>NC_141771.1:17155783-17475033 GCF_051362555.1 Lingula anatina | reverse complement strand
TCATTAATAAATAAGTATCAGTGTCTTAGATGAGTTCTGTCAACTCTGTAATATAGTAGTACATCTAGTGGTCAGACAATAAGAGTTGTCCAGACAACATTGCATTAACCTCAGTATTGGTAAAAACTGGTAAATTACAGATTTGAAGTAAAGCATTGAATACCTAAAAACAAAGTGAGTCCAGTGTCAAAAAGGATAAACTGCAATTTACAAATCACCATAATAAAATGCAGGTATGTTGATATCTACACTATATGCTGTCTACACTATTAATGTTATCAGTGCTGTATTCCTGATTTTTAAACATTTAAGTGTAACTTTTCTTTCCTCCAGTACAAGTTCAGCTTCAGGAAGCTGTGGGCATTTACAGGTCCCGGGTGGTTGATGAGTATTGCTTACTTAGACCCTGGCAATATTGAGTCAGACCTGCAGTCAGGGGCCAAGGCACAGTTTAAGGTGAGTATTGCTTACTTAGACCCTGGCAATATTGAGTCAGACCTGCAGTCAGGGGCCAAGGCACAGTTTAAGGTGAGTATTGCTTACTTAGACCCTGGCAATATTGAGTCTGATCTGCAGTCAGGGGCCAAGGCACAGTTTAAGGTGAGTATTGCTTACTTAGACCCTGGCAATATTGAGTCAGACCTGCAGTCAGGGGCCAAGGCACAGTTTAAGGTGAGTATTGCTTACTTAGACCCTGGTAATATTGAGTCTGACCTGCAGTCGGGGGCCAAGGCACAGTTTAAGGTGAGTATTGCTTACGACCCTGGCAACATTGAGTCAGATTTGCAGTCAGGGGCCAAGGCACAGTTTAAGGTGAGTATTGCTTACTTAGACCCTGGTAATATTGAGTCAGATTTGCAGTCAGGGGCCAAGGCACAGTTTAAGGTGTGTATCTGCTTAAAAGAAGTTATTTATTCTGAACATATTTAACTGCTGGAACATGCATCACCTTGATCAGTTAATGAATCTAAAACCACAAGAAAAAAACTTGTGTGAGGACACGTTAGTCTGCCATAATGCAAAAAAAAAAATCTTATGAATATTTTGAGCAAATTTTCATACATTTCCATAATTTTATGTAACCATAAATCTTAGTGATTCTGAACAGCCTCATTAACATATCTTTGGGATTTTGGGTTGCATAACAGCTAATTTAACCACTATTCCAGTTATTATGGGTGCTCCTAGGGGCCACAATCCTGGGCCTGCTGCTACAGAGGCTGGCGGCCAGACTGGGGGTGGTGTCGGGAATGCACCTGGCAGAAGTATGTAACAGGCAGTACCCTAAGATCCCCAGGGTGATCCTGTGGGTCATGGTGGAGATTGCCATTATAGGTAGGTGCAGGCACCCTGAGTTACAGAGAAACAGATTTGGAAGCTGACTTTCACTTTCAGTATAACCCCCGAGTTTAGGCTCTGTCACATCTAGAATAAGGAGATGCACATGATTACTTATAGTATGTGACTTCAATTATAGGCACAACTTTGAGTGTATGAAGTCACTGTGTTTCAACCTATCAAAATGAAGATATAAGCAGCATATGAAATTGCTTTTGAACATGCAGAAAACGTTTGATCTCCCTTCAGGTGTGTGAACATGTATTAACATTTGCCTGCATACTCAAGATCAAAGCAAGTCTAACAAACTCCTTGCATTTGTCTGCATATGGTTAATTTTTCTCATACATTAGTGCTATATGCTAGATGTGACGGTGTCTTTATCGAGATTGATGAAACTGACCTCCCCTTTAAGTATACTGTATTAGTACGACTTCATCCTTTCCATGGAGGTTTGTTTGCAGCTAGTGATCTCTGCTACTCATTGGTGATTTGGTTTTGATTTGAATTTAAATTTTTAATATTGTTAATTAATTTTTTTGGTTAATTTGTTAAGAAGTGCAGGGTTAATAGTAAGATTTTCTTCATTTGATTGCTTTCTTTTGTTTTTAAATGAATATTTGGTACACTAACATATCAAAGGATTTGGCATTTTAATTTACCTTTTAGTATTTTAATGTCTTTGTGAATTGGGATAGGCTTCATTTATTCATTCCTATTTTGTTGTAGGATCTGACATGCAAGAAGTAATAGGGACAGCAATTGCAATATATCTACTTTCTAATGGAGTGTAAGCATTAGATTGTGCTTAAAGGGATAATAACTCTTTGTTTCGGCCAAAAAATGAATTTTCCTGGAGTAAACAACAATTTTCCCATACTTACCAATAACATTCAGAGTTAGTCCCTGGTTTTTTTTTCTAAAAAATTTGGTTTTTGTAAGAGATTTTATCTCCTAATCTCTTAAGAGATTTTAACAGAGTATAGCCATCAATGGAGGTCACATGGTCTAAAGACAAGCTCAGATATCAGAATAATAACTATAACTGCCGTTTTTGTGGTAAAAAAGAATGTATTATATTTCTATGAGTTATTCACAATGTTTTTTATTGTGAAATATAGATCTCATACAAAGAGTTATTATCCCTTTAATTAATAAAAAATATTCATCCATTTTTATGTACAGACACAGATGTGTCTGTACATATAGCCATCATCTGCGTCTGTCGTCGCCGTCGCCGTCGTCGCTGTCGCCGTCGTCGCCGTCGCCGTGCACTTTTACCGATAACACGATAAGTGGAAAACCATTTTGCCTTTTGATTTGAAACTTACAGTACCGATGAATATTCATAATACGCAGGTCGAGTTCGAAAATCAGCATGATCGGGTCACTTATAGGGAATTTATGCTGTTTTTTCACTTTTTTCAGCATATATGCAGCACCGATAACACGATAAGTGGAAAACCATTTTACCTTTTAGCTTGAAACTTACAGAACTGATGAATATTCATAATACGCAGGTCAAGTTCGAAAATCAGCGTGATTGGGTCATTTTTAGTGAATTTAGGCTATTTTTTCTCTTTTTTCAGCATATATGCAGCACCGATAACACCATAAATGGAAAACCATTTGACCTTTTGGCTTGAAACCTACAGAACTGATGAATATTCATAATACGCAGGTCAAGTTCGAAAATCAGCATGATTGGGTCATTTTTAGTGAATTTAGGCTATTTTTTCACTTTTTTTCAGCATTTTTGCAACACTGATAACACAATAAATGAAGAGCTGTTTTACCCTTTGGCTTGAAACTTACAGAACTGATAAATATTCATAATACGCAGGTCAAGTTTGAAAATCAGCACGATCGGGTCACTTATAGGGAATTTATGCTGTTTTTTTTTCACTTTTTTCAGTATATATGCAACACTGATAACACAATATAAGAAAAACAGATTGGCCAATTGTCATTATACTCACAGGAGGGGCCAATCTTACTAAAACGCAGGTTGAGTTTGAAAATCAGCATAATCAGTCCATTATTTTAAAAGGTAATGCTGTTTTTTCACATTTCCTCACATTCAATTCTTAGGCATGTTAACAGTCTCATTATTGAACTAATAAGATACGTAAATGTGTTTGTTTGGCATTTCCTGCATCTTTACAACATTGTTAGTTGATTTTGTAAAAATGATGGTAAACTTGTTATCATGTATTGTGTAATAAAGTGTCAAAAATGGAAATAAACTCATATCATTGCAGTTTGTCAGATGCATTCATCCACTATGTTCAGAATCTCAGAATGGAGGAAGTTGGGCATTTAAAACTGTTCCATTGATACTTTTCCCATCTCATCAATTTTCTTCATTGGTCATATAAAAATGGCAGTAAACTGTTTATTTTGTTTTATGTTTAAAAAGTGTTAAAAATGGAAATAAACCCATTTCAGAACAGTGCTGTATTGTTTACATTTTGGCATTTTCAATATGTGACTTTGAAGTTCCATGGGCCTGAAGGCTTTTGCTAGTCACATTTTCTGAATAACCATGATACTAATATTTTATAATTAAAAATTGATGGTCATTATGCTGTAAAACATTATGTAATATTGCATGAAAATTTGAAGAAACCCCTATTTTGGGCACTGCTCCCAAGATGACCATTTAAGGAAAATCATGTCACTTACTGTTCTCAAACTTACAGGAAAGAAACATGGGACTAAAATACAGCTCCAGTAGGCAATGCAGTCTGTTTGGTAAATTTTTCTGGCAATTAAACAGTTTTTTGTGAAAATTTAATTTTTCACTTATTGGCATTTTCAAGGTGTGACTTTGAAGTTCCATGATCCTGACGACCTTTGCTTGTCACATTTCCTGAATATCCGTGATACTAATATTTTATAATTAAAAATTGATGGTCATTATGCTGTTAAACATTATGTAATGTTGCATCAAAATTTGAAGAAACCCCTATTTTGGGCACTGCTCCCATGATGACCATTTAACAAAAATCATGTCAATTACTGTTCTCAAACTTACAGGAAAGAAACATGGGTCTAAAATACAGCTTCAGTAGGCAATGCAGTCTGTTTGGTAAATTTTTCTGGCAATTAAACAGTTTTTTGTGAAAATTTAATTTTTCACATATTGACATTTCCAAGGTGCGACTTAGAACCTCCACGGGCTTGAAGGCCCGTGCTAGTCACATTTTGTGAAAATCCATGACACTTATATTTTATTATTAAAAATCGATGGTCATTATGCTGTTAAGCATTATGTAATGTTGCATCAAAATAGAAGAAAACACATGAAGCCAAATGGTAATCATATTTTCTACATGTCCATCCTATTTATAGTCAATAAACAAAAATTGATGATAATTATTCTCTAATTTATTATGTAATGTTACATCAAAATTGACAATCTTTTCGCACTGCTACTGCAAACATTATGAAAAGAAAACTGTGCTACTTATTATAATTTTAAACTTACAAGTACGATTTTTAGGATTGGCCTTCAGCTCATGAGAAAACCAGCTCTATTGGATTATCATGTTTATTGTATTTATGCATTTTTTGTGAAATTTTCATTTTTCTCAATCTGGCACTTTCTAAGTATAAACTTGAACTCTGATGGGCCTGAAGCCTTATGCTTTTACTTTCGTCTGTGTTACCTGTTGTGCATAAGTTGATGTTGACTGTGCAGTTAAACATACTGTATTATTGCATCAGGATTGGTATTCTCCTATTTTGGGCATTATGGTTTTGTGCTTTTCTTAAGGTGTGACTTATGGGCCTGAAGACCTTTGAGTGGGTCAGTCTGTAAATTACCCTTGGGTATCACTAGATTAATTTCAGAGTTATAAAGTCATTTGCTTTATAGGCCATTAAATGAGATTACGTAAAGCACACTTGTTGATATTTCCCTGTAAACTCCCAAAGGTAAAGCTCTTTGCTAGATTAATAATAAGGAAGCAGTGATAATTATGCAGGTAAATTTTGTTTAATATTGCAAATAAGTTTTAAATATATATATATATATATATATATATATATATATATATATATATATATATATATATATATCAAACTGGAAGATTAAAAGTTTGAATAGCAGCTTCATTGGAATTATATTTACCTCAAGCTCTGCCAAGGAGGTTATATTTTCACCCCTGTTTGTCTGTCATCCACATAACACAAAAAGTTATGGACTGATTTTGCAGAAATTTTCAGGAACTGTCGGAAGTGGGCCAAAGAGGACAATGATTAATTTTTGGTGGTGGTCCGGATCAATAATCAATCAATTATCAATAATAATCAACAATTGCTGCCTTGGCAGAGGTCTGCACTCTCAAAGTGCTTTTCTAGTTTTGTTGTTTTTCTTTATAATTTTTTCTCAAACACTTGCATTTGTGACTTTTAGCCCCAGGCAGGCTCTCATCTGCCTGGGGCTCTGCACATTTTCTGTATTTCTACATAAGCAGTTGTATTGTTTTTTATGTCTTTAAACATTATGTAATATTATTTTATGCACTGTCATCATTTTTCAAATATTGAGACTTTCATAATGTGAATTTGAACTCTCATGGTCCTGAAACTGTAATCTTATTGAAGGGGTGGATTGAGACCATCTTCTGGGTCTTCCGGAAGACAGTCAGGTTATTAAGTTTATATTGACTGGTATCTATTTTTTTCTGTTGGAAGACCATCAAAATGGAGGATGGATCAACATAGATACTTTGTAATACTGTCAGAAAATATCTCTGGGTCCGCTCCTGTTATTGACCATGTTACCTGTTGTGCAAGATTAAAATTCAGTGTTGACTGACAGTGCTATTATAAGCATTATTTATTATTGCATCAAAATTGACAAAATGACCTTTTTTGCATCTTTATTTTCTGTTTTTTGTCTGTACATTTGACAGCTTTGCTGCCTTGTTAATATAATTCCATCCCTATATTAATTGTTGTACTTGGAGTTGCAAAATACTAAGTTAACTTACATGCTATGGTATGGTACCTTACAATAGACTGGTTTATGGGTGATGATCTATAATGATGGTGTTTAAAAATTTTGTTTCAGTATAAAATTATGGGCAGGAGTGTTAATAACCATAGTGGACACTTTTACTTTCCTCCTTCTGGACAAATATGGCCTGCGGAAACTGGAGGTGTTCTTTGGTTTCCTTATTCTAATCATGGCGGTTAGTTTTGGATATGAGGTGAGTTTGGGGAAATCAAATTTTGCAATTTTTTTTTTTTTTTTCGGTGCTACAAACTTTTCATCTGGCTCATCTCTGTAAGTACTTGTTTAAATTATAAATAAAAAGATAAAATGTAGAGATAAAGAATAGAATAATCTTTATCCTTAGTACCCTGGTCTGCGTGAAGGGGACACCAAGTCCAGTTTTGTGCTTGACAAGCTCTCAGTGGTTTTCCATACAAAAGCACTTACTCCAGCTGGTGGTACAATGCCCGGAGGTGGTATCTCCTCTCTGTTCCTCAAGTAGTGATCTTTTTTGTTTCCTCAGTACGTGGTGGTTGCCCCAGACCAGGTCCAGGTATTAAAAGGGATGTTCTACCCAAACTGTGAGGGATGTGGTACCAAGCAGATACTACAGGGAGTGGGCATTGTGGGCGCCATTATTATGCCACATAATATATACCTACACTCGGCTCTGGTCAAGGTAAGAAAGAGATTGTTGTGCTCCGTATAAAATGCACGAAGGTGCGTGCACACAAATGGTGACGTGTACATGCACATGTATGTCATTGTGTACAGGTGTACTGCAGTTATATGCAGATACGAACACTTTGATAGATGCCACTGATTCATTTTGTCAGACAAGAAGTCAAATTCTGATTTTTGATTCAAAATGGAATATTGTTGAAAAATATGATTTGCTGGTATGCTATGTTTTTGACCGAATACATAACAGAAGCTGTGGTTATGCTCCGTAAGAGCTGAAAGATATACATGCATTTATTATGATATAATGTAATTATAAATATTTATATTATTACAACTGTATAACAGAATTCAAATGACCCTGATAGAAAACATGATGTACTATTTAAAAGGATTGAGAGTGTCCATTTCATTTTCAGTCTAGAGATATAGATAGGTCAAAGAGAGAAAATGTCCGGGAGGCCAACATGTACTATTTCATAGAAGCAGGGGTGGCCCTCTTCGTTTCTTTCCTCATCAATGTGTTTGTGACATCAGTGTTTGCTGAGGGTTTTTATGGAAGGACTGCTCAAGACATTGTAAGTTATTTAAGAAGAAATGTTTTGTGTATAGGCTTACTCTGGCAAAGGAGATTTTTAACCTAGTGCTTACTTTATTATATAGTTTTAGTTGAATAAAGGAAAGTTTAAGTTTTTTACCCCAAATCTGGATAGAGAATATATTCACAAGTTTTGTAAATCTTCGTAAACCTACTGATGTACGCATATCTTTGCTGTCTGGTTGTCGGCAGTTACTGTGACTGAAAGTTAACATTGATTTCAAGAAGACAAATGATTGAGGCTGTATATGACAATAGAAAGATTTTAAAATCAGATCAAGTTGATGATTGCATATGTTGATATCTGCATTATTTTCATATTAACAGAAATATCTCTTTTCAAATTTCCAGTACCAAGGTTGCATTGCTCATGACAACCCCCACTCCCACGTGTTCAATACTAGTAGCAATGTAAGTTTTATTGTAAATCGGCTCAATTTCAGTTTATTCCTATATAACACTGGCTTTCAATAACAGTAATGATAGTGTCCTATTGGTTTGTTCTGAAAATTATAGCATGATTTGTTATGAATTTATTGATTAAGCAAGTGTTAAGTGAGACTCATTTGAACATTAAATATTAACATGTAAAGCAATCTGCCCAATGTCCTTCTTATCTAGACTCTTTATTTTGAGAGAAAAAACTTATTTGTGAGGAATCACCAAAGATAAAAAATATTAATATGTTAAATTTTTTTTAGACAAGTTATCCAGAGGTTGACATATACAGAGGAGTAAGTATTTTACATTTGTTCTGAGCTAGTCCAAGTTAAGCAGTGTTATTCTATCAAAGTTGTAATTTTAAAGATTCAAAACAGATAAAATTCAGGTTTTTTACATATAGGGGACTTCCTCTACTTTCATATGAATATTTCACGCTAAGATATTTTCACTTATTCTCTACTGTTGCATTCCAGGGTGTATTTCTTGGCTGTACATTTGGACCAGCAGCCATGTATATTTGGGCTGTGGGAATTTTGGCTGCGGGACAGTCTTCTACAATGACGGGGACGTATGCCGGGCAGTTTGCCATGGAGGTAAGTCACAGCTGGTACTGGCTTATAATTGATAGACAAACAGAAAGACAGACAGACAGACAGACAGGCAGGCAGATATAATTGTACTCTTAAAAAAATTAATGGGGAATTAGACTCTATTTTTAATAAAAACCAATTTCCCATTAATTTAAAATTCAATATGACTGTTTAAATGTTTTGTATGTGTAATAGTATGGATTTATTAAAAAATAGTCCTATGTCAAGTTTCTCTATCACAAAGCCAATTTACATTTGTTCATAATTTTGTTTCTTAATTACATGAAAAGCTTTCTCATAGTAAGGGTGTTTATGATGTGTACGGATGAATGTAATTATGATTTAAAGGTCAACTTTTATCTATGATAATTTACCTGCACTCTCGATTGCAGGGTTTTCTAAATCTGAAATGGAAACGCTGGCAGCGGGTTCTGCTGACGCGGTCCATAGCCATTCTTCCCACAGTGCTCCTGGCAGCATTCGAGGGTATCGAGCAATTGACAGGGATGAACGACTTCCTCAACGTTCTGATGAGTCTGCAGCTCCCTTTTGCTCTCATTCCAATCCTCACATTCACCAGCTCGGATGCCGTGATGGGTGAATTTAAAAATGGAAGGTGGGCAATTTCGGTTCATAGCCTCTGCTGTTCACTATATTGTAACTGTGAATTTGATATTAATTTAATCTTAAATTATTAAATGTTGTTCAACATTTAAAGCTAAAAAGTACCTAAATTAAAGCATTTCTTAATTATTTCATTGAATGCCGTTCACTATAATGTTACCATTGATTTGATTTTAATTTTAATCTTAGTATATTAAATGTTGTTTAACATTTAGAGTTAGAAAGTACATATTAAATTTAAGCATTTCTTAATTATTTAAATGAAAAATATTTCCTTCTTTTTCTGTTTCAGGCCAATGCAAGTGTTCACAGCTCTATTAGCCCTCCTGGTAATCTGTATCAACCTGTTTTTTGTGTCTTCCTATATATCTGAACTTCCCAACCACTGGGCCATATATCTGGCCATTGCAGTGGGGATATTCATATACATGGGGTTCGTAGGATATTTGGTAAGTTTAAAGTGTGTGTGTGTGTGTGTGTGTGTGTGTGAGAGAGAGAGAGAGAGAGAGAGAGAGAGAGAGAGGCATATATATGTCCATTAATTGAATATTCAATACTCATCAAATGCCTGAAAACACCTATGAAATATAAATGTAATGAGAACAGAAGATGCCCAAAATACATTTAATAATTCAATAGCAATTTATAATATAATCATTTGATATTATGATGATAAAATATAACATAGTGAAAACGGTCTGATTCCTTTAAAGATTAAGTGAAAGGATATCTGTGAACAACCTATAGGCTACAAAATTGTGCCAGCCATTTGTATGTGAAATGTGAAATATTGACATAATAAAGATACAAGCAGTTTCTTATATAATTATCAGTTTTGACATGCACTTTCAGTGATGCCTTTTCCCTGTAAAGGTATAGGTATACGTGTTTTGATAATTATGTCATTTCAGTCAATGACATCTTTCTCTCCACAGGTGTGGTTTTGTCTGGTGATATTAGGATTGAAACAGTTGTTGAATGTACAGGTGAGATTGGTTTTAAAGAGTAAAGGTGGCTTTAATCATGCATCTGGATCCTCATCTTCTTTATATTAAAAAAACTCAATGACGGATCAAACAAGATAATTGTAAATGTTATTAACTTCAGATTTATTTCTATTTTTGAATTTATGCCGTCCTTCTTAATGTCCAACCTGTACCAATCAACATCATGGAGGATTTTTTTCCTCAATTGCTTCTAGAACATTTTTACGTAAAGGCTATAACCTTTAAAATATTATAAGACATTAAAGACGTATGCTTATCTATAATTGAAACCTAATCATATATTATACAACTACAGTTAGTACATATTTTACAGAATTGACATAAATGACTATTTTATTTTTCAGTGCTGTCCTAAATTCCTCCAACCAACAAGCTACGAGCTGGACTCGGAACGGGCAACAACAAGATTGAACTTCGATCTTAACGCAGAAGATGAAGAGTGACAGAGCCAGAAATAATGGTTTTTTTTGTTAATCCTAGATATTGTTACTTAAAAATTCAGTACACAGTTTAAGTGTTATGACTGTCCTTTGGGTCATCATATTGTTGGGAGATGTCCAATAATTTGAAGATGGAATGGTCTCAAATGGAGCGTTGTCTCTGAATATGGTCCTTTTAAATTAATCAAAATTGTTGTAATACTTTTAAGAGTTTTTATGTACAGACACAGATGTGTCTGTACATATAGCCATCATCTGCGTCTGTCGTCGCCGTCGCCGCCGCCGTCGCCGTCGCCGTGCACTTTTACCGATAACACGATAAGTGGAAAACTGTTTTTTCTTTTGGCTTGAAACTTACGGAACTGATGAATATTCATAATACGCAGGTCAAGTTCGAAAATCAGCATGATCGGGTCACTTATAAGGAATTTATGCTGTTTTTTCACTTTTTTCAGCATATATGCAGCACCGATAACACGATAAGTGGAAAACCATTTTACCTTTTGGCTTGAAACTTACAGAACTGATGAATATTCATAATACGCAGGTCAAGTTCGAAAATCAGCATGATCGGGTCACTTATAGGGAATTTATGCTGTTTTTTCACTTTTTTCAGCATATATACAGCACCGATAACACAATAAGTGGAAAACCATTTTACTTTTTGGCTTGAAACTTACAGATCTGATGAATATTTATAATACGCAGGTCAAGTTCGAAAATCAGCGTGATTGGGTCATTTTTAGTGAATTTAGGCTATTTTTTCTCTTTTTTCAGCATATATGCAGCACCGATAACACCATAAATGGAAAACCATTTTACCTTTTGGCTTGAAACTTACAGAACTGATGAATATTCATAATACGCAGGTAAAGTTCGAAAATCATGATCGGGCCATTTTTAGGGAAGTTATGCTGTTTTTTCACTTCTTTCAACATATATGCAACGCTAATAACACAATATAAGAAAAACAGATAGGCCAATTGTCATTATACTCACAGGAGTAGTCAAACTAACTAAAACGCAGGTTGAGTTCCAAAATCAGCATAATCGGGCCATTCTTTTAGAAGTTATGCTGTTTTTTCTTATTTCCTCAGATTCAATTGTTAGGCATGTTAACAGTCTCATTATTGAACTAATAAGATACGTAAAAGTGTTTGTTTGACATTTCCTGCATCTTAATAACATTGTTAGTTGATTATGTAAAAATGATGGTAAACTTGTTATTGTGTATTATGTTATAAAGTGTCAAAAATGGAAATAAACAAATATCATTGCAGTTTGTCAGATTCAATCATCTACTATATTCATTATCTCAGAATGGAGGAAATTGGACATTTAACACTATTCTATTGATATTTTTCCCATCTCATCAATTTTCTTAGTTGATCATATACAAATGGTAGAAAACTGTTTATTTTTTTTATGTTAAAAAAGTGTTTTAAAAATGGAAATAAACCCATTGCAGAACAGTGCTGTCTTGTTTCAGCATATATGCAGCACCGATAACACGATAAGTGGAAAACCATTTTACCTTTTCCCTTGAAACTTACAAAACTGATGAATATTCATAATACGCAGGTCAAGTTCGAAAATCAGCATGATCGGGTCATTTTTTAGGGAAGTTATGCTGTTTTTCACTTTTTTCACCATATATGCAACACTGATAACATGATAAGTGAAAAATCATTTTACCTTTTGGCTTGAAACTTGCAGAACTTATGAATATTCATATTACCCAGGTCAAGTTCGAAAATCAGCATGATCGGGTCATTTTTAGGGTAGTTATGCTGTTTTTTCACTTTTATCAGCATATATGCAGCACCGCTAACACGATAAGTGGAAAACCATTTAACCTTTTGGTTTGAAACTTGCAGAACTGATGAATATTTATAATATGCAGGTCAAGTTTGAAAATCAGTATGATTGGGTCATTTTTAGGGAAGTTATGCTGTTTTTCACTTTTTTCAGCATATATGCAACACTGATAACATGATAAGTGGAAAACCATTTAACCTTTTGGTTTGAAACTTGCAGAATTAATGAATATTCATAATACGCAGGTCAGGTTTGAAAATCAGCATGATCGGGTCATTTTTAGGGAAGTAATGCTGTTTTTTCACTTTTTTCAGCATGTATGCAACACCTTTGTGCTATATGATGGTACTGTATGGATAGCAGTCTTTAAAATTGTCCCTTGGGTGATCCCTAATTAAATTAAGGTCTATAAAGTCACTTGCCTACTCATTAATTTTCAATTGGCCATTAAATGAGATTACATAAAACACTCCTTGATATTTCCCTGTAAAGTCCCATAGGTTTAGCTCTCTTAACTGTGTCACAAAATTAGGATTTGGTGATAATTGTGCAGATAAATGGTGTTTAACATTGCAAATAATTTACAACAAAAAGAATGTGTTATGCCAACATGCTATAGATGCATAACAGTGCTTTATTTTTCTCAAACTTGGTGGGGTTATTAATATCAAGTTAATACAGCTAGATTAAAAGTTTGAATAGCAGCTTTATTGGAATTTTTTACGTTTTATTTAAAAATTTTTTAAAATTATTTTTCAAACACTAGCATCTTCAAGATGTGATTTTATACTCCCATCCACCAGAAGTGCTGTGCATTTTCTGTATTTTTATTAAATTTATGCATTTTTGAAATTTTCATTTTTCTCATTCTGGCACTTTCTTATTGTAAACTTGAACTCTGATGGGCCTGAAGCCTTATGCTTTTACTTTCATCAGTGTTACCTGTTGTGCATAATTAAAATTTGATGTTGACTGTGCAGTTAAACATAATGTATTATTGCATCAGAATTGGCAGTCTCCTGTTTTTGTGCATTATTGTTTTCTGCTTTTCTTAAGGTGTGACTTATGGGCCTGAAGACCTTTGATGACAAATTTGTGTGGTCAGTCTGTAAATTCCCTTTGGGTATTCACTAGGCTAAGTTCAGTGTTATAAACTCATTTGCCTAATTAATTGTCCATTAAATGAAATTTCGTAAAGCACACTTGTTGATATTTCCCTGTAAACTCCCAAAGGTTAAGCTCTCTGCTAGATAACATAGTGTCCATAATAAGGAAGCAGGGAATAGCAGCTTCATTGGGATTATATTTCTGTTGTTTTCTTTTAAATTTTTTCTCCAACACTGGCATTTTTAAGATGTGACTTTTAACTCCCATCCACCTGAGGCTCTGCACATTTTCAGTATTTCCACATAAGCAGTTGTATTGGTATTTATTTCTTTAAACACACTGTAATATTATTTTATGCACTGTCATCATTTTTCATATATTGGGACTTTCATCATGTGAATTTTAACTCTCATGGTCCTGAAACTGTAATCTTATTGAAGGGGTGGATTGAGACCATCTTCCGGGTCTCCTGGAAGACAGTCAGACTTTAAAGTTTATATTAACGGGTTTCTGTTGGAAGACCATCAAAATGGAGGATGGATCCACAAAGATACCTTGGAATACTGTCAGAAAATATCTCTTGATCTGCTCCTGTTATTGACCATTTTACCTGTTGTGCATGATTAAAAATCAGTGTTGACTGACTGTGCTATTATAAGCATTATTTATTATTGCATCAAAATTGACAAAATGACCTATTTTGCATCTTTTTTTTTTCTGTTTTTTGTCTGTACATTTGACAGCTTTGCTGCCTTGTTTTAGTCTTCCTACTGTGATTCAGTATAATTGAAATCTGTACCAGTTCACTGAAATGAAAGGGACTTAAAATCCTCATTCACACACACTTTGTTGAAAAAAATAGTTAAAAAAAAACAATTAACCATTTATTTCATTTAACTGTAGCTGAGGATTTGAATAATTCATAACAATTTTATCGTAATCCAAGAGAAGAAAAGACCTTAAACATTTCAGCCCTCTGGTCACTGGGTGGTTAAGGCCGCAAATCTACTACTACAAATCGGAATTGATATCTCTGATTTCAAAGATGAAAGTTTATAATTTTAGATAATGGTAAAAAAATAATTGCAACTGCCAAAATTTCCAGAAGTCCAACAGGAGCATTTAGTATCAATGGAAATCCTTATTTCTTACGTAACTGGTCCATGACCAAAGTGTATGGGTAAATTGCCTCACGCCAGAAGCTAAGTTTTATATATCACAGACTTCACAAGCAATGTTTGTTACTGCCACTTAAAGACTGCTTTTGCGCCTTTTATCAAGCAATATTTACTGCTTACCTCAAGTGATTGATAGGTGAAGAAACATGGGGAAAAGGATGAGGTACTAATATAACCAACTCAGGATGATGACTTTAAGAGCTTTTTTTTTTAATTTTTAAGGCATTCAGTATTTGGTTTATACTGCCAAACGTGCTCAATTTGCTATCATCAGTTTATATCTCTTAGTATTATACAGTAATAAAGCAGTCAATAATTAAAATGTTTACAGACAGCATCCAGTAGCCTAAGATTAATCACAGAAGATTTAATTATGGACAGTTTAATGATATTTGGATAAAAGTGGAAAAAAATTCTCATACTCTCATATATACAGAATAAACGCCACAGGGTAGAGGTATAGTATTAAACTAACTATAACATATAATAGCTCCACTTATATGTACTTTCTATATATGGGCATTTAATGGTATTCATTTTGCATTATGGACTATTTTGATTTTTAAAGTTTTATTTTTCAAAAGTTTAGTTCAATATCCATTTGTGCAAGTCTAAAATTATCACTTAAGAAATGAAAAAACATTGATTAGGTTTTTAAAAATATTGATAATTGATCACTGTTATAGACAGGAAAAAATGGACATGCATTTTTATCAATCGACTTCAAGATCTAAACTCTGCTCTTTCGGTTATTTTAAAGACATTATTCTAGTTATTGGAAGTATCAAAGTTGAGTTTTGAAAAAATGTAGTGCAATGTTTCAAAGGCTTGAGTTTATCACAGAGAATAGAAAATGATCAGCATTAAGTATTTTATCAGTTTTTTTTCTGGTAAATTTTCTGATTTAAGTTTGAGATATTAAAATATTAATTATACTGGGTAGTATCAGAACTGAACAACAAATTTATATTTAACAAACTTATTTTTATAACATTTTGCAAGTATTTTTAAAAGTTAATGTTCCTTGAGAATTTTGAATTAATATGAACTAAATATTAGAATTTTTAGGAGTCTCGTTTCTCTCTGGCTCCAGAAAGGAGCAGTATTTTCGAAAATACCTACTTCATATTGAATTGTATTAAGTATATGCACATCAAATGTCTGTATTTTCTATTTTAAACTATATTAAGACCACTTATGTATACAGTCTAATTAATCAAGTGCTGGTAAATAACAGATGTTTTAAACAATATATTTGACTTTTATATCATTTACTCTTTACAATCGATGCTTGTGCTTGTTCTATTCAGTCAATAAAGCACATAGGGAAATAAATTGCAAATAATACAATGTAAGAATATATATATATATGCAACGGTTCACAACAAAGTCTACTTTTCTTTGTTCTTATCATGGACATAATAAGAGAATGTCCATGTTCTTATTTATTCCATACCATCTTGCTGTAAATATATAAAGAGCGATGAGCAAAGAAGAATGTGCGATCATCATAATAATGTTATTAATAGCTATAATCTTAATATATAATAAGCATAATAATAATAATGATAATATAAAGAGCGATGAGCAAAGAAGAATGACAGAAAAAGGCGGCGACGATATTTATAAGCGACGAAAGGCGGGAAAGATGACCAATGGGAATGAGAAAGTAAGATGACGCCCACGTGACAAAACAAAAGACGAACACGAGTGAAGAAAATACATTCATACGGCTACATATATATATACTAAAAGTTACAAATCGGCACTCCCTCTGTGTGGCAAAATTAAATTTGTCATTATTATGTACAGACACAGATGTGTCTGTACATATAGCCATCATCTGCGTCTGTCGTCGCCGTCGTTGCCGTCGCCGTCGCCGTGCACTTTTACCGATAACACGATAAGTGGAAAACCATTTTGCCTTTTGATTTGAAACTTGCAGAACTGATGAATATTCATAATACGCAGGTCAAGTTCGAAAATCAGCATGATCGGGTCACTCTTAGGGAATTTATGCTGTTTTTTCACTTTTTTCAACATATATGCAGCACCGATAACACGATAAGTGGAAAACCATTGTACCTTTTGACTTGAAACTTACAGAACTGATGAATATTCATAATATGCAGGTCAAGTTCGAAAATCGGCATGATTGGGCCATTTTTAGGGAATTTATGCTGTTTTTTTCACTTTTTCAGCATATATGCAGCACCGATAACACAGTAAGTGGAAAACCATTTTACCTTTTGGCTTGAAACTTACAGAACTGATGAAAATTCTTTATATGCAGGTCAAGTTCGAAAATCAGCATGATTGGGCCATTTTTAGGGAATTTATGCTGTTTTTTCACTTTTCAATATAAATGCAACACTGATAACACAATATAAGAAAAACGGATTGGCCAATTGGCATTCTATTCACAGGAGTGGTCAATCTTACTAAATTGCAGGTTGAGTTCGAAAATCAGCATAATCGGGCCATTATTTTAGAAGTTATAGTGTTTTTTCACATTTCCTCAGATTCAATTATTAGGCATGTTAACAGTCTCATTATTGAACTAATTAGATGCGTAAAAGTGTTTGTTTGATATTTCCTGCATCTTTACAACATTGTTAGTTGATTATGTAAAAAAACATGGTAAACTTGTTATCATGTATTGTGTAATAAAGTGTCAAAAATGGAAATAAACTCATATCATTGCAGTTTGTCAGATTCAATCATCCACTATGTTCAGAATCTCAGAATGGAGGAAATTGGACATTTAACACTGTTCTATTGATACTTTTCCCATCTCATCAATTTTCTTAGTTGGTCATATAAAAATGGCAGTAAAATGTTTATTTTGTTTTATGTTAAAAAAGTGTTAAAAATGGAAATAAACCCATTTCAGGACAGTGCTGTCTTGTTTACATTTTGGCATTTTCAAGATGTGACTTTGAAGTTCCATGGGCCTGAAGACCTTTGCTTGTCATGTTTTCTGAATGTCCATGTTACTAATATTTTATTAATAACATTTGATGGTTATTATGCTGTTAAACATTATGTAACGTTGCATCAAAATTTGAAGAAACCCCTATTTAGGGCACTGCTCCTATGATGACCATTTAAGGGAAAACATGTCACTTGCTGTTCTCAAACTTACAAGAAAGAAACATGGGTCTAACATACAGCCTCAGTAGGCAATGCAGTCTGTTTGGTAAATTTTTCTGGCAATTTAACAGTTTTTTGTGAAAATTTTTCACTTATTGACATTTTCAAGGTGCGACTTAGAACCTCCACGGGCTTGAAGACCCTTGCTAGTCACATTTTCTGAAAATCCATGACACGTATATTTTATCATTTAAAATTGATGGTCATTATGCTGTTAAGCATTATGTAATGTTGCATCAAAATAGAAGAAAACACAATATTTGGTGCTGCTGCCATGATGACCATTATGGGAAAACGGTGTTACTTATTACTGTCAAACTTTCAAAAAAGAAACACAGGACTAAAATGCAGCCCGAGTTGGAAAAGCAGTCTAATTGGCTTCTTTTTCTGGAAGTTATACACTTAATGAAATATTCATTATCTTTTTGGCATATTCATTGTGGGACTCAGAGCTCCCATGGACATGAAGCCTAATGGTAATCAAATTTTCTACATGTCCATGCTATTTATAGTCAATAATCAAAAATTGGTGATAATTATTCTATAATTTATTATGTAATGTTACATCAAAATTGACAATAATCTTTTTGCACTGCTACTGCAAACATTATGAAAAGAAAACTGTTACTTATTATTATATTTAACTTATAAGTACGATTTTTAGGATTGGCATGCAGTTCAAATTAGAAAGCCAGGTCAATTGGGTCATCATTTTTATTAAATTTATGCATTTTTTGTGAAATTTTCATTTTTCTCATTCTGGCACTTTCTAATTGAAAACTTGAACTCTGATGGGCCTGGAGCCTTATGCTTTTACTTTCATCAGCATTACCTGTTGTGCATAATTAAAATTTTATGTTGACTGTGCAGTTAAACATAATGTATTATTGCATCAGAATTGGGCAGTCTCCTGTTTTTGTGCATTATTGTTTTCTGCTTTTCTTAAGGTGTGACTTATGGGCCTGAAGACCTTTGATAGACAAATTTGTGTGGTCAGTCTGTTAATTCCCCTTGGGTATTCACAAGGCTAATTTCAGTGCTTTAAACTCATTTACCTAATTAAGTAGCCATTAATTGAAATTTCATAAAGCACACTTGTTGATATTTCCCTGTTAAGCTCTCTGCTAGATAACATAGTGTCCATAATAAGGAAGCAGTGAATAACAGCTTCATTAGAATTATATTTTTGTTGTTTCTATTTAATTTTTTCTCCAACACTGGCATTTTTAAGATGTGATTTTTAACTCCCATCCACCTGAGGCTGTGCACATTTTCAGTATTTCCACATAAGCAGCTGTATTGGTATTTATGTCTTTAAACACGATGTAATATTATTTTATGCACTGTCATCATTTTTCATATATAGGGACTTTCATCATGGGAATTTTAACTCTCATGGTCCTGACATTGTAATCTTATTGAAAGGGTGGATTAAGACCATCTTCTGGGTCTCCTGGAAGACAGTCAGATTTTACAGTTTATATTAACGGGTTTCTGTTGGAAGACTATCAAAATGGAGGATGGATCAACAAAGATACTTTGGAATACTGTCAGAAAATATCTCTGAATCTGCTCCTGTTATTGACCATGTTACCTGTTGTGCATGATTAAAAATCAGTGTTGACTGACTGTGCTATTATAAGCATTTATTATTGCATCAAAATTGACATAATGACCTATTTTGCATCTTTTTTTTTCTGTTTTTTGTCTGTACATTTGACAGCTTTGCTGCCTTGTTGAACTATTACTACTATCAATAAACATTTTTTTTTTCATTTGTTATTGTAATAAGGTCGCGCGGGTCATTACAGACTTACATGTATAAGTTATTCATTATAATTATCCTCTGTCACCCTGAGCTTCAGAGCTAACTTGACACTAACCTTTTCACTGTAGCCTATTCTCCATCGTGTCAAGTAACCTCTGACCAGATTCGAGTGCTCCCGCCGCCCGCCAATCAAATTTAAAGCCCGCACTCAATGACTCATTGAACGATCTAGCCAATGAACGCGAACGAGTCAAAGCGCGCTTTGTTCAAATCCGGACCAATCAAAGATAAGGCTGAATATCAGGGACTTGCCGTAACCTGTGGGCAGCACGCAAAATACATCATCCCTCAGTAGATAATGATGCAGGGCATCAAACTGCTCTGGTTTCAATTCCGATATACTCCATTGCTTTCTTTGTGTACGGTTATGCACTCGGAACTACTCGGATGTCTCCGCACTCGCCAATAACTATGTTGTTAGTATGGAGCTTGCGGAATAAGCCGAGGATTGCCGATTGACGATCAACCAATCAGCGTTTTCACCAAACTTTGGTGAAAAATTTTGAAACATGGATTCGATTGGCTTATTTAAACTAGGTCAAACTATTTTCGTCAGAGGTTACTTGACACGATGGAGATAGGCTACAGTGAAAAGGTTAGTGTCAAGTTAGCTCTGAAGCTCAGGGTGTCCTCTGTGCACTCGTTCCCAGATAAATACTATCATTTAAGTGTGATATCTATTATCTGTAGCAAAAGTCGCATTCCTAACAAGTAGAAGCAAATGCCACCTTTATTTGAAAACAGGCATGCCGAAATTAAAAATGAGTAAGCAATAGTAGTCTGGGGAAAAATACAGAATTCCCACAAATCTGCACTGCCAAATTTGCACAAACGTTCTTTTCTTAATGACAAAACATACAAAATACCACATTTAAATTATTGTCTCTTTGTCTTTTGGCTGGGGGGCGGGGGTTCTTTTTCTGAAAGAAATGGACCTTGATGACCCTAGATAAAATTTTAATCAGAGTAAACCTTTTCCAGGCAAAAGCGGGAATCTGTCGCCCCATATCTACCTTTTCTGCCAAAAAATAATAGTTGCTGATATAGAACAAATAGACACCAATCCTTTAAATTATTTTGCACAGTTTTAATGTCTTTTATTCGTGAATAGACAGTTAAAATGTTAACTCTGCAGAGTTTACTAATGGAAAATTACACGTGTATGTAACATAAAAAACAATTCAAACTTGTGAAACTTAAACGCGTTCCTTTAAAAGTGTCCATCTATGTTTCAAGAAGCAGAAAGAAAGAAAGACACATCAATAACCTACGGTTACGCTGTTCCCTAAGATTGAATGAAAATCCAGACTTCTCTATCACAATTTATCCCGCCCTAGTTCGTTCTCAATCTATGAAGGCTTGTTATGTCCAGTCAGGCAATATCAAGTATGTTGACTTTGAAAATGCGTTTTATTTATTTATTTATTTATTTATTTATTTATTTATTTTTGTTGTTGTGTGTGTGTCATTATGACTTTATCAACCATCAATCCTCTTTTCGAGAGGAAGATTTATTGTGCTTTCTCACAAACCAGACTATAATTCAAACCGAAGCGTCCGCACGGAGAGTAGGTGACCTCTTCATCATTATATATGTAAATCAGGTGAGCGTTTTGGTGAGAGGTGCTCAGATAGAACCAAGGTCAGTAGAAGATGGAGAAGAAGGACGTCCCATGCTATGTTTCTGCTACTGCCACATGTAGACCAAAAAGATGGCACTGAAACCGGCAGCAGCATCTTGTGATTTTTTCCTTTAATTCCAGTGACTCTGTGTACCGATTACGAAGACACCAGAAGCGTCCTACTCGGAGACACGTTTCGTGTTCGACACATAGAGCCCGTCACCCATGCCAAGATCGCCTCCTGACGTTTGTCTGCTCGTTAATTTGCAGGGACGACGTTTAGTACGGAATGTTTTGTTTTCTTTTGGTTGTCACGTTCTACTCCAAAACGTATATCAAATTAAAAGTCGAATAAAATAAGCTTTTTATTTATGAAACTTCTCGTAGAAATTAAATCCATACTAAGCGTCCGCCCTGCATGATGCTGGTTTACTTCTTTTGGTAATTGTATATTACTATGTCGTTGTACTCTGTTCTATCTGTTCATAGTGTTATAAGGGTAATCTATATGTATACTCTAGGGTCGGGGTTGATAAGGGCTCCTTTACACTGGACGGCGTCCTTTCTGCGTCCCTTCTGCGTTCAAAAACGTGGTCAGGACGCTCAACGGTCGCCAAAGCAATTAAATCGTGTCTCAGTGTAAAGGCGTCTGCGTCCCTTGTGCGTCCTTTGAACGACCGAATCTTGATTTTACCTGTAAAACTGCGAGCAACCTGCCTGCCTCCACTGTACGTCCCCTGTGCAACCCAAGGCGTCCATTGCGATGTTAGAGCGACCATTAAGCATTCTTGCTGCGTTCTCTGTACCTTCATCGGCGATCAGTGGCGTCTATTCTACGATCATTCTGCATCCTGCTTGACCGATGAGCGTTGTTTGGGCGTCCTCTATATTCTAAGTCATATTTTTTCATCGGTTCTAACCAGGTTATCCAATAAAGAACATTTCCAGCACACAAAACAAATAAATGGCTTTAAACTATATTGATGCAAGGACTGATAATCAGCCAGATGCTAATTGTTATCCTTATAAGAAGGATGGACAGGCGCCGAAAACGAAAAAGTGTGACTGACACAGCATAGAATATTTGAATCCGTTTTCAAATGACGCATTCTGCAAAAAGTTCTGGCAATTAATGCATCTTGAAAAAAAGGCAAAATATTCGTTTTATAATAACCTCAAAAAAAAAAAAAAAAAAAAAAAAAGGATCATTTCATGAATTTTAGGGGAAAAAACAATCGGAGGCTGATATGAGACCACTGTTGCCCTTAGAATTCCTGTCTGGTGAAAAATACCTCAGCACGGCCCCGTTTGAGAGTGAAAAAAAAAATGTTTTACGTGCCGAACACTGGACGATCTTTGAGTTTTCATTCTGCAACCAAAGCGATGCTTGTGCCTCCTTTCTACGACCGCGGCGATGCTTGTGCGTCCTCTCTGCGACCACGGCGATGCTTGTGCGTCCTTTCTGCGTCCATTGAGCGACCATCCTCCATCGCGTTCTCTCTGCGATTGTTTTGAACATGCTCAAATCTTCGCGGCGTCCATGGCGTCCTCGGCGATGCTTGAACGTTCTTTGTGCGACCTTGGCGATCACTGTGCGTTCTTTGAGCGTCCGACGGCGTCCTGGCCAGTTTCATGGTCGCAGAAAGGACGCAGAAAGGACGCCGTCCAGTGTAAAGGGGGTTTAACCGCCCCTTTCCGAACCTGAAACGTTAGATTTGAATTTCTAATTTAACAGAAATAATGTCTGCATAAAAATGATAAAGGGATTCTTTTAAATCTATCATATATTAATTTCCGAGGAAAGAAATGTTTTATTATTATTATTATTATTATTATTTTATTTGTCAATGAAATTTATGTGTGACCAATTCTGCAACTGTGCACTTCAAGATATACTCTTATTCATTTTAAATGTCGACTTCAACCGCATTACGTAAAATGCATTTAGCAAACTTTGAATAACATTTATCGTGTATGTCGTTTGTACTTAAATAACAAAACAGAAGTGTCAAAAACAAAAAACGTGAAATGAACTTCAATTAGCTATCATTCGTCTATTAAAATATTTATGTAGGAATTACGTAAGTCATAGCCTTTTGCATTCCATGTTTTCAAAATCACTTGAGCTGTCCCAAAGTCCAATTTTCAGTAGGGAATAAGTCTTCTGAAAGTTTTCTGATGAGCCGTAGGGCTCAAAGGTTTAATAAATTGAAAATTGAAAGTAAAGACTTCGCATCCACGCCCCCCTCCCCCCCTTCAAAACTGCTGGATCCGCCCCTGTGCATGTATGCCCATTTCAGTACCATTAGTGTTTACGGATACGTCATTTTCAATGTAGACAGCATATAGCGTTCTATTATGGAGGTCTAGGGTTCGGTGCTGAGCAAGATGACTTAAAAGATTAAAATGGAAAAATGCCCAAAGAAAGGTGGTATTTTCTTACAAAAGCCAGTAGCTACTAAACATGACAAATAAGCTACCACCCCAACCCACCCCAAAAGTAAAATTTAATGTAAAATATTAGTGAATGAATGAAAAATAAATTAAAGCAAACAAAAATGCCTTAAAATGGCACTTGGGTTACTGACAGCTTTTGGACAAATTTGGCATGAACAGTACTAGAATATCAAACTTTGTTTATTAAAAAGCAATTAAGTTACATTTTCTATGCTGGTATTCTTTCAGTTTTCTAACCCATAGAAGAGAGACAATATTAAAGCTATATTAATCCATTCAGTCTTGTGGGTCCTGTAAGTATGATATAAGGGTGTGAAAATTTTTGTATTTTTTGTGATGAATGACTGCCGACGACAGAAGTAAATGTGAGAGCAAGTGTTGTTTTACCACGATAGGCAAACACTGGACAATAATATAATTTTTTGCGTTTTTTAAACAAAATATGTGACCACAGCCCCCTTCCTACCTCCAGTACTGGTCATCTCTCTCTCTCTCCTCTCTCTCTCTCACTCACTCACTCACTCACTCACAAGTTTATCCTGATCAGGGCCACGTTTCGTATTCTTCTTACGTTGAGCCGAGTTTACAACGGATAGGGGCTGGGGTTCGGGGCTTTTCCATTCAATACTTTTTTTAGCTTCGGTTGCCGACAAAAGCCAGTCAACATACACATACCACACAAAGCGACCTAACGACCCGTACATGCGTCGATTCTAGACGACCTTGAAAGCATAGCGTAAATTGAGAATAGCGATATCTCGCACATGCTACAGAGTACTATAAGGCGCCAGCATTCCAGCTTTCTTTTAAGTGGTTATAAAAAGTCATTTCAAGTACACTCATTTCTGCGTAACCTTTTCCCTTTTTATATGTGTCTTATTCTGAATTTGCCAAAGACTTGGATACTCTTGTAAACCCTCCACGTCTTATGTCGCTCCTGATTCCCATGCTTTGCAAATCTATCCACCGTAACGCCATGTATGGTGTTTATTTTTGGATTTCTTGCAAGGATAATTATAAAATTAAAAAATATCGATTAGCAAAATAGCCAGGAATCTTACAAACAAAAAAGTGGTTACTGTTCGATTTGGTGTCAAACATCAACAATCTTCTGTGCACTCGTTCCTAGACAAATGCTATCATTTGAGCGCGATATCTATTGCGGTGTCAATTTGAATATGTATGGGAGACCGGGGCACGTTCGGCCCCTTTTCCTTTGATCGGTTGTAGTTCAGCTGTTTGACGACGAATCTCAATGAGGTGTTTTGAGTAGATAGACTGCTAAATTTCCTTTTTTTATACATTGGTCAAATGTAAAGAAGACCTTGCGTTTTTAAGAAATTTAACATGAAATAAATTTCCAACACGTGGCCGAACGTGCCCCGGCCTGGGGCACGTTCGGCCTCTCGATGGAGCACGTTCGGCCTGCAAATTCAAATACTTTCCTACCGATTTCTTTTATTTCCATTTCACATGAATACCTTAAAAATAGGTGTTTTGGTGCTAAACAGTGACGATATACTTGAAATAAGTAATATAGTTAGGTTTTAGAAAGATATGTAGGCCTAATTGAAATTGTTTGTTTGGTACGTTTGTCCTGGAACTACATATATTGAACTTCTATTTTTTAATGCATAGGTCTTTGTACTTCTCATGTATATCAATTACAGAACATGAAGGAACCAACCTACGTCAGTTTTGAAACCCCACATTTAATCCAACGGGAAAACTTTCTAATATTTGAAACCCAACAAAGCATTCAAACGCAAAACATCAACTTTAATCACAAAGAACATAATAACATACACAATTTGTTTGAAATAATGTCACGTTAAGGAAATATTTTAAAAAAAACTAGATAACAACTCCAGTGATCTTTAAACAATGTTAATATTTCCGGCCAGATGCCATAGTGTTTCTCTGGAAAATATAAGTTAATGATATGTACATGTATTAAATATTTGCATTAAAGGCTTCATGCGTGGTTGAAAAAACGCGACAATTAAAATGTGAAGATACAAGCTTAAGTTTTAACCCCATTAATGGCGCTGAAATGTTAGCATATAACAAACTTTTTGGGCTTAAAAATAATAATCTTTAGATCGTCTTTCGCCAAAGCCACGGGGCACGTTCGGCCCCAGGCCGAACGTACACAACCCAGGGGCCGAATGTGCCCCACCTTGAGGTGCCGAACTTGCCCCAAGCCTGCATTCCGAATGTATGTTACCATAGCAACATAATTAAGAAGACGACAGTGTGGTGCCATACCTCATTTAAATTGGCTTTCTATATGCTCTTATATTATAATGCATTGGTGACAGTAAGTCAACTAATTAATGCTAAAGTAGACCCAAATTAAAAAAACCCGTAAAAAATTTAACCCGTGAAAAATATGTTTTTCAATCATATCTTCCGAACGGAGTGCACCACAGAAGCCTTATTTTTGTAGGACCCGCTAAATAGATCAAGTGACACGTAAAGGGGTCGCTGCTGGACCAAAAGTGTTAATTGTGGAAAATACGAGTGAAAGCCAAACGTGCCCGGGGGCCGAACGTGCCCCGGTCTCCCCTACACTGTATATATTTGTATAATTTCAAAGCTTAATTGCGATTTGTTAATTATAACCCAACGTCTTTAGACATTATTTTATGGATGTGAATTTATTCCTTTATTTCCAGTGACTCTATGTACCGTTTACGAAGATTCCAGAAGCGTCTTACTCGGAGACACGTTTCGTGTTCGACACATACAGCCCCACACCCACGCCAAGATTGCCTCCTATCCGACGTTTGTCTGCTTGTTAATTTGCAGGGACGACGTTTAGTACGAAGTGTTATGTTTGCTTTGGGTAGTAGCATTCTGCTCCAAACAGTATATCATATTAAAAGTCGAATAAAATAAGGTTTTTTAATTTATGAAACTTTTCGTAGAAATTAAATCCATACTAAGCGTCCGCCCTGCATGATGCTTGATTGCTTCGCATCCGCAGACCCCCCCCCCCCCCCCCCCTTCAAAAAATGCTGGATCCGCCTCTGTACATGTATGACCATTTCAGTACCATTTCTAGTTTTATGTAAAATATTAATAAATTAATGAAACATAAGTTAAAGAAAACAAAAATGCCTAAAAATGGCACTTGGGTTACTGACAGCTTTTGGACAAATTTGGCATGAACAATACTAGAATATCAAACTTTATTTATAAAAAACAATTAAGTTACATTTTCTATGCTGGTATTCCTTCAATTTTCTAGCCCCATATAACAAAGTCAATATTAAGCAATTTTTCAATTACTAAGAGACGTCTAGAAATACTATTTATCTAAATATGTGGCCCTTGCAAATTTTCTTAAAGAAATTAGACGAAAGAATCACGCACTGCCAAAACATAAAGTTGCTTATATCAACAGTATGACCGAAATTTTATCAACAATTTGGTATACGCCAAAAACAATGATTCACGTATCAATTTCCAATAGCAGCTATAATTCTGAATACCTAAGATTGTTAGATGATAATTTATAATAATAAATTAAATTAACTTTGTGTTGTAATTACAATATGCAGTGTTTAGAAGCTGTTACTATATAATTGCGTTGTTCGCTATGGCAAATTACAGACAGCAAGTGTTCTATTTATCTTCCTGGTGTTGTTATCCTTGTCCAGACTGTAATCACACTTGATCACACTGGTTAGTGGGGCCACACGGGCCACAGGGTGTCCGGCCTCTGGTACAATCACTTGAGTGGACTGCTTGTTCAGTCTGACCCCCATGTCCAGTATTCTCTGAAACTGACGTGACTCAATGAGTAATGGACAACAGTGCTGTCATACTTCAATTGCATTACAATTGATAAAGTGTATTTTAACAGTGAGCCAACACCACAATCAGACGGACTGACAGACAGACAAGCAGACAGACAGTCAGTGAAAAAGAAACTGAAAATGAAAAAATGAAAGGGGAGAGAGATAGGGACAGTGTGCACATTCTTTTAAAATTGAAAAGTGACAATTATTTAATACTTACAGTCATCTGTCTGTGTGCCGACATCGATTGTTGCTAGTAGTCTGCCATTCAGTCTTGTGGGTCCTGTAAGTATAGTACAACGGTGTGAAAAAGTTTGTATTTTTTGTGATGAATGACTGCCAACGGCAGAAGTTAATGTGAGAGCTAGTGTTGTTTTATCATGATAGGCAAACACTGGACAATGAATAAATGTATACGGTTTAAAAAATATGTGACCATTTCTACCTCCAGTGCTGGTCATATCTGTACCAACATCTCTGTATGCGATGATTCCCGAGCGTCTAGGATTCTCTGGAAAAGATATATTAATGTATAATTAATCTCTCTCTCTCTCTCTCTCTCTCTCAACTTCATCCTGCTTAGGGCTACGTTTCGTTTCGTTTTTTTGTTTACACGCGTTTACAACGGGTAGGACCTGGGGTTCGGGGCCTTTATGTTCGTTACTTGTGAGTTTCGGATAAGGAACAAAAGCCATTCAGCATACCACATATACACCACAATATACTCCTTACGCAAAGAAAAGCGTCCTCTTGATCGGTGCAACGGGGTTACGGATAATCTATTGATCCGTACAACTTGGTTAGGTTTTGGGTCATCCCCTGTTCATTCTTGGACGCATTCAATAAACGCATGCACCTGCAAACATAGCGTCATTTGAGAATCGCTATAGCTCGCTCACAACAGAAAATTTAATAGGGAGCCAGCATTCTTTTTGGTGGTTGGGGAAAATTTATTATTTTTATGGACAACATCCTCTGGGGTACCCAAAGTCGGTGCGAGTGGGCGAATAAAAGGAAAAGTCCAAATAAATAAAAGCTGCTTAAGAAAAGTTATGTTTTCAATACACAGCTGGTAACACTAATTTCCCACAATTTACCATGTATGGTGTTTATTTTTGGATTTCTTGCAAGGATAATTATAAAATTAAAAAATATCGATTAGCAAAATAGCCAGGAATCTTACAAACAAAAAAGTGGTTACTGTTCGATTTGGTGTCAAACATCAACAATCTTCTGTGCACTCGTTCCTAGACAATGCTATCATTTAAGCGCGATATCTATTGCGGTGTCAATTTTAATATGTACACTGTATATATTTGTATAATTTCAAAGCTTAATTGCGATTTGTTAATTATAACCTAACGTCTTTAGACATTATGTTATGGATGTGAATTTATTCCTTTATTTCCAGTGACTCTATGTACCGTTTACGAAGATTCCAGAAGCGTCTTACTCGGAGACACGTTTCGTGTTCGACACATACAGCCCCACACCCACTCCAAGATTGCCTCCTATCCGACGTTTGTCTGCTTGTTAATTTGCAGGGACGACGTTTAGTACGAAGTGTTATGTTTGCTTTGGGTAGTAGCATTCTGCTCCAAACAGTATATCATATTAAAAGTCGAATAAAATAAGGTTTTTTAATTTATGAAACTTCTCGTAGAAATTAAATCCATACTAAGCGTCCGCCCTGCATGATGCTTGATTGTTTCGCATCCGCAGACCCCCCCCCCCCCCCCCCCCTTCAAAAAATGCTGGATCCGCCTCTGTACATGTATGACCATTTCAGTACCATTTCTAGTTTTATGTAAAATATTAATAAATTAATGAAACATAAGTTAAAGAAAACAAAAATGCCTAAAAATGGCACTTGGGTTACTGACAGCTTTTGGACAAATTTGGCATGAGCAATACTAGAATATCAAACTTTATTTATAAAAAGCAATTAAGTTACATTTTCTATGCTGGTATTCCTTCAATTTTCTAGCCCCATATAACAAAGTCAATATTAAGCAATTTTTCAATTACTAAGAGACGTCTAGAAATACTATTTATCTAAATATGTGGCCCTTGCAAATTTTCTTAAAGAAATTAGACGAAAGAATCACGCACTGCCAAAACATAAAGTTGCTTATATCAACAGTATGACCGAAATTTTATCAACAATTTGGTATACGCCAAAAACAATGATTCACGTATCAATTTCCAATAGCAGCTATAATTCTGAATACCTAAGATTGTTAGATGATAATTTATAATAATAAATTAAATTAACTTTGTGTTGTAATTACAATATGCAGTGTTTAGAAGCTGTTACTATATAATTGCGTTGTTCGCTATGGCAAATTACAGACAGCAAGTGTTCTATTTATCTTCCTGGTGTTGTTATCCTTGTCCAGACTGTAATCACACTTGATCACACTGGTTAGTGGGGCCACACGGGCCACAGGGTGTCCGGCCTCTGGTACAATCACTTGAGTGGACTGCTTGTTCAGTCTGACCCCCATGTCCAGTATTCTCTGAAACTGACGTGACTCAATGAGTAATGGACAACAGTGCTGTCATACTTCAATTGCATTACAATTGATAAAGTGTATTTTAACAGTGAGCCAACACCACAATCAGACGGACTGACAGACAGACAAGCAGACAGACAGTCAGTGAAAAAGAAACTGAAAATGAAAAAATGAAAGGGGGGGGGATAGGGACAGTGTGCACATTCTTTTAAAATTGAAAAGTGACAATTATTTAATACTTACATTCATCTGTCTGTGTGCCGACATCCATGGTTGCTAGTAGTCTTCCATTCAGTCTTGTGGGCCCTGTAAGTATAATACAACGGTGTGAAAAAGTTTGTATTTTTTGTGATGAATGACTGCCAACGACAAAAGATAATGTGAGAGCTAGTGTTGTTTTATCATGATAGGCAAACACTGGACAATGAATAAATGTATACGGTTTAAAAAAATATGTGACCATTTCTACCTCCAGTGCTGGTCATATCTGTACCAACATCTCTGTATGCGATGATTCCCGAGCGTCTAGGATTCTCTGGAAAAGATATATTAATGTATAATTAATCTCTCTCTCTCTCTCTCTCTCTCTCAACTTCATCCTGCTTAGGGCTACGTTTCGTTTCGTTTTTTTGTTTACACGCGTTTACAACGGGTAGGACCTGGGGTTCGGGGCCTTTATGTTCGTTACTTGTGAGTTTCGGATAAGGAACAAAAGCCATTCAGCATACCACATATACACCACAATATACTCCTTACGCAAAGAAAAGCGTCCTCTTGATCGGTGCAACGGGGTTACGGATAATCTATTGATCCGTACAACTTGGTTAGGTTTTGGGTCATCCCCTGTTCATTCTTGGACGCATTCAATAAACGCATGCACCTGCAAACATAGCGTCATTTGAGAATCGCTATAGCTCGCTCACAACAGAAAATTTAATAGGGAGCCAGCATTCTTTTTGGTGGTTGGGGAAAATTTATTATTTTTATGGACAACATCCTCTGGGGTACCCAAAGTCGGTGCGAGTGGGCGAATAAAAGGAAAAGTCCAAATAAATAAAAGCTGCTTAAGAAAAGTTATGTTTTCAATACACAGCTGGTAACACTAATTTCCCACAATTTACCATGTATGGTGTTTATTTTTGGATTTCTTGCAAGGATAATTATAAAATTAAAAAATATCGATTAGCAAAATAGCCAGGAATCTTACAAACAAAAAAGTGGTTACTGTTCGATTTGGTGTCAAACATCAACAATCTTCTGTGCACTCGTTCCTAGACAATGCTATCATTTAAGCGCGATATCTATTGCGGTGTCAATTTTAATATGTACACTGTATATATTTGTATAATTTCAAAGCTTAATTGCGATTTGTTAATTATAACCTAACGTCTTTAGACATTATGTTATGGATGTGAATTTATTCCTTTATTTCCAGTGACTCTATGTACCGTTTACGAAGATTCCAGAAGCGTCTTACTCGGAGACACGTTTCGTGTTCGACACATACAGCCCCACACCCACGCCAAGATTGCCTCCTATCCGACGTTTGTCTGCTTGTTAATTTGCAGGGACGACGTTTAGTACGAAGTGTTATGTTTGCTTTGGGTAGTAGCATTCTGCTCCAAACAGTATATCATATTAAAAGTCGAATAAAATAAGGTTTTTTAATTTACGAAACTTCTCGTAGAAATTAAATCCATACTAAGCGTCCGCCCTGCATGATGCTTGATTGCTTCGCATCCGCAGACCCCCCCCCCCCCCCCTTCAAAAAATGCTGGATCCGCCTCTGTACATGTATGACCATTTCAGTGCCATTTCTAGTTTTATGTAAAATATTAATAAATTAATGAAACATAAGTTAAAGAAAACAAAAATGCCTAAAAATGGCACTTGGGTTACTGACAGCTTTTGGACAAATTTGGCATGAGCAATACTAGAATATCAAACTTTATTTATAAAAAGCAATTAAGTTACATTTTCTATGCTGGTATTCCTTCAATTTTCTAGCCCCATATAACAAAGTCAATATTAAGCAATTTTTCAATTACTAAGAGACGTCTAGAAATACTATTTATCTAAATATGTGGCCCTTGCAAATTTTCTTAAAGAAATTAGACGAAAGAATCACGCACTGCCAAAACATAAAGTTGCTTATATCAACAGTATGACCGAAATTTTATCAACAATTTGGTATACGCCAAAAACAATGATTCACGTATCAATTTCCAATAGCAGCTATAATTCTGAATACCTAAGATTGTTAGATGATAATTTATAATAATAAATTAAATTAACTTTGTGTTGTAATTACAATATGCAGTGTTTAGAAGCTGTTACTATATAATTGCGTTGTTCGCTATGGCAAATTACAGACAGCAAGTGTTCTATTTATCTTCCTGGTGTTGTTATCCTTGTCCAGACTGTAATCACACTTGATCACACTGGTTAGTGGGGCCACACGGGCCACAGGGTGTCCGGCCTCTGGTACAATCACTTGAGTGGACTGCTTGTTCAGTCTGACCCCCATGTCCAGTATTCTCTGAAACTGACGTGACTCAATGAGTAATGGACAACAGTGCTGTCATACTTCAATTGCATTACAATTGATAAAGTGTATTTTAACAGTGAGCCAACACCACAATCAGACGGACTGACAGACAGACAAGCAGACAGACAGTCAGTGAAAAAGAAACTGAAAATGAAAAAATGAAAGGGGAGAGAGATAGGGACAGTGTGCACATTCTTTTAAAATTGAAAAGTGACAATTATTTAATACTTACAGTCATCTGTCTGTGTGCCGACATCGATTGTTGCTAGTAGTCTGCCATTCAGTCTTGTGGGTCCTGTAAGTATAGTACAACGGTGTGAAAAAGTTTGTATTTTTTGTGATGAATGACTGCCAACGGCAGAAGTTAATGTGAGAGCTAGTGTTGTTTTATCATGATAGGCAAACACTGGACAATGAATAAATGTATACGGTTTAAAAAATATGTGACCATTTCTACCTCCAGTCCTGGTCATATCTGTACCAACATCTCTGTATGCGATGATTCCCGAGCGTCTAGGATTCTCTGGAAAAGATATTATGTATTATATGTATAATTAATCTCTCTCTCTCTCTCTCTCTCTCTCTCAACTTCATCCTGCTTAGGGCTACGTTTCGTTTCGTTTCATGGCCAGAAATGTGCAGCATTTACGCGATACGCGAGGGCGCCACAGTAGGGCTTCACGTGACTCAACTAACCAATCACAGCACAAGAATCTGTGATAAGTGCTCAGCCCATTGTCAAGTAGTGTTAGTTCATGGTAACAAGCGTCTGATATGTGCAGAGAAGTTTATTATTATAATATATATTTTTCTTATTGTTACATTATTAAATCTAACTCTGTATCCAAATAGTAACTATACTGTATCAAGTCAGGTACTGATGATGTACAGAGGTCATATATTCCAGAATAAGCCATTACCACTGATTTATAACTTTCATTTTTGTTTAATATGTTATTCATGAAAGAGTTCATGAAAGATTATTTAAATTTTTTAAATCGTGATCTTATTCTTTTTATATTCAAATAATTGAATACTTGGGTAAAATTGGTCTTCCACTTCTTATTTGCATTTTTCGTTTACTACAAGATTATTTTGGAACAGCTGCAGCATTAAAAAATTAAATAAATGGCAATCTGAAAGAAGAATTTTGCATAATTATTAAACGATGATAGGAATTTTGGATTAAGAGATTAGTTAAATACTGAGTAGTGATATGGTCGGTCAATTTATGTAGAATCTGATAATATGATTGAAAATACTGATTGAGTTCTTGGCCTTGCACTGGGCAGTTTTACATTTGTGCCAAGTGCTCTTTTTGGACTCCATTGTACAGTGGTGAAAAATCTTCAATTGCCATGAAATTTTTTAATCAGACTCTGTATGTTACTGCTATCAGCTGGTGCTATCGGCAACGAATTAATATCCCTTTGTTTCTGAGTGAATCTACCGTCTAAAATCACTATTACTGAAAATATTTGCGTTTTGCTGAGGGTAGTCTGGGCAATATACGGCAAACTTCTTAGTACGTGTGTACAACAGAATTTTTTTAAAAACCCTAGCGATATTTGGTCAGGAGTTGCTTGAAGCATAGCACAGCGTTGCTGTCTATCGGCATCAGGCCGTTAGTTTGTCAATTCTCACGAATTACCCACGAATCGCGAACCCATTCATTTTCCTATGGCAATCTAGCAACTCATTAAAAATGCACGCATGCGCAGTGGGCTAGGCGTGACGTCATGCAGTGCATATCTGGGGATGTTTTGTTTACACGCGTTTACAACGGGTAGGACCTGGGGTTCGGGGCCTTTATGTTCGTTACTTGTGAGTTTCGGATAAGGAACAAAAGCCATTCAGCATACCACATATACACCACAATATACTCCTTACGCAAAGAAAAGCGTCCTCTTGATCGGTGCAACGGGGTTACGGATAATCTATTGATCCGTACAACTTGGTTAGGTTTTGGGTCATCCCCTGTTCATTCTTGGACGCATTCAATAAACGCATGCACCTGCAAACATAGCGTCATTTGAGAATCGCTATAGCTCGCTCACAACAGAAAATTTAATAGGGAGCCAGCATTCTTTTTGGTGGTTGGGGAAAATTTATTATTTTTATGGACAACATCCTCTGGGGTACCCAAAGTCGGTGCGAGTGGGCGAATAAAAGGAAAAGTCCAAATAAATAAAAGCTGCTTAAGAAAAGTTATGTTTTCAATACACAGCTGGTAACACTAATTTCCCACAATTTACCATGTATGGTGTTTATTTTTGGATTTCTTGCAAGGATAATTATAAAATTAAAAAATATCGATTAGCAAAATAGCCAGGAATCTTACAAACAAAAAAGTGGTTACTGTTCGATTTGGTGTCAAACATCAACAATCTTCTGTGCACTCGTTCCTAGACAAATGCTATCATTTAAGCGCGATATCTATTGCGGTGTCAATTTTAATATGTACACTGTATATATTTGTATAATTTCAAAGCTTAATTGCGATTTGTTAATTATAACCTAACGTCTTTAGACATTATGTTATGGATGTGAATTTATTCCTTTATTTCCAGTGACTCTATGTACCGTTTACGAAGATTCCAGAAGCGTCTTACTCGGAGACACGTTTCGTGTTCGACACATACAGCCCCACACCCACGCCAAGATTGCCTCCTATCCGACGTTTGTCTGCTTGTTAATTTGCAGGGACGACGTTTAGTACGAAGTGTTATGTTTGCTTTGGGTAGTAGCATTCTGCTCCAAACAGTATATCATATTAAAAGTCGAATAAAATAAGGTTTTTTAATTTATGAAACTTCTCGTAGAAATTAAATCCATACTAAGCGTCCGCCCTGCATGATGCTTGATTGCTTCGCATCCGCAGACCCCCCCCCCCCCTTCAAAAAATGCTGGATCCGCCTCTGTACATGTATGACCATTTCAGTGCCATTTCTAGTTTTATGTAAAATATTAATAAATTAATGAAACATAAGTTAAAGAAAACAAAAATGCCTAAAAATGGCACTTGGGTTACTGACAGCTTTTGGACAAATTTGGCATGAGCAATACTAGAATATCAAACTTTATTTATAAAAAGCAATTAAGTTACATTTTCTATGCTGGTATTCCTTCAATTTTCTAGCCCCATATAACAAAGTCAATATTAAGCAATTTTTCAATTACTAAGAGACGTCTAGAAATACTATTTATCTAAATATGTGGCCCTTGCAAATTTTCTTAAAGAAATTAGACGAAAGAATCACGCACTGCCAAAACATAAAGTTGCTTATATCAACAGTATGACCGAAATTTTATCAACAATTTGGTATACGCCAAAAACAATGATTCACGTATCAATTTCCAATAGCAGCTATAATTCTGAATACCTAAGATTGTTAGATGATAATTTATAATAATAAATTAAATTAACTTTGTGTTGTAATTACAATATGCAGTGTTTAGAAGCTGTTACTATATAATTGCGTTGTTCGCTATGGCAAATTACAGACAGCAAGTGTTCTATTTATCTTCCTGGTGTTGTTATCCTTGTCCAGACTGTAATCACACTTGATCACACTGGTTAGTGGGGCCACACGGGCCACAGGGTGTCCGGCCTCTGGTACAATCACTTGAGTGGACTGCTTGTTCAGTCTGACCCCCATGTCCAGTATTCTCTGAAACTGACGTGACTCAATGAGTAATGGACAACAGTGCTGTCATACTTCAATTGCATTACAATTGATAAAGTGTATTTTAACAGTGAGCCAACACCACAATCAGACGGACTGACAGACAGACAAGCAGACAGACAGTCAGTGAAAAAGAAACTGAAAATGAAAAAATGAAAGGGGAGAGAGATAGGGACAGTGTGCACATTCTTTTAAAATTGAAAAGTGACAATTATTTAATACTTACAGTCATCTGTCTGTGTGCCGACATCGATTGTTGCTAGTAGTCTGCCATTCAGTCTTGTGGGTCCTGTAAGTATAGTACAACGGTGTGAAAAAGTTTGTATTTTTTGTGATGAATGACTGCCAACGGCAGAAGTTAATGTGAGAGCTAGTGTTGTTTTATCATGATAGGCAAACACTGGACAATGAATAAATGTATACGGTTTAAAAAATATGTGACCATTTCTACCTCCAGTCCTGGTCATATCTGTACCAACATCTCTGTATGCGATGATTCCCGAGCGTCTAGGATTCTCTGGAAAAGATATTATGTATTATATGTATAATTAATCTCTCTCTCTCTCTCTCTCTCTCTCTCAACTTCATCCTGCTTAGGGCTACGTTTCGTTTCGTTTCATGGCCAGAAATGTGCAGCATTTACGCGATACGCGAGGGCGCCACAGTAGGGCTTCACGTGACTCAACTAACCAATCACAGCACAAGAATCTGTGATAAGTGCTCAGCCCATTGTCAAGTAGTGTTAGTTCATGGTAACAAGCGTCTGATATGTGCAGAGAAGTTTATTATTATAATATATATTTTTCTTATTGTTACATTATTAAATCTAACTCTGTATCCAAGTAGTAACTATACTGTATCAAGTCAGGTACTGATGATGTACAGAGGTCATATATTCCAGAATAAGCCATTACCACTGATTTATAACTTTCATTTTTGTTTAATATGTTATTCATGAAAGAGTTCATGAAAGATTATTTAAATTTTTTAAATCGTGATCTTATTCTTTTTATATTCAAATAATTGAATACTTGGGTAAAATTGGTCTTCCACTTCTTATTTGCATTTTTCGTTTACTACAAGATTATTTTGGAACAGCTGCAGCATTAAAAAATTAAATAAATGGCAATCTGAAAGAAGAATTTTGCATAATTATTAAACGATGATAGGAATTTTGGATTAAGAGATTAGTTAAATACTGAGTAGTGATATGGTCGGTCAATTTATGTAGAATCTGATAATATGATTGAAAATACTGATTGAGTTCTTGGCCTTGCACTGGGCAGTTTTACATTTGTGCCAAGTGCTCTTTTTGGACTCCATTGTACAGTGGTGAAAAATCTTCAATTGCCATGAAATTTTTTAATCAGACTCTGTATGTTACTGCTATCAGCTGGTGCTATCGGCAACGAATTAATTTCCCTTTGTTTCTGAGTGAATCTACCGTCTAAAATCACTATTACTGAAAATATTTGCGTTTTGCTGAGGGTAGTCTGGGCAATATACGGCAAACTTCTTAGTACGTGTGTACAACAGAATTTTTTTAAAAACCCTAGCGATATTTGGTCAGGAGTTGCTTGAAGCATAGCACAGCGTTGCTGTCTATCGGCATCAGGCCGTTAGTTTGTCAATTCTCACGAATTACCCACGAATCGCGAACCCATTCATTTTCCTATGGCAATCTAGCAACTCATTAAAAATGCACGCATGCGCAGTGGGCTAGGCGTGACGTCATGCAGTGCATATCTGGGGATGTTTTGTTTACACGCGTTTACAACGGGTAGGACCTGGGGTTCGGGGCCTTTATGTTCGTTACTTGTGAGTTTCGGATAAGGAACAAAAGCCATTCAGCATACCACATATACACCACAATATACTCCTTACGCAAAGAAAAGCGTCCTCTTGATCGGTGCAACGGGGTTACGGATAATCTATTGATCCGTACAACTTGGTTAGGTTTTGGGTCATCCCCTGTTCATTCTTGGACGCATTCAATAAACGCATGCACCTGCAAACATAGCGTCATTTGAGAATCGCTATAGCTCGCTCACAACAGAAAATTTAATAGGGAGCCAGCATTCTTTTTGGTGGTTGGGGAAAATTTATTATTTTTATGGACAACATCCTCTGGGGTACCCAAAGTCGGTGCGAGTGGGCGAATAAAAGGAAAAGTCCAAATAAATAAAAGCTGCTTAAGAAAAGTTATGTTTTCAATACACAGCTGGTAACACTAATTTCCCACAATTTACCATGTATGGTGTTTATTTTTGGATTTCTTGCAAGGATAATTATAAAATTAAAAAATATCGATTAGCAAAATAGCCAGGAATCTTACAAACAAAAAAGTGGTTACTGTTCGATTTGGTGTCAAACATCAACAATCTTCTGTGCACTCGTTCCTAGACAAATGCTATCATTTAAGCGCGATATCTATTGCGGTGTCAATTTTAATATGTACACTGTATATATTTGTATAATTTCAAAGCTTAATTGCGATTTGTTAATTATAACCTAACGTCTTTAGACATTATGTTATGGATGTGAATTTATTCCTTTATTTCCAGTGACTCTATGTACCGTTTACGAAGATTCCAGAAGCGTCTTACTCGGAGACACGTTTCGTGTTCGACACATACAGCCCCACACCCACGCCAAGATTGCCTCCTATCCGACGTTTGTCTGCTTGTTAATTTGCAGGGACGACGTTTAGTACGAAGTGTTATGTTTGCTTTGGGTAGTAGCATTCTGCTCCAAACAGTATATCATATTAAAAGTCGAATAAAATAAGGTTTTTTAATTTATGAAACTTCTCGTAGAAATTAAATCCATACTAAGCGTCCGCCCTGCATGATGCTTGATTGCTTCGCATCCGCAGACCCCCCCCCCCTTCAAAAAATGCTGGATCCGGCCGCCTCTGTACATGTATGACCATTTCAGTACCATTTCTAGTTTTATGTAAAATATTAATAAATTAATGAAACATAAGTTAAAGAAAACAAAAATGCCTAAAAATGGCACTTGGGTTACTGACAGCTTTTGGACAAATTTGGCATGAGCAATTCTAGAATATCAAACTTTATTTATAAAAAGCAATTAAGTTACATTTTCTATGCTGGTATTCCTTCAATTTTCTAGCCCATATAACAAAGACAATATTAAGCAATTTTTCAATTACTAGGAGACGTCTAGAAATACTATTTATCTAAATATGTGGCCCTTGCAAATTTTCTTAAAGAAATTAGACGAAAGAATCACGCACTGCCAAAACATAAAGTTGCTTATATCAACAGTATGACCGAAATTTTATCAACAATTTGGTATACGCCAAAAACAATGATTCACGTATCATTTTCCAATAGCAGCTATAATTCAGAATACCTAAGATTGTTAGATGATAATTTATAATAATAAATTAAATTAACTTTGTGTTGTAATTACAATATGCAGTGTTTAGAAGCTGTTACTATATAATTGCGTTGTTCGCTATGGCAAATTACAGACAGCAAGTGTTCTATTTATCTTCCTGGTGTTGTCATCCGTGTCCAGACTATGGTCACACTTGATCACACTGGTAAGTGGGGCCACACGGGCCACAGGGTGTTCGGCCTCTGGTACAATTACTTGAGTGGACTGCTTGTTCAGTCTGACCCCCATGTCCAGAATTCTCTGAAACTGACGTGACTCAATGAGTAATGGACAACAGTGCTGTCATACTTCAATTGCATTACAATTGATAAAGTGTATTTTAACAGTGAGCCAACACCACAATCAGACGGACTGACAGACAGACAGACAGATAGACAAGCAGACAAACAGTCAGTGAAAATGAGACTGAAAATGAAAAAACGAAAGGTGGGGAAAAAGGGAAAGTGTGCACATTCTTTTAAAATTGAAAAGGGACAATAATTAAACACTAATTACAGTCATCTGTCTGTGTGCCGACATCCATGGTAGCTATCAGTTTTCTATTAAAGTCTTGCGGGTCCTGTAAGTATAATACAACGGTGTAAAAAAGTTTTTTCTTTTTCTTTTTTTGTGATGAAGGACTACCGACGACAAAAAATAATGTGAGAGCTAGTGATGTTTTATCATGATAGGCAAACACTGGACAATGAATAAATGTATACGGTTTAAAATAAAAATATGTGACCACTGCCCCATATCTACCTCCAGTCCTGGTCATATCTGTACCCACATCCCTGTATGCGATGATTCCCGAGCGTGTAGGATTCTCTGGAAAAGATTAATTTTTAAAATTTATAATCTCTCTCTCTCTCTCTCTCTCTCTCTCTTTCTCTCTCTACTTGTTTTTTACTCATTTCTAATATTGTTATAAAAAATAATACATACCATTTACAACGGCGCTTGCTGCTTGTCCATCTGCCATGTTATGCCCCGCTAGTACCGTAGTACTTTTCAGATTAATATACGTTGTTTGTCTAATCAAGTTTATATTTTCAGGGCCACGGCTCATATTCTTGTTACGTTGAGGCGAGTTTACAACGGATGTGGGGTTCGGGGCTTTTCCAAGCGTTCTTTGCCAGTTCCAGTTACACTACATACGGCAGTCACGTTTCAATGGACGTTCTTCTGTACAATGTACCTTTGTCGATTGGATCTCATTCTTTTCTACACCTATTCCACTCTCTCACACACACCCACTAACCGACCTATCCACACACCCACACACCCCGAACAACTGGTTAGGTTAGACTCTACCGGTATGCGATTTTACCCATCTTAAAGGGGAATCCCCTATCGATTCTCGACGACGCTTAACGCTTAACCTTGAAAGCATAGCGTGATTCACCGAGTGGCTCTGTAAAAGTGGACTTTCTACCATGAAACTGCATGTCCCTAGATAAAATTCACCGAGCGACTCGGTTGATAGGCCTACTTTGGAAGCTTAGTTATTACTTGCATAGAATCTGCAAGTCTATTGGTTGTTTGGGGAGATTCGGCCCAGGCAGGCAGTAGGCCTATATGGTTACTCGGGTAGGCTGGGACATGTTATATGGCTTGTGTGCCCCTAACATGCACGGTTATAAAAGGGTCAAGACAAGTTGTACGGCAGCCAAAACAGCTTCGGTGTAACCAAGAAGTTATGATAGTCCGAGTCCGGGTGTGACGTGAAGTTTTTTTTTTTTTTTTAGCATATTTAAGCATATGTTAACATTGTTTTATTTATCTATATGAAAAGATACATTATTATCAGATATCTACTTTTAAAATAGACTGAAAAATATGGCAAACATTTATGCAATTATAATGCAGTGTAAAACAAAGGTAGATTTAGATAAAATAAATATGCTGCCAGTAGGCTACAACTTGCATTTTCCCGTTTAATTTGTAATTAAATCTAAATATTACTAGATTCAAAAATGAATAAAAATTAAAAGTAAATTGAATTTTTAAAAAATTTACAACTTTTGCAAGTTTTTTTGCTACCTATGAGCAATTTTATTTGAGCTATTAATCTCACCGAAACATTCGCCACATATGTAGGCCCCTATATGTTACTTGTGACATGAGTGAATTTTAGCCTTTTGCCCCTCTCCCTCTCAAGCATATCCGTGCGCATTCTAGAACACACACGCGCACCGTGCACACACACACGCACACCTACGTACACCCCTTACAGTTTTAGCCGGCTAAGCTGACAGCTATCTAGTGAGACTCCCCACAGGGATAAATCGATCTCAAATCTGTGGGAATGAGGTCTTAAGCAAAGGCCACTTTCATTTAAAAACAGGCATGCCGAATTTAAAAATGAGTAACCAATCTTCACAAATGTCCTTCCTCAATGACTAAACATACAAAATTCCAATATTTAACTAGTATGCCTATTCCTTTTGTTTTTTGACGGTTTAGCAGGCCCATAGCCTGCAATTTCAAAGGGGAGGGGGGAGGGCGTTCTTGTTCTGAAAAAGTGGACCTTTTACCATGAAACTTCATGCCCCAGATAAAATTTAACCCAGAGGGGGCCTTTTCCAGGCAAAAGCGGGGGTTCTGTCGCCCCCCCCCCCTCCCGAATAAAGACCAATTCTTTAAAATTCGTGCAAAGACAGTTTAAATATTGATTCCGTCGAGTTTACTTATGGAAAATTACCTATGGATGTAACATTCAAGACAATTCAATAAACGTGTGAAACCTAAACGTTTTCCTTTAAAAGTGTCCATCTATGTTCCAAGAAGTAGAAAGAAAGTAAGAAACATCAATAACCTTACGGTTACGCTGTACCTAAGATTGAATGGAAAACTTTTCTATCATGGTCTATCACAATCCCCCCACCCAGTCCGTTCATTCGACCTATTAAAGCTTAGGCCTATATATGTGCCCAGCCATGCAATATCAAGTATACGATTTTGAAAATGCGTTTGTATTTTCATTTATTTATTTTTGTTGTGTGTGGTACACTCTAGACATAATGACCATGGGGACATCTAACTCAAGTGAAGGATACTTTCTCCTAGCTGTCCCTCAGTGCTTTTTTGGGCACCGTTCTGTTAATTTCTGATGCCATTGGCTTTCAAGGAGGGTTCAATTTGAATATGTACACTGTATATATTTGTATAATTTTAAAGCTTAATTGCGATTTGTTAATTATAACCCAACGGATATTGATACGAATTGCTGTACATAATGAACATGTACTGCTTTATCAGATCTTTAGACATTATTTCATGGGTGTGAATTTTTCCCTTTAATTCCAGTGATTCTGTGTACCATTTACGAAGATACCAGAAGCGTCCTACTCGGAGACACGTTTCGTGTTCGACACATACAGCCCTGCACCCATGCCAAGATTGCCTCCTATGCCGACGCTTGTCTGCTCGTTAATTTGCAGGGACGACATTTACTACGGAATATTATGTTTGTCTTTGGTTGTAACATTCTACTCCTAAACGTATATCAAATTAAAAGTCGAATGAAATTAGCCTTTTATTCATGAAATTTCTCATAGAAATTAAGTCCAAACTAAGCGTCCGCCCTGCATGTTGCTGGTTTGCTTCATTTGGTAATTGTATATTACTATGTCGTTGTACTCTGTTCTATCTGTTCATAGTGTTATAAGGATAATCTATGTATACTCTAGGGTCGGGGTCGATAACCGCCCCTTTCCGAACCTGAAACGTTAGAGTTGAATTTCTAATTTAACAGAAATAATGTCTGCATAAAAATGATAAAGGGATTCTTTTAAATATATCATATATTAATTTCCGAGGAAATAAATGTTTTTTTATTATTATTATTTTATTTGTCAATGAAATTTATGTGTGACCAATTCTGCAGCTGCGCACTTGAAGATATACTCTTATTCATTTTAAATGTTGACTTCTTTTAAGGAAAGACATTGCAACCGCATTACGTAAAATGCATATAAGAAACTTTGAATAACATTTATCGTGTAAGTCGTTTAGGACTTATATTACAAAACAGAAGTGTCGAAAAACAAAAAACGTGAAATGAACTTCATTTAGCTATCATTCGTCTATTAAAATATTTATGTAGGAATTACATAAGTCATAGCCTTTTGCATTCCATGTTTTCAAAATCACTTGAGCTGTCCCAAAGTCCAATTTTCAGTAGGGAATAAGTCTTCTGAAAGTTTTCTGATGAGCCGTAGGGCTCAAAGGTTTAATAAATTGAAAATTGAAAGTAGAGACTTCGCATCCACGCCCCCCCCCCCTCCCCCCCCCCCCCTTCAAAACTGCTGGATCCGCCCCTGTGCACGTATGCCCATTTCAGTACCATATTAGTGTTTACGGATAGGTCATTTTCAATGTAAACAGCATATAGCGTTCTATTATGGAGGTCTAGGGTTCGGTGCTGAGCAAGATGACTTAAAAGATTAAAATGGAAAAATGCCCAAAGAAAGGTGGTATTTTCTTACAAAAGCCAGTAGCTACTAAACATGACAAATAAGCTACCACCCCAACCCACCCCCAAAAGTAAAATGTAATGTAAAATATTAATGAATGAATGAAAAATAAATTAAAGCAAACAAAAATGTCTTAAAATGGCACTCGGGTTACTGACAGCTTTTGGACAAATTTGGCATGAACAGTACTAGAATATCAAACCTTATTTATTAAAAAGCAATTAAGTTACATTTTCTATGCTGGTATTCTTCCAGTTTTCTAACCCATATAACAATATTAAAGCTATATTAATCCATTCAGTCTTGTGGGTCCTGTAAGTAGGATATAAGGGTGTGAAAATTTTTGTATTTTTTGTGATGAATGACTGCCGACGACAGAAGTAAATGTGAGAGCAAGTGTTGTTTTTATCATGATAGGCAAACACTGTATCAGTACATCTGTACCAACATCTCTGTATGCGATAATTCCCGAGCGTCTAGGATTCTCTGGAAAAGAAATTATGTATTATATGTATAATTAATCTCTCTCTCTCTCTCTCTCTCTCTCTCTCTCTCTCTCTCTTGAGTTTATCCTTTATCCTGATCAGGGCTACGTACGGTTCGTTGGGTTTTTGGGTTTTTGGGTCGGGGCTTCCATTCAGAACAAAACGTATTACAAAAAGTTTATTTCCTACGCAAACAAAATCGACCTATTGATCATTACTACTTGGTTTAGGATATGTTTTGCTACACCTCAAACATTATTGCCATCTATTAACGCATCAACTTGAAAACACAGCGTACATTGAGAATAGTTATATCTCTCACATAATACCGAGTTCAATAAGGGTCCAGCATTCCAGCATTCCTTTAAGTGGTTAGGGAAAGTCATTTCAAGTACACTCTTTTCTGATTAACCCTTTCCCTTTTTATATGTGTCTTATTCTGATTTTTCCAAAGACTTGGATAATCTTGTAAACCCTTCACGTCTTATGTCGCCTTGTATGGTTTTCATTTTGGGATTTCTTGCAAGGTTTATTATAAATTTAAAAAATATCGATTAGGCTAATTAGCCAGGCATCTTACAACCAAAAAAGTGTTTACTATTCGATTTGGTGTCAAACATCAACAACCTTCTGTGCACTCGTTCCTAGACAAATGCTATCATTTAAGCGCGATATCTATTGCGGTGTCAATTTTAATATGTACACTGTATATATTTGTATAATTTCAAAGCTTAATTGCGATTTGTTAATTATAACCTAACGTCTTTAGACATTATGTTATGGATGTGAATTTATTCCTTTATTTCCAGTGACTCTATGTACCGTTTACGAAGATTCCAGAAGCGTCTTACTCAGTGACACGTTTGGTGTTCGACACATACAGCCCCACACCCACGCCAAGATTGCCTCCTATCCGACGTTTGTCTGCTTGTTAATTTGCAGGGACGACGTTTAGTACGAAGTGTTATGTTTGCTTTGGGTAGTAGCATTCTGCTCCAAACAGTATATCATATTAAAAGTCGAATAAAATAAGCTTTTTTAATTTATGGAACTTCTCGTAGAAATTAAATCCATACCAAGCGTCCGCCCTGCATGATGCTGGTTTGCTTAGCATCCGCAGACCCCCCCCCCCCCTTTCAAAAAATGCTGGATCCGTCCCTGTACAACATGTATAACCATTTCAGTACCATTAGTGTTTACGAATACGGTGGAAGTCTTCGCTCTCGGAGTGTTTTTCTACTTTAATGTAAAATACTAATAAATTAATGAAACATAAGTAAAAGAAAACAAAAATGCCTAAAAATGGCACTTGGGTTACTGACAGCTTTTGGACAAATTTGGCATGAGCAGTACTAGAATATCAAACTTTATTTTTCTATGCTGGTATTCCTTCAATTTTCTAGCCCATATAACAAAGTCAATATTAAGCAATTTTTCAATTACTAAGAGACGTCTAGAAATACTATTTATCTAAATATATGGCCCTTGCAAATTTTCTTAAAGAAATTAGACGAAAGAATCACGCACTGCCAAAACATGAAGTTGCTTATATCAACAGTATGACCGAAATTTTATCAACAATTTGGTATACGCCAAAAACAATCATTCACGTATCATTTTCCAATAGCAGCTATAATTCTGAAAACCTAAGATTGTTAGATGATAATTTATAATAATAAATTAAATTAACTTTGTGTTGTAATTACAATATGCAGTGTTTAGAAGCTGTTACTATATAATTGCGTTGTTCGCTATGGCAAATTACAGACAGCAAGTGTTCTATTTATGTTCCTGGTGTTGTTATCCGTGTCCAGACAGTGATCACACTTGATCACACTGGTTAGTGGGGCCACACGGGCCACAGGGTGTCCGGCCTCTGGTACAATTACTTGAGTGGACTGCTTGTTCAGTCTGACCCCCATGTCCAGAATTCTCTGAAACTGACGTGACTCAATGAGTAATGGACAACAGTGCTGTCATACTTCAATTGCATTACAATTGATAAAGTGTATTTTAACAGTGAGCCAACACCACAATCAGACGGACTGACAGACAGACAGACAGACAAGCAGACAGACAGTCAGTGAAACTTAAACTGAAAATAAAAAAATGAAAGGGGGAGAGATAGGGACAGTGTGCACATTCTTTTAAAATGGAAAAGGGACAATAATTTAACACTTACACTGATCTGTCTGTGTGCCGACATCCATGGTTGCTAGTAGTCTTCCATTAAGTCTTGTGGGTCCTGTAAGTATAATACAACGGTGTGAAAAAGTTCTTATTTTTTGTGATGAATGACTGCCGAAGACAAAAGATAATGTGAGAGCTAGTGTTGTTTTATCATGATAGGCAAACACTGGACAATGAATAAATGTATACGGTTTAAAAAATATGTGACCATTTCTACCTCCAGTGCTGGTCATATCTGTACCAACATCTCTGTATGCGATGATTCCTGAGCTTCTAGCATTCTCTGAAAAAGTAATATATTTATAATAAATCTCTCTCTCTCATATATATATATATATATATATATATATATATATATGTTTTCTTACTAATTTCTAATATTGTTATAAATGATTAATTATACATACCATTTCCAACGGCGCTTGCTGCTTGTCCATCTGCCATGTTATTTACTCAGTGATACCGTTTCTGTCGTAAAAATGTACATTGTTTGTCTAATGAAGTTAATCCTTCAGGGTCACAGTTCATATACTTCTTGCGTTGAGGCGAGTTTAAAAACGGATGGGTGCCGGTGTTCGGGGCTTTTCCAAGCATTCTTTGCCAATTCCAGTTACACTACATACGGCAGTCACGTTTCAATGGACGTTCTTCTATACAATGTACCTTTGTCCATTGGATCTCATTCTTTTCTACACCTATTCCACTCTCACACACACACACACACACACCAAGGGACCTATCCACCCGAACAACTGGTTAGGTTAGACTCTACCAGGGCAGAAACCCACTAAATCAACCTATCAGCGCCTGTTATTACGAATGTAGTTCAGTGAGAAAAAATGAGTGCTTTTTTCCATTTTTTTCCTGGCATTTCTTGTGTGTTGCTAGGGTTAATTTTGGTATCAACTAGCAGACTAGGGTGTAAACTACTGCCAGTTTTTTTTTTCAGGACCAGGCACATGTGCGGTGCAGTCGTGAGACCTCTGGCGGAAGGGGCTACTGACTGTGAGTGGTGCAGTGGTTTGTTTACAAACAGAGGGGTGCACGTGTTCAAGTGATGCCGGTAAGCAAGAAAGGCTGATGACAGTACATTTTTTTGCCATTGGGAGTGATGTCAGTGTGTCTGCTGTCCATGGGGGTGGGAAATGTTTCACAGAATACTTTTATTCATGCATTTTTGGAGGCATTTCTTAGTATGGTCGTCAATGGGAAATATTTTGGTGGTTTTTCCCCTACCAGTAGGCCCTTTCATACGTTTTACACATCTTCTTAAAGGGGAATCCCCTATCGATTCTCGACGACGCTTAACGCTTAACCTTGAAAGCATAGCGTAATTTGCGAATAGCGATATCTCATACAGGCTACAAAGTATTGTATGGGGCCAGTATGGGGCTAGTTATGGAAAGCAGACGTTTGCGCTCGGTGTCGATATGCGGTTCAGAGAGAAAACGAGAGTTGAAAAACTACACGTTTATTATCTACAGAGACTGATCAAAAACTACCCACTCAATGAGCAGGGCGTGAATATATACAAAGTAGGCAATAGCAGGCGGAGCTAAAACTAAACCCATGTCCACTACAGACATTGACATATGAGCTTTAAAATACGTTACTACAACTGATAGTGCGCTTCGTTTGCATGGACATGCTTTTTCTATACGTTCCAACACTCGGTCGATACTTTAGAAGCTCGTTGTTTGAGTTATTTACCTTACCGACACATCCGTCCACATACGTATATGTTACTTGTGAAACGACCCACTGAATTTTAAACCTTTTGCCCCCCTCCCTTTCAAGCACATCCGTGCACATTATCAAACACACACGCGCACCCGTGCACACACACACACCAGGGCTGTAGCCTGAGCAAAATGCCAGGGGGTGCAGTAAGCGGACACGAGGGGGCAGAGCCCCCGAGGGGGGAGGGTGTGGGAGGTCCCCCTCCCACGGTGTGGAATTTTTTTAAAACTATGTATAATACTGCATTCTGTTGCATTTTAACTGTTATTTATTGCTCAATTGGAAGTCAGAAATTGCGATTATTTTTTTGCACCTCATATCCCAGGGGGGGGGGCAGCTGCCCCCCCCCCTGCCCCCCAGGAGGCTACGGCCCTGCACACGCACACCTACGTACATGTACCAGTTAGTAAAAAAACACAGGTAGAAGCAGATAAAAACAATGAAAGTTCTAAACCGTACCAAATGGCACCGTTCGCCTATAGGTCCCAGAACCCCACGCCAAGTGTTGGGGGAGGGGGTCGGCTTGGCAACCACGGACCCCCAGCCCCCTTCCAATAATCCTAGCTCCGCCTCTGTTAGTGTCAGCACTAAAAAACCGAAATCCAGAGTTAATTTAAGTGATTATGAAAAGTCACTTCAAGTACACTCATTTTTGCGTAACCTTTTTATTTTTTATATGTATATTATTCTGAATGTGGCTAAGACTTGAATAATCTTGTAAACCCCCCACGTCTTATGGCGCTCCTGATTCCCATGCTTTGCAAATCTATCCACCGTAACGCCATGTATGGTATTCATTTTCGGATTTATTGCAAGGAAAATTATAAAATTTAAAAAATATCGATTGGCAAAATATCAAGGAATCTTACAAACAAAAAAGTGGTTACTGTTCGATTTGGTGTCAAACATCAACAATCTTCTGTGCACTCGTTCCTAGACAAATGCTATCATTAAAGCGAGATATATATCTATTTCGGTGTCAATTTGAATATGTACACTGTATATATTTATATAATTTCAAAGCTTAATTGCGATTTGTTAACTATAACGCAACAAATTTTGATACGAATTACTGTACATAATGAACATGTACTGCTTTGTCAGATCTTTAGATATTATTTCATGAATGTGAATTTTTTCCTTTAATTCCAGTGACTCTATGTACCGTTTACGAAGATACCAGAAGCGTCCTATTCGGTGACATGTTTCGTGTTCGACACATACAGCCCGTCACCCATGCCAAGATTGCCTCCTATGCCGACGTTTGTCTGCTCGTTAATTTACAGGGACGAAGTGCGAAGTGTTATGTTTGCTTTGGGTAGTAGCATTCTGTTCCAAACAGTAAATCATATTAAAAGTCGAATAAATTTTTACTAATGAAACTTCTCGTAAAAAATTAAATCCATCCTAAGCGTCCGCCCTGAATGATGCTGGTTTGCTTTGCATCCGCAGACCCCCCCCCCCCCCCCCTTCAAAAAATGCTGGATCCGCCCCTGTACATGTATGACCATTTCAGTACCATATTAGGATTTACGAATACGTCATTTTCAATGAAGAAAGTACATAGCGTTCTGTTATAGAGGTCTAGGGTTCGGTGCTGAGCAAGAACTTAAAAGATTAAAATGGAAAAATGCCAAAAGAAAAGTGGTATTTTCTTACAAATGCCAGTAGCTACTAAACATGACAAATAAGCTACCCCCCCAAAGAAAAAAAAATTAATTACCTCCGCCAAGGAGGTTATGTTTTTGGTTCCGTTAGATTGTCTGTTTATCTGTCTGTCTATCTGTCTGTCTGTTAGCAACATTACAGAAAAAGTGAAGGACCGATTTTGATGAAATTTTCCGGAACTGTTAGAAGTTGGCCAAGGAACTGATGATTAGTTTTTGGTGGTGGTCCGGATCATTAATCAACCAATAACCAATTATTCAAAATAAAAAAATAAATCATTATTGAATGAAAATTTAGGGGTGAAAGGCATTAGGTGGCGACTCTGCTGCCTTGGCGTAGGTCTGCGCTCTCGGAGTTCTTTTCTAGTTTAATGTAAAATATTATTAATGAAACACAAGGTAAAGAAAACAAGCATTCCTAAAATGGCACTTGGGTTACCGACAGCTTTTGGACAAATTTGGAATTAGCAGTACTAGAATATCAAACTTTATTTAGAAAAAGCAACTAAGTTACATTTTCTATGCTGGTATTCTTTCGACTTTCTAACCCATATAACAGAGACAATAGTAAGCTAATTTTAAATACTAGGTCCTAGGGCGACGTCCCGTACTACGGAAGAAATTCTTTTAATCTAAAAGTGCAGCCCTTGCAAATTTTCCTAGAGAAATTTGACGAAAGAATCACGCAGTTCCAAAACATTGTTGCTTATATCAACAGTATGACCGACATTTTATCAACAGTTTGGTATACGTCAAAAACAGTGATGCATGAATCACTTTTTAATAGCAGCTATAATTCAGAATAGCTTAGAGATTGTTAGATAATAATTAAGAATAATAAATTTGTCTACATTAACTTTGTTTTATAATTGCAATATGCAGTGTTAAGAAGCTGTGAGTATATAATAGCCTAGTTCGCTATAGGAAATAACAGAAAGCAGGTGCTCTATTTATCTTCCTGGTGTTGCCATCCGTGTCCAGACTATGGTCATACTTGGTCACACTGGTTAGTGGGGCCACACGGGCCACAGGGTGTCCGGCCTCTGGTACAATTACTTGAGTGGACTGCTTGTTCAGTCTGACCCCCATGTCCAGAATTCTCTGAAACTGACGTGACTCAGTAAATAATGGAGAACAGTGCTGACATACTTCAATTGCATTACAATTGATAAAGTGTATTTTAAGAGTGAGCCAATACCACAATCAGACGGACTGACAGACAGACAGACAGACAGACAAGCACACACAGTCAGTGAAACAGAAACAGAAAATGAAAATGAAAAAATGAAAGGGGGAGAGATAGGAAAAATGTGCACATGCTTTTAAAATTGAAAAGGGACAATAATTTAACACTTACAGTCATCTGTCTGTGTGCCGACATCCATGGTTGCTAGTAGTCTCCCATTCAATCTTGTGGGTCCTGTAAGAAAAAGTTTGGTGTGAAACAGTTCGTATTTTTTGTGATGAAGGACTGCCAACGACAAAATAAAGTGTGAGAGATAGCGTTTTTTATTTATTATTTTATTATTTTTTTTTTTTTTATTTATTTATTTATTTTTATTTTTTTATTATCTTTTTTTTTTGTCATTATAGGCAAACACTGGACAATGATTATATTGATACGAGTTAATCCGGCTGAGTTAATGTTAAAATCGTCGCGCTTGTCTATTTTAGCGCTCGTACTTATGTACCACTCTAGCTTGATATCGATATTTACACAGCTTTCAATGCAAGTCTAAGTTACCCATTATCAGGGCCGCAGTTCGTTTTTTTTTTAAACTGGTAAGGTAAGACTCTGCCTGTAAGCCCTAGAAGTTGGCCAAGGAACTGATGATTAGTTTTTGGTGGTGATCCGGATCATTAATCAATCAATAATCAATTATTCAAAATAAAAAAATAAATCATTATTGAATGAAAATTTAGGGGTGAAAGGCATTAGGTGGCGACTCTGCTGCCTTGGCGTAGGTCTGCGTTCTCGGAGTTCTTTTCTAGTTTAATGTAAAATATTAATAAATTAATGAAACACAAGGTAAAGAAAACAAGCATGCCTAAAATAGGGTTTCTAACCCGTATAACAGAGACAATATAAATCTATTTTTAATTACTAGGAGACGTCTCGTAGAAGTACTATTTATCTATATGTAGAGAAATTGGCATGATTAAAATTCAGTGTTGATTGACTGTGCTATTGAAGGCATGATTTATTATTGCATCAAAATTGACAAAATGAACCATTTTCTGCATTTTTATTTTCTGATTTTGTCTGTACGTTTGACAGCTTTGCTGCCTTGTTCAAGTTTATACCACTAATTTCCTCTGGGTTTGTAAATGGGGTTGATGACAATTGTGAAAGTAGGCTATACATGTATATTGGTACTTTTCCTTTCAGTTTTCATTAGATTTAAAAAAATGGTACAGATTAACATATGGGTGATTTGAAATAGTTAATCATTTAAGTATCTTTATTATCAAATTCGAGTAATATTTGATGTTAATGGTTATATGAAATAATCAATCATTCGAGTCTCTACATTATCATTCTGAGTAATATTTGCTATTGTATTAGTACATTTTTAAAACCATTGTAGATTTCATACAGTATTCGAGGGTACTATATCATAAGGCAAAAAAAATGAATGAGGGAGAGGGGTGAGACGTATGCATATATTACGCAAGATGTGTTCACATTTTTGTCGAGTGACCTACATATTGACAAGAAAGGGCGACAAGTTGTCAAGGATGCCAGAGAATTGACCAGTCGGCGACTTCATAGTATAGGCAGCGAGACCCCGATGCAGGCGGTGAAGAAATTGCTACTTCTAAAGATAAATGTCATTTTTTACTGGCGTGGAAGATGTGAATGTTGTGGACATTTTCGTTGTTTATTTGTGTCAGTCGGCTTGGAATATTGCAAAGGACCACGATGATAATTGTTGGCGAAAAGAGAGGACAAAAGACCACGTGGCTTCTGTGGAAAATAATGCTGCTCATTTCAAGTGCATGGGAACAAATCTTCTACCCTTGAAATTGACACAGGAGTTATGGATAATGATTACTGGTGGAATATTATATACGTAGCATTAGACTGGTGGGTGACAGTGAGATAAGACTACGAAAGGATTAAGGACATATTCAAGATATTTACGACCTGTGTCAACTAAAAAACTAGAAACAGTGTCTAATTTTGATGTTCACGTAAGTGAAATCGCCATTCTTGTAGGCTTTGTTAATATATTACCAAATTCATTCAAGTTGGCAATTTTTTTTGAAAGCATTCCAAAAATTTGTTTTAGTTTTTCTTTTCTTATTAACAAATATTAAAATGAGTATAAATTTATATCATAAAATAAATAAATACTTTTCGGATATTGTTGCAAGTACTTTTTTATTGTAATGTGAATAAACGGTTGTAAGTTTCACCTCTTTTTCCTAGTTTTCTTTATCTGTTGTGGCACATGTACTGATGTTACCTCAGTTTTCGGTCTTATATGTTAACGATACCTTTACCGGAGGTGCCGATATCATGTAAGACCGAAAACTGAGAAAAGTACAGGGCTCCGTAACTCGAAAGCATTGTCTATTGCAAATAGCGATATCACATAAAGGCTTCAATGTATTTATATGGGGCAAGTATGGGCGAATTATGGAATCTAGGTGCTTGCGCTCGGTCGCAATACACGATGCTTTCGAGTTACGAAGCCCTAATGTTCGTGTAGCATTTTTTTATCCATTATTTACTCTGGGACCTCAGTTTTAATTAAAATGTTATCCAGTGTCACCTGAAACGCGCGAGAAAATCTGGGGCCAAATTTTCAGCGATGATATTCATCAATTTAACAATAAACATAATTCCTGAACTTCTCGGTTTGGAGATTAAAAACTTTAGGAACACTTTGTAAAATTAAGATATTACTATTTTACTAAATTACATGTACTTGCTTTAATATCGAAAAAAATGTTTTAAAGCGATTACTTAAAAAAACAGCTATTTTTTTCCTTGCGTATTTTTCACTTTGAAATCTGTAAATACCATACCGATTCATTTTGTACTTAGTTACTATTGAAACATGCCAATGGTTTGGCCTACGTCATCAGTAACTATAAAGGGAAGATCGAAAGTTTAGGGTGGGTGGTTGGGGGAATAGACGAACCGGTAACGTGTCAGACTGGGAACCAGAAGATGACAGGATCGAGTCCTACAGAGTTCTCATTTTGTAGAAAAAAAGTGGTCCAAGGAGTTTTCTATGAAGGTTTCATTTGAACGGTGCGATTTCTCCCTGGCCGATTAGCGAAGTCGGTAACACTTCCGACTTTTAAAAGGACAAGAGGAGGAGGTATAAGAGAAGAAGATCGAGTCCAACAAAAATTAAACCGATAAAACTTTTTTCTTTGATCTTTTATTCGAATTTTATATATACATCCATTGAAGAGTGAAATGTGAAAAAAAACTACTGAAATATTACCCCAGGTTGTTTAGATTTATTTATTTTATTTATGAACATATGAATGATTCAATATCAGAATTACAACATTACATCTGCTACAGAGAGGCATGCTAACCTATGCTAACAATTGACCTGATACCAACTGATATCAGATTTAGAATTTTAATGTGGCACAAAAACTAAGTCTTACCATGATATTTTTTACAGTCTACGACCAGTACGTACTGAAGAAAATGTATCTTTTAGACAATTGCACGTGACTTCATTGAGACGGTACTAAATGTAGACTACAATACAATCTTTAGCATATGGTGCTCAAAACATGTCGCTCATTTTCAAAGTTTTCTTACGTATTCAATTGATTAAGTTAATCGATAACTGCCTTTTCTGAAAGGCATTTTAAACAAATGTGACCAACACAATGGCTTTGGGCTTCTCTATTAAAAAACATCAAATACATATTAATATATGTTTGTAACTACGTACATTGAATGTTGGGTGTGGTTTCCCCACATTTAACAAAAATATTATACACTGCTTCATAATGCGGGCATTACCGTGAGGGAGCGATATCACCTTCTTGACCTCTATAGCTCGAATTTCGCATGCACAGTTTTTTCATATGCCTGAATGATTTCGAGTTTATTACGTCATTCAATTACCATGCATCGAAGGGTAATGTGACATCGTTCAAATTTTTGCTTGATTAATACATTTGCCTCCACCATTCAAATAATTTCAGTATATTTCTAAATGTGCACACTCGTTAAAACTGGGTATTGTTTTGCACTTCAATAGTGTCAAAATGGCACTGCACTTTGAGTTCCGATTGCTGCACATTCACAATTCCAGAATTGGCAGATAGACACGTGCAAAATGCTTCTTTAGCTGGCCAGAGTTGATCAAAGGGACCATTCCCACAGATATTTGGATCGTTCTATCTCCATGGGGAATCTAACTAAATTGCTAGGCGAGGCTAAGTGTGCAAGAGCTGATTCGGTAGGCGTGACAGACATTTGAGTTCTTAAGCTGATAACAATTAAGCACGAACCCTCCAGTGAGTTAGGTCGATTCAGATGGATCGATCTAGGTATGGGAACCCAGTCAAAAATTAATAAAAAAAGTTGTCTGTTACAATCATGTTCTGTATCACATATATGAATTCAATATTATCTAAGGTGCTGTGATAATTATAATTAGGACCCGATTTTTTTAACTCGGGCAGAAAGACCTATTATTTCATAAAAGAAATACCTATGTAACAGGGCGCAAAACAATTTATGTCTAGAATACAGATTTTCATACCATCAAACATGCTTTGAAATCTCAGAACTTTTATCGAATTAATCGTCACTGTTTTGTGGGCCTAAATACAAAAAATTAATAAATGAGTGTGCTATTCCAACGTTCTGATGTTACAAAGGTAGGAATCGAGCAGGCATTATAATTCATACATGATAAGAATTGCTATACATATAAAATTTTCTCCATACACATAAAAATAGGTCACCCCCACAAAACCAAAAAAAAGTAAGTAAAATTTTGAACTTCACGCCGGTTGCATTTCAGTTTCATCCCACATGCGTGTATTGTTCGTCTAATGGACCATTCTTACATATATTTGGATCGATCTATCTCCATGGGGAGTCTCACTAAATTGCTATCTGCTATCGACTTGGCCGAGCGTACAGGAAAGTAAATTACCCCTCTGGCTGATTTGGTAGGCGTGACGAACATTTAAGCCTTTTAAGCTGATTTAACAATTTAAGCAATTTAGCATGGACCCCCAGGGGTTTAGGTCGATCCGCATGGATCGATCTAAGCATGGGAACCCAGTCTAACATGGTGATGTTGATAGCAGATGGTGCGACAGAAGCGCTGTCACTTCTCCTGCGCATCCTTGTCTCCTGCGGGCATTGGCGACTAGAATAAAAAGAAATATAACATAAGTACTTTTTAATTTTTATTTGATGTCGCCAAACATTTTAAGTATTACAAGAGCATACAGTAAACCCTCACAATATGTACGAAATGCAAAGATAGTCGGGTATTTTATGTAGACATTTCTCGACTTGCCCACCAGGGCTCCTGAGCTCGAAAGTATCGCGCACTGCGAATAGCGATATCACATAGAGGCTACAATGTATTATATGGGGCGAGTAGGGGGGAGTTATGGAATAGAGACGCTTGCGCTTGGTCGCAATGCGCGATGCTTTCGAGTTACGGGGGCCAGGTAAACTGCCCCCAACTCCCCAACCCTTGTAATGTGGTGATTACATAATCATCTCGAGCTCAACTGACATGAGGGTACACTTTGAATATGTCCTTCTCACAAGAAGTTGACTTTCCAGTATCCGTTACAATATTGACAAAAGCAACATGCATGTTTCACTTACCAGTTGTTGTGTCCATTTCAAGCAAGCAGCTTTGAATATACCATATATTATCCACGAGAATCACCACCACGTTTCGGAATCTGTGTCCTCCATCACGATCTCCTGACTACCTATCACCTGGGGTTCGTCTAATTTGAATAACAATACAGCTGATGTGGATTGCGAGACGATGATTGCGTTAGAGAGATGAAAAGATGGGAAAACACAATGTGCTAGATGCGCGACGCACGGGTTTTATAATAACAGCTGATTTTCTGCCATAATACGGGAGGCTGAAATTTTTGCTTCGTTTTGGCTCGTTTCATTGGTTAAACGTTTTTCTGGGTACGGGGGGGGGGGGGGGGGGGGATGAGTTAAAGTAGTGAATGGCCAAGCCAACGGAAAACAAAATATCGACAGCTTTCATGTTCTTATGATTTTATGTTCGTCTTTTCAGTTTTAATAAATACAGTTTGACGTTGTTCAACTAAAAAAGCTTTATATACAGGTCGAAGCAATAAGTTTCAATAAAAAGAGGATGGCAGAAAATACTGGTGGGCGCAGTTATCACACTTCCACATAATGCGTCCTATGCTCTGAATAACATGAGAGATAAATTTATGACGCTGAAAATCTTACTCATACCAGCAGTTTTCAGCACAAGAATGTTTCAAGCTAAAAATGAACGGCTTGCTTTACTTCTTTAGCCCACTGACATAATCAATATTAAAAAAATTTTATTTTAGTCTCACCCTAATGAAAATACCATCATCATTACATCCGATAAGGAGATTCTAGCACTCACTTTTCTTCGTACCAGTAAAAAGTGCTAAACGGTGTCATTGCAAACTACATGTAGAGCAAACAATGGAATTCCTCACCGAAGCACTAAATTCACCATCGCAATTCAGCCGTAATTAAGATGTACCAAAGGTACATGTATATCAAATTAAAAGTCGAATATAATAAGCTTTTCATTAATGAAACTTCTCATAGAAATTATATCCATACTAAGCGCCCGCCCTGCATGATGCTGGTTTGTTTCTTTTGGTTAATTTATCTTACTATGTCGTAGTACATTGTTCTCTCTGATCATAGTGTTATAAGGGTAATTTATGTATACTTTTGGGTCGGAGTCGATAAGCGACCCTTTCCAAACCTGAAACGTTAGATTTGAATTTCTAATTTAACAGAAATAATGTCTGTCTAAAAATGATAAACGGATTGTTTTAAAATTATCAAATATTAATATCCAAGAAGAGAAATGTTTTCTATTTGTCAATGAAAATATGTGTGGGCAAATCTGCAACTTGACACCTCGATGTGAACTTGAAGATGTACGTACTCTTATTCATTTTAAATGGTGTTGATTCCTGGGAAGGAAAGACATTGCAATTACTTTACATAAAAATCATATACAAAAATGTGAATAACATTTATTGCGAGTTCAGTCGAAAAAGAGAAAGAAATGTTTATCAAAAAAAGATTATTTCTGTCAGTAAAACGTACATGTATATGCGTCTTAGAAATACCAAAATTAGGTAACCACCAAAATGTGTCCACGTTACTGCAGAATTGTCCACATGTACTATAACGAATATGGCGCTTTGGTTGTGAATAAACTTCCTCTGGTTCTCAGTGTTTCCAGTGATGGGCGGGGATCGAATATATCTGTTTTCTGAAAAAAGTTAAACCATGGGGTGGGGTCAAGATTGTCATCCGAAATAAAAATTAATTTAATATTGCAGTAGTAGAATGGAAATCTTTGTTGCTTATATAATAAGAAAACTGTGCATAGCGTTGGCAACTGAAGGCACTGTACGAAAATCCCAGGATTGGGATCATTTAAACATTTAACATTTAAAAATGCTGCTTAGGATTTGTATTACAATACAGAAGCGTCTATAAACTAAAAATGGGAAAAGAACTTAAGATATTGTTAAGATATCGTTTGCCCATTTGAATGTTACTGTAGGACTGATATCAATAATAGCCTTTTGCGTTCCAAATGTTCAAAATCACTTGAGCTGTCGCAAAGCCCAATTTTCGGGAGGTAATAAGAATTCTTAAAGGATTCACTGAAATTTTAAACCGTTAACTTTTGTCAATTTTGCTCAAACATTTTTTTAAAATTAAATTATAGTATTTGTTATTTCATCTCTTACGCTAAAGTCCACACAGTTTGGACATTTAAGAATTTTACGGAATTATCACCTAAAATTTCAAAATATTTTGTTCCTCTAATTAGCAAATTCAATATTCTACCAAAGTTTATGTAAACTTTAATACTTCTTTTGGTTTGAAATTTCTAAAGTGACAAAAGTGCCTCAAATGTACGTACACATGAGCGTTCTAATTAAAGCCCTTCTGTAATTAAATCTTATATATTTTATTTTATTATAATTATTTGGAGGGGGAGAGGGGGGCAAGGGGTGATTGAGAAAGACAGGCTTGGTACCCGAATCGAACCCCCACCCTTAGAGTTCCGCCGAGCCAATAAAAACGCTAAACCATTTTGCATCTAATTGTAAAATATTTTATTTGGAGCAAAATAAACTGCCATTGGGGTATTCTCATATCTTCAATCATCCACATGTTAAAATATTTTAATCACAAGAAATTTTGAACATTCAGATGTGAAAAACAAAAATATTGATATCTGCATAAAGACTCGCTCAAGTCTGATTAGATAAATAATAATCTAACGAAATACTTGACTAATGTTTGATCTTGTTATAAAATAAAACAAATTATTTCAGATAAAAATGACAATCATTTTTTTTTTAATCATTTCCTTTTTAACAAAAACTACGGCAGATCTGGTAGCTGTATCACACTTAAATCGCCGCAGGAAAAAAACGGAAAATACTCGCTCTGATATCATATAACTCAAAAAGTCACAAAACACTCCTAATTGCTAAGCATTTCAAAATATGACATCCTTTTAAAATACCATGTATCTGCCATTGTTTTTTTATTATTATAACCATAAGGTCCTGTGAAAAATTTCCAGGATAAAGCTTTTCCTACATTCAATACGATATAAAATTCCAACAGTTATTGTTTGTGAAATAAATATTTAACATTGAACAGCAATTGATACGTTCAAATGCGAAATGTGAAAAATTCCTATACAAACATCGATAATTGAATAAAAGCAAATTAGCAATTGCAACATTTGTAATTATCAAACCTAAGCAAAATGGAAGGACAAATCATGATATACTGTATACTTAGACCACTTTGCACTTATATTTTGAAGTCCAAAAACTTGTAACAAATGGTTTGTTACTTTCCGAGCATAAATGTTCTGCATTACGAGAACATATACATCATTTCCGCATCTGCTGTTCGATATACTGAAGATACTGCTGAGATAGAATTGTTTTAAGCAGCAAAGTTTTGAAAATGGGAAACTGGGTCACATATGACTTTTCCTTCCATCTTTATGCAAAAGTGAAATTTTGGTCAACAAATTAATGCCATAATCATAATTAACAAATACATGTAATTACAAAAAATGACATACACTCTTCACTTAAACTTTAGAAAATCGGTGATAGTAGGATTACAATCCAGACAAGAGATAAATAACAAAAGTCGTTTTATATGTACCGTACGTACAGTTTTACAGGTAGACTTGGATTAGAAAAAAAAGTATGCAACTGAATGTAATTTTCGAGAATTTGGCTTAAATGTGTGAACTTAACAAACCACACAACTCAAACAAAATGACCAGTTGTGGTCCGAACAAATGACACTTTTCACACAGCAATTAAAACAGCAAGTTTTCAAGCTTTAAAAGATTATACAGATACGAGATTTAAGCCACTAGATTTTGAGTTACCCTCGCTGAGATAAAGATAAGATGAGATAAAGACTTACGAATTTCACGCGTGGTCACATGAATGACAGGAATTTGTAAGCCCAAATGGGGTGTTCAGATCGTCGTTTTCCTTTTTTAAGTAAAATTGAAGGGAAAATTGCTGTAATCTCCAGATTTTAATTTTGCCTTAAGAATTTAATTCCAGGAGTTCGAAAAGAGTTAAAAATTGCATATGCCAAGTTCCGAGTGAAAAAATTTGAAAACTAAGCATTAAACAATTTTTCAGAGATGGATTGAACTGATTATGTATCATTTGTAATATCAATAACATAAGACTGCTTCAGATTGATTTATTTCTCTTCAAAGCAATTTTAAGAACGTGGATAAGTTCTACCTTGTATAAATCACCATACGTCAAAATAACGTGAACAAAGTTTTCAAGGTTCCTTTTTTTCGTCTTTTGGTGAAAATGTCAATTGGAGCTTCATTTGCGAGATTTCCTGGACTAAAAAAAAACAAGTATTCCGTATTTTAGCATTATATTTCCATTAAAATAAACGTCAAGCCACAACTTGCAGCCTTGCTAAAGCATAGCATAAATAGTTCTATAAATGTCACGAAAGCAAACTAAGACTCATCATTATAGTAAAAGACGTTTAAAGCACAAGGGGCAGTTTTATTCTTTGGGAAAATAAAACAAATCTTGTTACTAATGAATACACAGTGTTAAATATGCTGCGATTTGATTCTTTTACAAAAGGCTTCAAAATTCGGCGGTAAAAATCATTGTAAATTGCTTTGGACAGAGCGTTTTGATTAGACGACGTGATATTGACATTATATTTCTTTAGTCTTAAATGAGAAATATCAAACTTTAGTTCAAGCATTACTTATAAATTGGCTAGCAATTCGCCCCCTATGCCTCTAATATGGCTGCTTACATACTTCAATGAGTCGGAATATTAATACATATTATGGTATTATTTGGGAAATCATGCCAAAATTAGAAATGAAAGTATCACTTAACCTTCAATTTTCAAATGTGACTATTTTGCTGCACTATAATTATGACATAGTTTAATTAAAAACCACTCATTACATTTCAACAGCAAAAATTCTAGAAGAGCCATTCCACAGAATTTTCCCCATCTTGACTATTTTTCATGTTTGACTTTACGTCCACTACTAATTCTATCGTTGTAGTTTACAATTCCGTAGTTAACATAAGGCAAAACTGCTATTTCACTGACACGAGGTACTTGATGAAATAAATTAGTCATGGAGGACAAAATAACACGCGGGGAAATTATTTGTGGATGGCATAACCCAATGCTCAACGCGCAGGCGTAAAAAAATTAAATACATCAAAGATAAGTTTTAGAAAAATACCTAAAACGTTTGCCTTAGAACGTTTAGTTGAATCGATTAAAACTGAAATATCCATATACTTGGTATCCTGGCCGCCTGGCATCCACACCCTGGTCACTCAAAACTGAAGAAGTGATATCTCCTCCTAGAGTTCAGGTTTCAAATAATCCATGGGGGTAGGAGGCAGGAAGAGCTAGGTGACCACCCTTGCTATTTATCAATTACCATAATTTGCCAGACAAATTTTGATTAAAAATGTACTAAAATAGTAATGCACAATAAGTTTTTGTTTCCAGCATGTTTCAGAATTCACTAGATTAAATTAATTAAAAGAAATCTCAGACCCTTTCACACCTTGAAGTAAAACGGCATTATGTAGGTCACTGGCTATCCTTATATGGTCTACTGCATGCTGCAATCTGAGCAGTTTTTGTCAAGTTTGACAAAGCAAACCGTACTATAGCGCCATCTGGAGGGGAACAGAAATGATCTTCTCTGCTGCAATCGGTAGCTTAGCATATTGTTTAAGTGTGTGCGTTTGTAAGCAGGAATCAAACGTCCACAGAAATTCACATTCTAGTTGAATGAGACTCTAAATGTAAATAAACACATTTAATGTTTCTTAAATAAATATTCAACAGTTCCATAAGTTTGAAGAGAAATGGTAAAACGGTGTCCAGCCCTGGAGACAACAGATCCAAATGACAGCTATATGTACAGGAACGTGTCTGTACATAAAAAGCTGGGTTATCCATAGTTATACTCAGTGCACTAAAAGCACCACAAATGCCATTTAACAATATTTTTTAGTATAACTATAAAATTATGTATCCGAAAGTATGGTCATTTTTGCCCATTATAAAATTCAAATGATATTAGTTATACTTAATTCATATAACTGAACAACAAAGGAATATTTAACAAATCTTATTTTAATGTCTTTTTGCTAGTATTTCTGAAAGTTTATGTACCTTGAGAATTTGAAATTAATATGAAATGAACATTAGAATTTTGAGGAGTATTTTCTCCATCCTGTTCAAGAAATAAGAAGTATTTTAGAAAACAGACTTAAAATTGATTTGAATTTAATATATGGACACCAAATGTTATCATTTTTTCTAAATTTGAACTAAAATTACAGTCACTACTGTGTACAGTCTAATTAATCAAGTGCTGATTAAAAACAAAAATTTTTAAACAATTTATTTGACTTTTATAACATTTACTCTTTATAAATGATACTTGCATCAGTCAACAAAGCATCAAGGGAAAAAACTGTGAATAATAACATAACATATGAGAATATATCAATATGTATTTTACATTCACCAAAAATTTGATTGGTATAATGATATGGTGTTTTATACTTAATTCTGGATTGAATCTCAACTTACACTTGATGCAGCAAATAGCACATTAAAATATACAAAAGAAATACTGATATATTGCACACAAGAAACTGAATACTAATTGATATGTATAATAATCATAAAATAATGATGGAAGCCTACAGCAACACAAGAATGCCATTGTATACAGAAAAATTTAACAATCAATACTTGGAAAAAAAAACACCTGAAATAAGAATTAACTCTCCTGGTCACTCCCTGATGATACATTTTTTATAATTTTGTTTACTGATTCATACATTTTATTTTTATAGCTATGATGTTGGTACATTTTACCTATCATAACTAATACTTGTTTTCCTGATATTCATCAAAACAAATTAATAAATACACCAGGTGGGATAAACAAGTAAATGTTTAGATATGAAGTGGTGTAAATAACTCATTAAACACCACCTAAAGATACAATCTATACAAAGTTAAAAGTTACATATCAACACTCATTTTATGTGGCGAAATTAAATTTGTCACTGTAGAAGTAATACTACATCAGTTGAATCAAGAAGCATTCTTCCATGTGTCATTGAAATAAGATGGCATGTATCATTACAGACTTATCAGTTATTCATTAACTCTCATTCGTCATAAGATAAATACTATCATATAATAGCTTGATAATTTTAACCTCTTGACACTTAGCACATTACCGGTACATACATTGCATGATCTGAATCAGATCTTAATCAATCAACTTCTCTCTGACATCATATAAAGGCAAAAGATATATCACAGGAAAAAAAAGTTGGCACCTTTTAACTAGCACAAAATCTTTTGTTCACTGTCACATAAAATGTTGGCATGAGGATCAAGAGATATGCAGGGATGGATCCAGAAATATTTTTTCACAGACTTCCAACTTATCTTTGTTGATTGATCCTCCATTTTTGACCATCTTCCAACAGAAAAAAATTAGATACCCAATAATGTAAACTTGAAAAATCTGATGCATCTTCTGGAAGACCCAGAAGACAGCCTCAATCTGCCCCTGATATGTTTGTTTTACCTAGGTAAAGTTTGCCCACAGTTCATACAGAATACACATACAACTGGTCAGTGTGCCAACATCTGTTTAAGTTTTCAATCATTAATTTGTTACAAACTCATGCTCCTTTCTTTTACTCTTCTAAACATCCCTGTTCAAAGTAATGGCTCATTCCACAGTATTATATTCGCCAGTGTGACATATTTTCCTTTTTTTTTTACCTTTTGCCACTGATTTTTTGTTATAATTTAAAATAAAGAAAGTAAAAATTGTTATGAATAAACTAATATTGGGACATAAAGAGACAGGCCAATAGCAACGGGGGTCGGGTCATCCTAACTGCTGTTTTTACCGGGGTAAAGGTACACTGTTGGCAAAAAATCTAAGTTAAAGTACATGAAGGTTTCATGGTAAAAGGTCCACTTTTTCAGAACAACCCCCCCTCCCCCCCCCCCATGAAATTGCTGGCTACAGCCCTGAGAGAGGATATGTATTATAAGGGGCAAGTAACATTAAAGGGTGTGACAATGGGGAAGATACTCCCTAATGACCAGTCTCATAATATATGTCTACTATGAGTTACCCGGTAAATTTCTGCCCAGTTTTACTACAGCATTATACTTTTTTGGTCATTCTGGTCATGGATAATGAAGCACTGCTTATGGTAATGAATGGCCCAAGCTGGGATGGCAGGGAAGGGGAGGTCCCAAAGGGCGATCTGAATGAGGATCCAGTCAGGGCCTTGCCGGAGAGTGATCACAATGGGAGCCCTGACAAAGAGCTACAAGATGCCTGTATCACCTTTTCATAGAGCTAAGTCAGTGTTACTAACCCCTACCCATTTTAAGTTCTAAAACTGCACCAGTGTTCTGTCTTAGGGCTCCTTTCCAACGAAAAAAATATGACTCTAGCTGAATGTAATCAGATAAAGTGATATAACACACCTCCCCTTGACATTGTCACTGAGTAGAATACAGAGAAGCTTGTGACTAAGTATGTTGGAAACAAGAGAGAGAGTCCCCCGCAGTTGGATCGATGAACAAGTAACGATAATCAAGGGCGGATACAGAGCTACATGTATTTTCTGACATTCTTCCAAATTACCTTTGTTGATCCATCCTCCATTTTGACCGTCTTCCGACATATGAAAAATTAGATACCTGTCAATGTAAACTTGAAAATCTGACCATCTTCCGGAAGACCCAGAAGAGGGCCTAAATCCGCCCCTGATAATTACATCAGAAAAGTGCCCTTTAATAACTAGTCTCAGATCATTCACAACTCTGCCATGCTTCCCTCACCACCCCTCTCTCCAAAGAAAAATCATAGTCATATTGACTCCAGTCGGGCTGTGACTGTATCCTTGAAAACTGACTCTGTGTTTGATTGTCTGTGTTTAGAGCCACTTCCAGTCCATATGCCAATTGAAAAGGCACCCCAGACAATACAGAGGCCGTGTTTGGGGTCACAACCTCAGAAAATTCTGCCGAGTTTGAGAAATCTGTAACAGAGGTTCTCATTGGCTGATTGTTGTACTGTGAGTAGTGTGGCGAGGGGACGGAATCTCCCGTCTGCTGCATGTGAGCTTGGACACAGCTGTAATTTGGAGGGTTGACCTGGGACTGCTGGGAAACACCCTGGTGTTAAAAAAAGAAAAAAAATTAACTTTGTATGATTGTCTCTATTTGAGCAGGGTTCTGTACATGTACACACTGTCCACTTTGATTATTTTACCTACAAATATGTTAATTCCAAGCTTGCAAGGAAAATAAATAAATAAATAAAGAGCACATTTAAATGTTTCTCAGTTGATATGAAATGTATTTTCAATACTTCCTTTACTACTTTCATTTAGTTTATTGTTCATTCAGTTGGAAAATTTGACCACGCATATAGAAAGCAAAAAAAGGCCAAAGTTTTAGACCAATATTTTGTACCTCACTTAAGTGGGCTACTAAAGATTCATTTCAAATTGAAATAGGCCAGAATTTTCTGTTTTAAATTTTGACCCACTACCAATTCAAGTTCTCATGTATGTGAACTTGGACCCAGTGGCAAATAAATATAATATACATAATATCTTACATAAGCACAGTGACTATATGAAGGTGGTAAATTCTGCTGACTGAGCTGACCCGCGTGAACCGTGGTCCTCTCCACAGCTGTTTCTCCAACCAATAAGAACCCGTCCTCCTCTTTATCCTCAACCCTGGCCACGTGGAACTGCGAGTTACTGGCTGGGGACTTGTTCTTCTTCCCCTTACCAAACAGGTTGGCAAACATGGTGTCTATACTGAAAGTAATACCCATATACAAGATGCTTTACCTAGAAACTTGATTGCAAACAAAAACCCAACTGGATTACTGTATAAGTTGAATAATAAAAGAAACACGGGAAGCACATACCCAGTATACTGTTATACTAGTACTTCTCATATACAATATATTGAATTTCTCATTATCAGCTTTGAGTACACCTTGATTTTTTTTATAAAAATTACTTTAACAAACGGGCAACTAGGTATTTGATATCATGGTACTGGTATTCAGTAACATACTATGAAAAACAGTTCACTTTAACCCACATAGAGCAAACTGTATCTGTACAGTACAAATACATGTATGTCACTTTCTTTTTCAATGGCATGTTCAGTTCTTTGTAAACTTGTACTTACCTTTTGATTTCTGTTCACCAAATAAGATATTCAAGACCTTTGGTCAACAGCAAAATACCTCAGGCCTTAAGTTCACCCCCTATTCCAATGAAGACACGGGTGCATGTACATGGTGCTCATTGGTCTGCCAACACATGGATCAAAAAATTCAGGTTACTTGAAAACAAAAGGTGAAAGAGTGAAAGAAAGTAGAAAAAAGTCCTTCAACAATCAATATTCACTTAAGCTGCTGGATCAACTTTGCTCAATTTTCTCTAGAACTGTCAACAGCACATTACAATACCTCTGGGACGTGTGGATGATAAATTTTATGGGCTCTGACTTTATCACAAAACTGATTTCCTAATACCCCAAGCAAGGACTTTCACCCGCATGGAGTCATAGTCTGACGTGTACATATAACAGAGAAATAAAGAAAACTTTGTTGAATGATGACAAAGCGTATGTCGCAAATGTATGACTCATATGGCAGGTGTAATGCTGTCACTGTCATCACTTAGACAGTAACACTAACGTCAAACATGATGACAAATACGAAGATAAACATTTCCTGATAGTGTTAAAATACATATGTTATAAAAATGAAACCATTCTCTTGTCTAAGTCATGTTTAAGATGAAATGTCATTAACTTAGCCAACAGAAAACATCGTTATCTTTCAACAGTTTCCCTTTTCTTTTGATTGTTTACCTTTACCGGACATAGCCAGAGATGTGCATTGTGGGATTGCACGCATGCGCATTCTATCACCCGCCACCTGCGAATTTCGCGGAAAAAATAGCCATCAACACTGCACTGATAAAATGAGTAGCCAAGATATTCGCCACCGCGTGAATGCTTCCATGTTGCACACCTTCCAAGGAGATAATGTCGCTCTTATGGGTGTCGTGAAAGAGGTGAGACGGTTCACATTATGATTATAAATTTATCATGATGAAAAATACAGAAAGATGTCGGACTAAAACGAAGAAATTGCTCATGTATTATCAATGACACTTTTGCAGAGGCAGCACGTTTCAGATACAAACTTATTCAAGGCCTTTCTTAATAACGTGTTTTTTTCTTCAATAATGGTAGAACGTAAGAAAACATAATGTAAGAAAATAGACTGAGATGATCAGAATGTCATTTTGTTTTAAGAAGGCTGTAAGCTGAAGTTTTTACCAGACTCAGTGTTTCTAGCACACTAATTTTATGTTTCCTGTTTATATACATTGTCAAACAAAACAAAACTGCCCAATATCAGTGATTGAAAAGATCCCTCTCCAATGTAAAAGCAGCAGACACTGTGAAGAATTACATTTTATTTCAGATTGACAATAATGGCACATCATTCCAAATGGAGAGTAGTGATGGACAGTCTGTTCACATCATTCTGAATGAACCAGTGAGTAGGGTGGCACTTTTATGTTTATAAGCCTTTTTCATTTGTATGTTTTTATTTATATTTAGATTAATTATTTTTTGTTGAGTGGGGGTCTTTTTCCCCGCATTAAGTATTGTTTTTTAACACTAAAGATAAAGCATGTATCAACAGGTAAGTGTATACAATACCTGATAGACATACTGCTCAAGATAACATCTAAATATAATGTAGGTAGACCAAGTAAGGTCTTTTCACACAACCACAGTAAGTGAATGGACAGTTTTGGTTCATACAATATTCATTTTCCTTTTCCAGCTCAGTGAAGATCTAACCAGCCTTCTTGTGGAAGTGCATGGCGTGGTGGATAACAGGAACAACATCAACTGTCAAAACTATGTCCCCTTTACTCCTGAGGTCACACAGTCATTTGGTAAGAGAATAAGGGACCATTCCCAGACCCTTTTGTACTAACTGTGGATCGATCTATCTCCAAGGGGATTCTTGCTAAATTGCAAACAACTTAAGCAGCTGAAATGTTTGTCATGCCTACTGAAGCTGCAACCTTTCACTTGTTAATTGACCTGGATGGTCTGGCCCCCCATTTCACTAAAAACTTTGATAAAAAGCATCTTTTGCAGTTTTTTCTTTTTACAATTTTTCCATAAAGAATCATTTTGAAAATTATTTCAGATATGGAGACATATAACAAAGCCATAAAATTATCCCACAGTTTGAAGGATCATTACATCCAAGGGGGACCCCTGGAGCCAATGGAATAAAAAGAAAAGACAAAAAAAAAACTGTTGGAAGTTAATTCCTGCCAAAATATGACAATATTGCATATATTTTAATGACAATGCTTACAAAGCATTTTACCCGTCAAATGGAACAGACTGAGGATGATTGAAAAAATAATGGATCTTTCAGTGGAGAAAATTAAGGACATGGCAGGAAGACTAGAGTTTTTCAGGACATCATTGTAAAAATTATGTGTAATGGACACCACTGGTTGGTGAGGCAACTGGGCCCTGTAACTCAAAAGCATCACGCCTTGCGACCGAGCGCAAGTGTCTTGATTCCATAACTTGCCCATACCCGCCCCATATAATACACTGTAGCCTCTATGTGATATAGCTATTTGCAGTGGGCGATGCTTTCGAGTTACGGGACCCTGAATTTCAGGTTACAAGAATTGCATACAGGGGAACTGGTATACATACATCTGAAACTAATGTGACAAAAATAGGACATTGCCAGTTGGATGGATACACACTAATTGTAGCGTGGAATAATCTGGAGATTATGAATATTAGTGTTCAGTCTAATTGGTATATTCATGCAGTTCATGTACCTTACCCCAAACCAGAGAAATCTTTATCCACACACCCAATTTGCCCATTCATACAATACCAGACCCTCTGACCTCAGCAGTGACATCTGTGTCTAAAGTAACACACCTTGAAGTGCTGTGAGCACCTGTTAAGATGTCTATGCTGTAAAGTGAACAAGAATGGCAAGGCTAAAACCATGGTTGTCTGGAATTTCTTAACTGTATGTCAGCCCCATTTGAAATTCTCATTCATTTAACTTGGGGTTTCAGTAACAAGTATTACTGAATATCGAGGTGACTGGAATATTTCCTTTTTTTCCTATGGATTGACCCATGTACTTTTTTGTTTGTTGTTAAAGGAAATTCTTAGACGTTGAAGTATAGAATCTGTCATTCCCTTACAAGGTACTCATTTACCATCATTCATGGTATTTGTATTTAATTCGGTACAAGTGATTCTCGACTTGTTTCTTATGTACATATATGATGATATTTATTACTTCTAAAATAGTCGGGTGTTACATCTTACAGATGTTTTGAAAGATGCTGTGCTAAATAATAAAAATGAAATGAAACGATTCAAATTATTGTTTTTCTTTTTATCAAGAGCTTGTAAAATATGTGGGAATGAAATCCAGGTCAATTGCCCCTAATCATTCCAGGTGAAATGACCCTAGTCATTTACTCCCTGATGATGGTGACTGACAGCTACAGAAATATTGGAGGTAATACCCACATATTTTACAAGCTCTTGATAAAAAGAAAAACAATTTGAATTTATACATACAGAGCTAATGAAACTGTTCTCTCGAAATGAAATGAATTGTTAAGTGATCTTTTCTGACAGTGACACAGAGATTACACCAATAATCTTTGTTTCCCATTAAAATCTTTTACAGTTTCGTATCTCAGAAATAAAAAATAACTTAAACTGGATTGTTTTACTCCTTCTGTCTGAACTGTTTCTATATGAGAAGCACTACTTGTATAAAATCTTTTTTTTTTCTGAAGAATTGGGAAATTTAACTCTCCAAGTTATGGAGAAATTTGCATAAAGTTGACTTGTGATAAATAGATAATCCCTTTTAGAGTATCCTTTACAAACTGCACTGAATAATATCAATATACACTGATAAGTTTGTTGTTTTTACGGTTAATTATTAAATAACAGTCAGATTGCTGAACATTAATTTCCATTCATTTAGTTATGGCACACTCCTACCTTCGTCATTCACATGGAAGTTTGATTACTTTTTTAACCAAGTATCAATGTTACAGGTAAATCTTGTTTAATTTCAAATCTAAAGGCATACAAGGGAAATTTTTAGACCAAAACATGAAGAAATACTTTGCATTAATTTTCCTCTTATGCAGAATCAACTTTCAACAACTCAAATGATTTATCTTATAATAAAAATGTCCAACAGTTTTGAAGATATGATTAATGTCGTAAATACAAATCGATTAAAAAACAACATTTTGATGCAAATGAATCGACCTTCCTTTGGTTCTAATTATAACAATGTATGTTGTGTATCTTCAAATAAAATTCTTTTCGGTAAATTAAGTTATCCCTTCGGAGATAACAATAAACAAGATAACAACAATTACTCAATATCCTTAATATTGGAGCTTATGAAAGGAATGCATTAATTTTTTTATCTCACTGCTTTATAAATTACATAAGATTATATTTTTCTTAACCAATTACTAAACAACTGGTCGTTGTTATTTGCTCAAGCTCAACTTAAAAGTTTCAGAATAATTTAGCAAATGGCACAGTGATAACTACATTGACTTCATTATTCTGGTGCATGTCTTTGACATTTTGGGAGTTACCATTCCCTGGAGAGCATCATAACTCTAGATGGAGCCACTATTCCCTGAAGAGTATCACACTCCTAGATGGAGCCACTAGCCTACACGTCAACTGGACAGGTTGGTCCAGTAAGCTGTAAGCCCTTCCCTGAAAGTTCCTTAATGTATGGAAGTGTAGTTTATGGCTTTTAGATATCTGTCTTAAAGTAGAAACACGCTTTGGATTTACTGGCTCTCATTATAAGTCATCAGAGACAGCAAGTTTATAGTTAAAAGCTGGTTGTCATGGCTGGATTGCAAAAGCAACTTTTGCCTCTGAATCAGTCGCAGGGGGCACAGCATGGGCAGTCCCTAGGTACAATGGGCTAGGGCTATGTTTACACAGTGAACTGTCATAGTCACTGGCAGCTCTTAGACTCCTCTACATTAGGGGCATGGGTGTAGGACCAACCCCACCCCTCACTCTCTCTCCCATACTTGGCCTGTCTTTGCACACTGGGTTATTTCTATGTAGCTCCATGTTCCTCAGAGTGAACTGCCTGGTACATAGAGTCTAGTGTCATACATTTACATGTACAGCCTGTCACTGGGCACTCACTGTGGTCTCTGGAATAATACAATGCAATACTGAAACAATGCAATGCAATGCAATACACTACACTACACTACACCATTCTACCATGCAATTAATACACACAAATGAATGAAACCACCATGAATGTACAAATAAAGGATATTGAAAAGGAAGGGTAAAAATTGATTACCATTTTCTCTCCCACCCACCCTGTAAACTTTCAAATGTGAAATACTGTAATTGTACTCTGACAAGGATATCGTATAACTGTTACTCTAACAGTACAAATACGAGCAATGTGAGGCCAAAAAACATAATCATCCCATTTACATCAGCTTCACAGAGGAAACTACATGTAACTTATCTCACACCAAAAAAGCCCCTTCTTACCTAAACCAAAAAAAGATCTAGAAAATAGAGGAAATCCATTCTTACCTAAACCAATCAGCTATGTGCTGGGAATGGCCGCCATGACGACAACTCTGGCACCAGGTGAACCAATCAGAAAAAGGAGCTAAAATCATGTTACTGTTACTGTGGTGTGAACCTGCAACACAAAACACTTTCTGTATAATTTCTGAACAACAGCAATTTCATCTTAAAACATAAATCATGATCTGTCAATAAAAACCCATTTTCTGTCCAATTTCAGCAATTTATAAATTCAAAATTTGTATGCAATTCCATATATCTAATCATGAATATAAAACCATTCTATTTATTCAATTCTTTTAGCAATCCATTCGAAATACTCATCATTTCAACAAAATCATACAAATTCTTAAATCCGAATCATTTATAGTAAGAAAGATTGATGCACTTATAATCACCTGTCCTTTCTGACTTGTGTCTAAAGGTGGCTGTCCCTGAGCTTGTCCCCATGTGTATTAAGCACAGTGCACACCTTGGTAAGGGTTTTCTACAGCCTGGGCAGGCAGTTACCTAGAGTAAATAGTTCTATGGCTTGTTTATTGTAATATATGCAAGAGAGAGAGAATGAGTGCACGTGTGTGTGTGTGTGTGTGTGTGTGTGTGTGTGTGTGTGTGTGTGTGTTTGAAAGAGAGTGTTTGTGTGAGAAAGAAAAACAGAGCAAGGGTGGGTGTGAGGGAGAGAGATATGATTTTCACAAACTCTCTGAAACTAACATTAGATCTTCTAACATTTGACAACTGTTACAAAGACAAAAGGACCTGTAGCTGACTACATAGTTACATCGAATAGGTATTTTTTAGCATACAGATTAGATTACTTGTTGTTAAAAAAAAAAGTTCTGATCAAACTCATAAATTGGCCACATGTACCTTAGGTTTGTTAGCTGCAGGCCCTCCTCCATAAGACAGAAACTGATTTCTTCTGTTGGCCGAGGATGAGATGGACTTCCCACAAAAGTTACAGCTGGCGAAGACCTGGGTTGGAGGTCGTATGCTGGCATCACATGACGCTCTGCGCACATCAAACTCCGCCCTGGAATTTGCAGGATTTTCATTATTAATAGTCTGTTCAGTTCTCAGTAATGTTTATACAAGGTATAAATGATAATTAACATTTTAAGCACTTAGAAGGCAAAACAGTCGTCCTTCTTTTATTCTGGAACCAAAATGTTTAATTTTAAAAAAAATTTACCTTGGAAGTATCATCTATACTCAACTCAAAAATAAAAGGACGTACAAGAATTGGTTTTAACTAGAAGACTGAAAAAATAAGTCTTTAAATTTGTACAATGACCTTCGTCCATTTAAATGAGAAAATTGGTCTTTAAATGATGAGCTAGGTTTATGTTACAGTGTTTGACACTTTTCATAACAATTGTCGTCTGCTTACCTTTGATACCACATTCCCCATCTGTCCAACAGACTGCGATAACTGAAGGAGAAATATCAAATAAAATATCAACAATTTCAGAAAAAAATAGATTGTTTAAACATTGTCATTTGGTTAAAAATGTCTTTTTTTTTTAGTTGAGAAACAAATATATCTTGACTTAACAGGTCTTTTTTTACTTTTACTAAAGGAGAAATATCAAATAAAATATCAGCAATTTCAGAAAGAAAAAGATTGTTTGAACACTGTCATTTGGTTAAGAATGTCCTATTATTTTTTAGTTGAGAAACAAATATATCTTGACTTAGCAGGTCTGTTTTTTTTACTTTTTGGCTACATTTATGACAAGTAAGAGCAAGATGCATCATTTGATGTTGCACCGCATTGAGAACATCTCTCAATTTACAGTTGACAAACAAATATAAAATTGCTTTTAATCAAAATTGCTACCATTTTTATCACAATTACTATATCAATGATTTTATGCATTTATTTTCCTTTAAATCACATCAATATCAAACAGCCAACATTGGTGAAGAATTACTACACTATTACTGATCTTGACTTCTCAATTCTCACCTCTCAATCCACGTCTGCACCCTGACATCTTTGCTTATCTCTCCCGGCAGAGCTTGGACCACGGCCAGCGAGGCCGTCTGGACATCCCCCGTGTTGTCCACATACTTCTGGAGGAGGTCCACTCCATCTCTGCCGAAACCTGGATACAAAATATGAAAATCAAATGAGGAATCACTATTTATAAGTTATCTGTATCTTGTCTTTATTGAGTCAATTAAAATATACTAAATAATATATAAGATCTTTTAAGATATATTAATGATTTAAAAATCATTTCACCTTTGTAAGAACAGGAAAAGAGGAATTGTACATAAGAAATGTACATTAATTCTTTTAAATACCAAAACCTGTTCACAAGAAAGGAAAAATTTGTAAAGAGGAGACATGGTAAGTTGTTAAAATCCCACCTTTATCTTGAGTCATGCGAGTGTTATCAAAACCTTTCAACAATGCTTTCTTTTCAAATTATACTTCAATAATGACGGATCTGTGCTTACATTTACTTTTAAAAAATCCATAGACCTACATTTTTCTAATATTTAATTGTTATACAATAAAAGAACTCCACTCAAACAAAGGTCTGGAAAACAGTGGATCTGTAATGCAGGTGCCTCTATTACACACCTGTGTTTTTGATAGTCTTGTCCCATTATACTCACCTGTAAGTAGAATTCCCTCTAAAACTCCCCCATTGATCATTTCAGCTGTCAGTGTGTCGATGTATTCCATTAGCTGGACAGAAATTAAAAATACATGTACATGTCTTTTGTTATTTCAGGCAAAGTGCCATAATAAAATGATTTGCAAATAAAAGAAGTAATTTTCCTCATTAAAACGAGTAAAACATAGAGAGGATTGTGATGATTTTAATCTCAGAGGCAGTCAAAATCATTCAGGTATGACATTCTGAAAAACTGGAATCTTTCATTTCAAACTACCTATAAAAGTGTCATTTGACAACAGTGCTGAAATATTCTATTTTGAAGTACCTCAAACATTCCATTTTGACAACAGAACTGAAAAATCGCATTTTAAAGCACAAGTATGTCTTATAATATACAAATTTGAAAACAGAATTGTAATATTGCATCTTGTAGTACCTAGAATATTGCATTTTGAAGTGCCTGAAAAAATTCCATTTTCTGATACTAAAATATATTCACATTGGTGAAAGTTAAAAAAAACTGAAAATTCTGAAAATCTAGCTTGCAATTTCTCATCGCATTTTGAACATACGAAAAAATTTATCAAAATGAAGTCTGAACATTCTGAAATCAGGCATAATCCCATGCACTCAGATAAAAACAGCAGTACTGGAATATTCCACTTGATCGAGTATTAGAATATCATCATTTATTTATTTACCTGTCTTGTGTTTTGAACACCCAGCCCTTCAGGCTTATAAGACACCTGTTGAGTACAATTGTTCTTGTCTTTTATCAAAAATCTTAACTAACTGCCTCAAATTTTTTTCCATCAAATCTTCTATAGAGGTCTCATTTTCTTGGATCGTCAACTTTTTAAAAAAATTATTGAATACTTGACCACAGTGTTAGAATACCCTACCTTGCTATCACAAAGGTACATGCAGGCAAAGGCTACTCTATCCTGGACGCACATGTCCTCTTCATTAAGTACAGCGTCAAAGTTCTCCATCCCGCTGGTTAAGAAAGCAAACATGGAACGAAGATTTGCGTTTTTCAGTGACGTGGACAGGGCGTTACTCCACATGTCGCGCCACAGTGTGTTTTTGTCATCTGAGAACCCACTCAGTGCCATGGCAACAATGCTTAGGTTGACATCACCACCTGAAATTCGGTAAAAATTATTAAATAAATATTGCTGCATTCACAACTTAAAGGGATAATAACTCTTGGTATGAGATCTATATTTCACAATAAAAACCTTGTGAATAACTCATAGAAATATAATTTATTCTGTTTTACCACAAAAACAGCAGTTATAGCTTTTATTCTGATATCTGAACTTGTCTTTAGACCACGTGACCTCCATTGATGGCTATACTCTGTTAAAATCTCTTAAGAGATTTTAACAAAAAACCAAACTTTTTAGAAAAAAACCAGGGACTAACTTTGAATGTAAAAATGGATTCATTAACCATTGGTAAGTATGGGAAAATTGTTGTTTACTCCAGGAAAATTCATTTTTTGGCCGAAACAAAGAGTTATTATTGTTAATCTGCAGACTAACAGATCCATGGATCAAATATGGCTGACCTGCTTGAAAAATAACTGCATAATCCTTGCGAATAATCTATTAAGTGTCTATAGGGGAATTATGCAGCAAGTGGTTCAGTTAAATTTAATGCACTGATCTTTTATGCTGCAATTCAACTTGTTCTTGATGAGCCCTCTGTTAGCCTTTGTGCAATATTTGATTTTCGATTTTTTGCATAAAAAGTTTTAGATACCTTCAAGCTTTCATCCTCTTATGATCTTTATAATGCTTCCAAAATTTTATGACAAAATAAATGAAATTTTTTATAATAAACTAATCACAAAATCTGTGACAAAACCTACCTGTTCCAGAGGCCCCCTTGTTTAACACATCTAGTGCTCTCTTGATCTTTAAGTTGAACAAAGCCACCAGTGCTGCTCTCTCATATTCTCCATCAGACTCTAATCTATACAGTTAAAATACAGAATGTGAACTATCAAAATAAAACATTCTGTACTGAAGAGGAACTTCTGAGATAATGAGAAAAAAAATCAAATCTAATACTGAATCTAATCTGAATCTTTACACTGAAATAGAGATCCAAATTTTAATTTTCTCGTTATCTCAGTATGATATAGCTGGATGAATCAAATTTAATTCATTCACTTTGATATGAAGAGGGACTCCATTCCAGTAAAATGCCATATAAAACACAAGAAGTGAAAGCCGTGTTTGCAGATGAGAGTCCCTAGAAAGATTCAGGTAGTCAGCATTATATCCTTCGTAAACAAACAAAAAAAAACATAGACTTACCTGTCTATTACTGTATTTAACTCTGCTTCACTGTCAAAGTCCCAACAACATAGCTGTAGGCATTTTTTCCTAGAATGAAAAAAAAATATTTGAAAATTAGAAACTTCTTTTTTTTCCTCTGCTTTTGCTGAAATGTTGTTAAAGCAAATAACATTGGTAACACAACATTAACTGAAAAAAGGAGAAAAAAATTTAAAAATCCTTACAATAGTCAATGTACTGTATCATTAAGTTTTACAGTCAATAACTTTTTGTCTGACTGACAAAAAAGCAAATTTTACCAAGATTCATTATACAACTTAAATGAATCACAATCCCATGATATTAAACAGCACAAATCTTGACATATAATTTATTTCATCCAAACTTCAAACAAAACAATGACATCAACAAACGTACCTTTCATCACTTTTGTATAGCTTGGGCTGCAGACGATTTTTACCATCTACACCTTCCCATGGTGCATAGCTGTATTCGCTGAAATTGGTGACTCCATTTTGGCTCACCTCGCCACGGAGGATAGACTTGATGCCGTAATATTTTGGAGCGTTCTTAATCATTGTCTTCAGTTTCCCTTCTTGCCATAGACTCCTGACTGGTGATCATTGTTAAGGAAATTGTTTATCAACCTATTTCATCATAATAAGCATTAATTTCTATAAACTTGTAAAATCAGATAAGTTACAGCCTGAAAAAAAATTTTTAAAAAACTCAATTTTCTCAATTCTTTGACCATTCTAATTAACTGCTGTTGATCAAGGCAAATATGTCAACCTCAGAAAAATATTTTTACAAATTCTTGAAAATAATTTTAATTTAAAGATCTTTCGTTGTTACTGTTATTTTTTAATAACATTTTACCTGCAAAAACACTTCTTTTCATGTTCTCATATTTATTAAAATCACTTCCTTTGGGACAGTACAACTGATGGTAAAATACTAGAAAAGAACTCGCCACATTCAAAGGATATTATCTATCCAGCTCCACATACTTTTCAGCTGTCTATCATTTCCCACAAGTTCAGTGTTCTGCCATACCTGTTCTGTCTAAAAATATAACATTAGAAGAAGTTCTTCTCAAATTATTGAATAAATCTCATGTGATACTTGAAACTTAACAAGCAAGTTTTTCATTTTTATTCAATATCAGTTGTTACCAAGATGTAAGAAGAAAGTATATCTGATAGCTTTATACAACCATGGCATTTACAATGGATTTGTTTACAATTTATTATTTTTTTCTAATAGGTTATCCTTCACCTGAAGTTCATACCCCGCATTTCATTTTCTCAACCACATTCATTTCATCTAGTCAAGATGTTTAAAAAGAGATCACACTTTTTATAACAGGTCATTATGCCTACCTGGAGACCATACCCTCGCATTGCCCTGTATTTCATTTTCTCAGCCACATCCTCCTCTCCTGGGGGGACCTGTACTCTACTGCACTGTATCAGCTTCTTCCCACAGGACCACGCTAACATCTGACTGGGCGACCAGGCCTAAAAAATGCACAAAACATTTCGTATTAAAAAATTCAATATTTGAACTCTTAAGTGAGAGGAAGGGAGGGAGGCACAGGCTCTGCTGCACACCAACATTTTTTCCACATGCCTACAGATGTTGTTTACCGTGGGACCATATTTAATATTTAATAACCACAAATCATAATCATGTTATTTCACTACTGGAAGCATTATCTTATTTTTCTGGGCAACAATGCATATATACATGAAGACAAAAACTATCAAAAATATTCAAAATTTTGGATAATACAAAGACATGCAATATACATACACACACTGGACAAAAGAAGTGTCACCCCCTAACTCAGAGTAATAAAAGTAGGCAGATGTTGGGTAATTATAATGCCTGGTCTACTTATAATGTGACTAATGAGTATAAAACCGCTGTACCATGGGATTGTATTGTTGGTCTTGTACATGTACAGCAAATGTTATTCCTGTCTTCCTCCAATATGGCAAGATACAGGCAATTATCTAACGGTTATAGATGCAAGTTATTAACCTGAAGAGGCGGAATATAAGCAATGTCAGTATATCGATACATTTGAATTTTTTAGTCAGAACCGTGCAAAGGGTCTGGTCTCGGTATAGAAACACTGGATCAAGAGACAAATTGCCTCTGATGGGTCGTCCAAGAAAAACTACTGGCCGTGAAGACCGACGACTGATTTTGATGTCCAGGTTGTCAAAGTTCGACACTGCTTGTCAGTTGACAACACAGTGGAAAAATTTCACACATAAGAATGTGTCTGTGAAAATTGCTAGGCGTCGGTTACATGCTCAGAGAGTGTACAGCAGGGTAGCAAGACTGAAACCTCTTATATCGTTACAAAACAGGCAACGTAGAGTGAACTAGGGTCAACAGGATCTGGAACTGGACAGTCCATGACAATTGGTCCTATATATATTTTTTTCTGATGAGTGTCGCTTTGGTCTGACCTCTGATGACAGACGGGTACGATGCTGGCGAACTGCTGGTAAAGCATTTGAACCACATGCACTGAATTTTCGAATCCGGAGCAGCATATTTATCATGGTGTGGGGCTGCATCAGCATCCATGGCGTGGGCGAATTGATTGTGGTTGATGAAAACATGAATCACTAGAAATATATCGATGTTTTGGAGTCAGGCTTGCTACCATCTATTACTAACATGTTTGGTGACAGGATTTATCCATTTGTTCACCAGGATGACAATGTTCCTTGTCACAGGACCAGAGAAGTTGATGATTGGTTTGACCAACAGGACATTCGCAGGGTGATGTGGCCTGCCCAGACTCCGGATGCAAACATAATAGAAAATGTGTGGAATGATATGTCAAAACTTTGGACAAATGCCCGTCTAACCAGCAGAGAAACTCTGTTATATTCAGTGTTTCATGCTTGGGCCAGCATAAGCCCTGAACACAACAGACAATTATATGAATCCTTGCTTCGTAGACTGGCACCTATTATTAGGTCACGTGGCTATGCCACTAAGTACTAATTTTGGACTTGAAACTGCATATTTTGGTATAATGTATATTTTGTTCTCATTTTGTGATTTTTTGTGAAATTTGATGTTAATAAAATGATACCAGGAGCATATCATTCCACAGTCATTTATCTCCCCCATAGTATTGGCTCAGTAGGGGTGACACTTCTTTTGTCCAGTGTGTGTATATTACTGTAATTATACAGATTTCCAACAAGGTACAAAAATCTCCACAAGTCAAGTAGTGGATCTCATGAATTTCTAATAATAAAAGCAAACTTAAAGATTAACCCTTCACCCCCAAAAATCCATCTCGTTACACTGCAAATTTCCTCGTCTTGCTGCTCGCTTGCACCTGCACCCCATACTCACCAAAGCAATCCTCTCAAAGACTGTCACATCCCTGATCTGGCCATCTGAGGAGATGGTCAGCATTCTGTTCTCCTGGGTGGGGTGCCAGGTAAATGACCCCACCCCATGCTGACCAGCTGTTGAAATTATAAGTATAATATAATATACTTGTAAGTATAAACGAGATGAAACCCAATTTCTGTTACTTTTAAAAACAAAAGAAGTCTGAAACTTTATGTCGAGGAAAAATACTGAAATGTTGCTATTAAATACTGAATGTGATACGAAAATAAAACAAATTTTAATTATGAAATTTATTTCCTGGATCACTCCAACACAATGTGAGATTTTGTTCTTTTCTTTTTTTGTAATTTAACCAAACCATCACCTTTTACTTAATGAATGTAATAAATGACAAGGCAGCTTCACTAGACACTACACTACGTTCACATCTAGTTTGGTTCACAACAGAAATAAAAAGAAAGAAATTAAAATCTTAATTTTATAAAAATCCCATACTAAATCGCCTGACTAGAACTAGAACTGTGCCTCACGTTGTATGAACCTCTCAATGATCACGGGTTCCATCTCATCGCTGCCCCCTGTCGTGTGCTGGATGTCGTAAAGTTTGACCACTGGCCAATCACGCATCAGACTGGTCAGTAAGCCTGACCTTAAATTGTGAAAATGGACAAATTAATCACAGCGAATGAAGCATACCAATGAGAAAGATACCAATGAGAAAGATCATACTTTGTGAACAATACTGACAGTATCACTTTTTTTTCTATACATAATGATTTGAAGATAAGTGCAATTATTCTATATTAAGTTTGGCTTCAATTTCAAATGATAAATTCCTGTATGCATGTTCTGCTTACATTGCCTTGCAATATCAAATGTATACACATACGGTAATAATAAAATTCTACTATTACTTCTACTACAATATCTATAGGGAACTACTCACCTTGTGGAGCACCAAGACAGCTTCATAATCTGTCTATTCTCTGTAAACGTCAACACTGGTTTGTCAAAGTTTCTCAAATCCCAAACAGAAATTTGACCCTAAAATGATATGTGAAAATTCATCAACGATCAATTAAATCACCAACTGTACATTGTTTTTTGAAAGCTGGCAATAAAAGACTTGTTTAATCGAACTTCACACAACATAATATGTAAAATGAAGGTCAAAGTGAAATTTAACTTGTCCCTTACCCTTGATAGCAGCCATCTTAAGAAATATAAATTTTTAAGTCCTTGTGCTTGTAAAACTTCCCATGTTTAATACACATACCAAACTGGTAAATCTCTTCTCATTGAAATATTCTAAAATCTTTTTCCCCCAAAATAAAAATGAACCTGTAAATTATGTGCCTCACTGCCATTTTTAGCCTCTCTCTTTTGTCAAAAAATTTACTTAAAAAACTTTTATCCAGAGTACCATACCTCTGAGAAAGACGCCACTCTGTCAGCACTGTGCGGATCCACACAAAGTCCAAACACATTCTTAGTCAGAGCCGCATTCTGTGGGTGGGTGCTCTCTGAAGAAATTAAAAAATAAGAGTTTTCCAATCATCTCAAAATTGCTGGTTTAAAAATCAATCACAATATTAAATTTAGTCTTAAGGCTAATTACCATTAAAAGGTACGGTCTCCATATACTGATACTTATCCAACTCTCTGGGGACTCCTCCTGAATGGATTGAGTTTAACAGATTAACAAGCCACTAAATACAAGCTATTATTGTAAAAAAAATATTTGGAAGATAAGCACTCACCCCTTATGTCATACACTCTGAGGTATTTGTTCATCCCTGTCAGCAGAATTTTGGGCTGATTTATTGACCAACACAGAGAGTATACACTCTCAGCAGCACCTGAAATCAAAAATTATTTTTACAAATTATATCTAGTAAAGATAATTACTGAAATTTTAATTTTCTTTTAAAAAAATTTTCATTTTTCTATATTTACATTTAGTGACATTGGTAACAGAAATTTAAAGATTTTTTTTTATCTACATTCACATTTAAAACAGAAATAAAAGAATTTTATGATTCCACATTCACATCAAGTTTGGTTAATTGCAAAAATTCAAAGATGTTAATGAAATTTTTCATATTCACAGTGTACCATACCAAGAATGAAATAGACCCATACTTGAAATACAGTAAACCAATGCAGTACTGGTACAACATACCTATTTCTGCCACAGGTCTTATAGATGGGGTGGTATCCACATAAAAGGTGGACCCTCTCTTACTATCTGGAGTGGCAGTAGAGTCATAGGAAGAACCATATGCTGGCTTGGCATTCACGTCCCACACTAACAGAGAAGCATCCTGACGATATTTATCCAGTCCTTGGGCCAGCTGTGGGGTAAAAAATGAGGAGAATGGATAGTTATGATGAATAAATTATCATTCTCTCAATACAATTTTGGAATTATTTCCTTATAATCACCCTTCTCTAATTAACGCTATTTCTTTGCAACTTCTAACTCAAAGTTGTTTTATACATCCTCATACTCAATATATATTCTGCACATCTTTCTAAGCTTAACAGCTCACAGATTTAAACCAAACTGATAATTGTGTCTATCAAAATTTGATTCATTTGTCCACCGAAAAAATATGAAAAATTCTTAGTGGAAAATGGATTGTTTTTTTTAAGTAATCACATTAATTATCATATTTTGATATATTAATTATCATATTTTGATATTTTTAAATATGGCCATGCCTCACAAAGACTTACCAGATTGTTATCATGGGTATTCCACACCAGAGAATTACACTGCCGTGCATGCCTTGGGCCTTTGAAAAAAATTTAATTTGCCTGGTGTTACCGATTTATACCACAATAATGGAAGATGAGGACTTAAGTGGGAAATTTTGCTTATATTGATTATCAAAAACAATTAGTAAGATCCTATAAACCTTTTAGTCACACTTAATTTGATATATATATTACACAGTGGCATGTATCTTTATATACTTACCAAATTCTTTGCCAACTAAGTCATTAGGATCCTTGTTTCCTCCTTGACCAAAACTGAAAAGGAGATTAAAGGATTGCTGATGGCTTAATACTTTCATCATCAGGATTACTAAGTAAGTTATAATAAACCTTTAATGAAACAATGGTGTACTAGGAGTGAATCTACTTATTCATTACCCCAAGCTAATTAGATATATTAAGAAAAACAATAAAAACTTTTTACCAAGAACATACCTGACTAGAATGTGGTAATGACTCGATCTTTCCAGTTTAATGGGGGAAACTGTGAATTTCACAAACACTGTAAAATTTTAAGCCATAATTCCTCGTGATAAGAACATTCCTACTGAGTGATAGCAACAATACTGAAAAGCTGGCTACCCTTTGGTTCAATAATGTACTGTGAATGCATCAAAATGCTATACAGAATATTATTTTAAATAACTCCAAAACCATGTATGTGAAAGACAGATAATTATTCCCCATTGAAGAGATTGAGTCATAACCATAATATACGTGTCCATTACCTACCTGACCAGTATAATCCGTCCATTAGCTTGACCAACGGCTATCAGCTGGTGAGGGTCATGTCCTGGGTACCAGGCCACACACTGAAACACAGACAGAGGATGACAGGGGTTTTCTTTCTTCATTTATTACTGTTTATTTTATTCTTTCATTTTACAGGGATGAGACTTTTTTGACTCCCAAAAATTGGGAAATCAGCTGATAGTCAAAAAAAATTAATTACTATTGTAAGCATCAATACCATCAAAAAAGTCAGAAATCCTCAACTTTTTTATTTATCAATTTGTGATTTCATTACTGTTGTTGCTGTTCTTTAAAATTCATTTGCAAATTGATTTTCCCTATTGTCTGTTTAGACTAATTATTTGAACTTCTTCATGAAACACAGACACCAAATTACAGGCCTTACTTTTTTCCCTTTTGGTTTAAGTTTTTTTTCTTTTTTTTTTTTTTTTTTTTTTTTTTTTGCAAATTTCATTAGCATGACTACTACAACATGGACTCACGAATTTAAGCCTTGTGATAATGAAAGAGTAAGACACAAAATTAAAACAAATACAAGTAGACATTGACAACTGTAACAACAACTGTAACATAATCATATTCCACATATGGGTACCATTAAAACACATTTATCATAAGTCTAAAGAACTCATTTCCAAGGAAACTATCATTCTACGTAGATTGATCCATCCCCGTGGGCACTCTCGCTGAATGCAATCAGATTACCCACCTTTACATACTGTATTTCAGAGTTCACAGACAGTGGGATGGCAAGAGTGCTGTCAGAGATTCTAGTAGCACCTGAAACTTAATAATTAGTTCTAGCATGTGAATTCATTGTATGTTGACTACATATCAAATCCATTTTTAATATGCTTCATCAAATTTTACAGCTAAATTGCATGTTACATTTGACTGTGTGTGACATTCCTGCAAAGAAACACTGTATTTATGAAATATATCAAGCATTATAAAAGAATGCACAAAATAAGAAAAGTTATGTGACATCCATCTTCTTTTTTTTCTTTTTTCATTCATTGAAAATCTATTGAAACTGGGTTATATTTACATGTAACATTTAAATAACAATAACAACAAACGTTTCAAACGAGACAACTTATACTCCATTGTTCATAACAATGTCTCTGCTTTAGAATAAATTTTAATCCAAGTCTTATAATTAAAATAAAAGTCATATAGCAGTTGATAAGCAGTGCCAGCAAAAGTGAAACCAGACCAGTAAAATTTTATTTGTTCATTAATTGTCCATCAGTGGATTTTCAAACCTTTGAAATCTGCAAATTCATGAAGTGAATATAATCATAATTTACAAGATATTTGGTTTTATTTACACTTCACTTGTCAGTGCGAGGGCCAGAATGTTTTTGCCATGTTTCTTAAAGAATCAACAGGCTAATTTTTTAGCAGACTAAGCTTTAGTTGTGACTGATATATTATTATTTCTTTACCTTGTGCAGAACCAAGACTGCTATCTGTTTTGACCACTTGAAATAGAGTCAGCTCCTGGCCAAATGTTACAAACTCTTCCTCCCTGTTTGGGGACCACAAAAGGTCTAGTTTCAGGCTCATTGTGTTATTTTTTAGAACCTGCAAAGAAGTACCAGCATGGATTTAAATAACATGAATCACCATACAGTATACATCGATGTGTACAAGTTGAAATATCTGTACATGTGATGTAGTATAATTTCAAAAGGCCCATCAGGCAATCCCTAATTACCCCCACACACACACACACACCAAAACACACACACACACACACACACACACACACACACACACACACACACACACACACACATGGCCTGCACACAAACATGCAACTCCAAACATTGCAGCGGTCTGCATATCCCTAATGAGTTTATAAACTGAATTTCAAGCACTATCCAAATACATCCCCTTCAATAAATGCAACGAATGCATGATGAACTACTGAAAATCAGTGTAGTGGGTCTAGATGACAGTGATCAGATATTGTCAATATTCTCATAAAAGTCTCAAAGTAATAGCAGAATTTGTAAAGACTGCTGTTAAAATACATAGTTCACCTGAAATCTAGTATATCACAGCCACTTATTGTCAATAATGCTGTGAGTAGCTTAATTAATTAATTAATATTATAGCATAATTTGCATTATCACATGTATAATTTAACATACTACATATGTAAACATACATAATTGTATATACATATATATTGTGTAAATATTGTAGTCTAGAGAGCCTGCAAATGTATTCACATCATTTAGTGCTCAATAAACTTATTATTATTATTAATAAAAGGAAAAAGCACTAAAATTGCGGAAATCATTGCAATCGTGAAAACAACACTGGAGATTGTGATTACACTACTTAGAATTTCAAATAAACAAAAAGAACTGCATTCCATAATAATAAACGTATGTTCTGGTCCAATAATGCATTAACAGACAACAGTTTATATTCCAAGAACAAAGGGGGGCATACCTGGCACTAAACTACAGTAGATGTGCATGAACTCATGATGCACTGTCATCATTCATTGAAGTCCAACTTTCGAAAGAGAAGTCCTACATTTCAGAAAGTACAAAACACAATAAAATCGTTAGCCTTAATGGAGAACTTACCGGTGTTCAAACATGAATACAGACTTTAGAAAAGCCGCATTATGAGCGGTAGTAAACAGTCGATCAAGGTGCAGACACGAAAGGCCACAACATTCACCTTTCGTGAGACAGCGCTGGCTCATGCATGTGGACGTGCTATGTCAGGCCACCAGGTCAGGAAAGGACAGTAACCAGGTGTCATATACGGACAAAGGAATAAGACGTAAAGATACCCTTTTTTAGTGGAAAATAGGAGGTAAAATTGCATATATTGGTGTATTTAATATTACCTTTCAATAGTATTTCATCAGAAAGTGAGAAATTCAGCATTTTAGGGAGAATGATATCATAACCTTCAACTAAATACTGACGAACTTTACTTTCAGTATGCGTGCTCTCTCCATTATGACAATAAACACGTGCACATATGTGCAGCTGGAGGCTACCGCATAAGATATTTTCTTGCTCCCTTATTTTATTTTATTCTACTTTATTTTATTTACTTATCATAAACAGTGGCGTAATTAGGTGGGGTATCATGATGATTGTGATTAAAAAGATCAAATAAAAATAAGAGATATATCTCAGGGGCGGATCCAGGATTATTTGAAAAGGGGTCCGCGGATGCAAAGCCGCCCTCCCGCACCCCCAGGCACCCCCAAAAATGGTATTTTAGAGGGCGAACGGTGCCATTTGGTACGGTTTAGAACTATAATTCAGCTAGTCAAAATTCTAATTTCAAGAGGGGACCATTCCGCCACTGCACAACAAATAACGTCTAACACGGCAATGTAATACGGAACAAAATAGACTGCTTCCCTTTCACAGGTTGCAACAGGAAAATACAATAAAGGTTGGCCTTTACATTAGTTGGCTTTATTGGCTACCGTTTTCGTGTGAAATGCCATAAATTAAAGGGATAATAACTCTTCGTATGAGATCTATATTTCACAATAAAAACATTATAAGCAACTCATAGAAATATAATATATTCTGTTTTACCTCAAAAACGGCAGTTATAGCTATTATTCTGATATCTGAGTTTGTCATCGGACCACGTGACCTCCACAGATGGCTATACTCTATTATAATCTCTTAAGAGATTATTAAAAAAGAACAAACTTTTTAGAAAAAAACAGGGACTAACTTTGAATGAAGAAATTGATTCATTGACCATTGGTAAGTATGGGAAAATTGTTGTTTACTCCGGGAAAATTCATATTTTGGCCAAAACGAACAGGTGTTATCCCTTTAAGCATATTCAGAATTTTTCAGACGTAAATTAAGTTAAATCATTTAGAGCTGCGATATATTTCGATGTGTGCACACAGTCACGGACCTGGAACTGACAGCATGATATAAAACCTGTTACAGACTCAACCTTAAGCCACCTGCTAAAAAATAAAGGAAAATTAACATGAACAATAATAAACAGGTGGTCGCTCTGTGGATCAAAATACAACACTGTTTATCAAATTTATCAAAATATAATTTTTCAAATTTCACCTAACAGTCTGTACTATTAAAAGAAATTCTGCTGAATGTTCCACAAAAAGACGTCAAATGGTGGCGCACACAAGAGGTTTTTTATTTTTCAAGTTAATTTTTTGTGTTTTGTATTTGTTTATTCTACCAATTGTTTAAAAAAAGACATGTTTTGGCAGTAATGGTACCAGTTTTTTTTTCATCTGCCATTAGGAGGGTAGGCCTACATATAGGCTACTTGTACGTGTGTAGGAAGGAGGCAAAGAGTATGACATAATGTTTGGCATGGTAATTACCATCGGTTTTAAACGTAAAGTTTACTGCGTTCCCGTTTGCGGTTTGATTCCAACTGTGTCCAAATTCAAGATGTGTAAAGTCGCTGTCAGAAATTTATAAAGGCGTTCATTAAGCACCAAAGTTTCTGCGTCCGCCCTTCCCAGCATGCATTGTCGCGTCTTCTCAAATTGACGCCGTCTGGTGCAAAACTCTTTATTCTTCCATGCATCCCCGCTGTTTAGACCTGTCATCAATCATGTAATACATTTTTGATCATACTGAGGGCGTAGAAAATGTACCCTTGTTTCTTAACGTGAAAATCAGCTTAATCAGAGGTTGAGACAAAATTAAATAACTGCTCTAAAATTCGTCACTAGGACAAATAGTACGTAGGCCTAGCCCATCGTCTGCAAGAAAAGTGGCAATTTTTTCTCTTGGGTTACCCAACATCTTTCACTGAGAAAAAAAAAAAAGAAAGTGCAGAAAGTGCAACACACCTTGTTATATCTCATATGAGAAGGTTGGTTCAGATTTCTTAAAATGTCAAGGAAGGGCAAACCTTGATTGAAAGCAAACAGCTACCTGCTCACTCTCCCTCTGGCAGCCTCACTCTCGGAATTACACGCGTGCTATCATTATGAGTTTAGCTCAAAGTGGCAACCAAAACGAAATTTTCGCGCGGAGAGCAATCCCAAGCATCAGAGCCATCAACAGGTTCTTGAAATGTTGGCACTGTCTTACTTCGGTTAAGTAAGATTAGCCACGTGCGTCAGTTTATTGAATTACGCACGTGGTGGGGTTTGTTATCGCGTCTACATTCGCCCCTGTGGTCTACAAGAGGCATTTATGAATAACACAAAACACGCGTAGGCATATCAGAACACAGACAGAAAACTTCAGAGAAGACCAGAAAGAATACGAAAAAAATAGATTTCCACGCAGAGTGAACGAAAGTGGAACACTTAAAAATGATAGTGATGGTTCACACTTGTACTCATGCAAAATAATCGGGAATCGGTGAGCAATTTCCGGACATCTTTGAAAGACTGCTCTAATCTTAAAGAGCGTAAATTCCAAGTGAAATGCACTATACTGTGACGTACTTTATATATCATTTATTTCAACATTTCCGCTGTGGCACTTAAACTGCAAAACATTGCCTAAGATACTCCTTTCCAAGGATGCGGAACCATTGCGCAAGTTCGACAAGTTTTCTGAACTACGACAACAGCGTTCAGATCTGATTCATGTAAAACCCACGCTCAGCTTCACGAGGAAAGGAATACTACACCTGTTAGACTCTTAATTGAAGAACACGGTTTATATTTCTTATTTCCCCGCATATTTATAGCAGCTGAGTATTTTACACCACATGAGGAAGCGCCTGCTGCACCTCGTGGGGGACAGACGCTTTTCAAATTGCTTGTTTGTCCTTCATCGAACGTCTGAGAGTCTGGATCCCAAGCAACGTGACTAGTCTGCCTTTTATGTTAATGGCAATTCGTGGAAAACCCATCGTCTTTCAGTGAAAGCATTGTTAAGCAACGCTCCGGGAAGTGATGTTATGGAATTGGTCCAAATGCCAATTCATCCATGGATTATTTTATTACAGACAGATTAACTTATTTTAAAACATAATATGTATATGAAAAGGAGATCGAATCATATCAAGTTTCAGTCTACCCTGTTCTGAGGACAAACAGTGCAATCAACTTAAGTGTTGTTGACCTTTTATCCATAATCCTGCCGAAATCGGTGAAGAAATATTAACAAAATGGGAGTTTTAAGTCTACCAGCGACTGTAACTAAAGGAAACGGTTCCGCAGATGACGTCACATGGTGGTCAGACTACGTCAACTCCACATTAAACGTCACAAATTCTAAATCCGGTGAGGGACTGAACGTCACTGATGACGTCACAACGGACGTAGCGGATTATGGACTGGAATTAGATGAATTTCAACAAATCAGACTGATTATACTCATCGTGGTGCTGGCGGTGCTCTTGATTGTGACGACCAGGGTTGTGTTACAAATGTTTTCTATGACAATTGAAGCTGAGAAAGAATCTGGTGGAGATGTATAGAAAGTGCTGTGATGACATATCCATTTCGTTGGTGCTACACCAACAAATATCCAAGGCGGCCATAAACTCTCATTTACGCGTACTCTGCGAATTTTACGCATTCGATTAATCAACTGTTTCATTCGTTTATTAAGGCATAATTCATTATCTTTTGTGCGGGGGTGTCATAACAATATCAATGAAACCAGAGAATTAAAAAAAGGTTCGGTCCAAATGGAATCTGCAGCGGTCTGCAAAATGTTACAAGATAAAGAAAAAGAAGATTCACTCTTGACCAGCTGACTTCAGATAGGAAAGTCAGTCCAGAAAAACAGCTGACGACTTTGACGAATGTTAGATAAAAAAATAAACTGTATATCTTGAATCGCACTTATCTTATTCACAAAATTCGAAAAACTGATATTGTCTTATAATGAGAGTATAACAAGATATACTTTACTGTATAGGATTTCAAAACGAGGAGGAATATAAGCTGTTACCATTATGAGTATGAGCAAGCCCACTTAAGGTCATGAGGAGAATACCATCATATCTCAAATGCAATGCTCATATTTCTTCACCATGAAGAACTACATTTAGGAATGTTCAGAGAAGTGGAAATTGCGTATTTGTGATATGTTTTCATGTGATACAGTCATTGGAGCGTTCTAAGGATAGGCAGAGTGGCCCCGTTATTTCAAGATGCTCTGACTCGCTGAAGTGCCGGAAATATCCGCGCTCTGATATGTTGGTGTTGGTGTAGGCAATATCATAAGGTTAAACCATTCAGCAGTGAAAATATTAATCTTTAACGCGAAACGCATATAAACATTTTCCCGACGTCATATGTGTGAATCGTACGAGGGATTCAATTTGTAATGCATCCGTGGCTTGAAGCTATTTGAACTGTGCCGTAGTATTTTCGTAATAACAAACTTGAGACTTTGAAGTGAGGGTATGGGGTAAAACAACAAGCTGAAAACATTAGCCTCATAAGGTGAAACTCATTAGGAGATTTATTCATCTACAGGCCGGCGCACACTTAGACTAACGAGCTGAGGTACTTGCACCGTTCGCGCTGGTTTAAGCGAAGCCTTCGATGGGTAATGATTGCCTTAACAGTGATGTTAACAATACTAGTATTTAAGCATACATTTGAAATGGAGCACATGGACTTTCCCAAAGAGAAGTCACTATCTACGGAAGGTGTCGTGGTATTGCAAAACGTCCAATCAGTATTTGTCGCCACTGAGGAATTCAAACGTTCCATACGTTTATTATCATAATCAGTTATGTTTTGAATTGAATTTTATATATATCGCCATAATTTACACTTATTATTTAACAATGTTGTCAATAGGCCATAAAAACTGTTTAAAACTAACAACAACAAGTTTTTCCAGGGCGGTCGGAGTACAAGACATAGTAATTACAGGGTATGTCTGGTTGTGGTAAAGGAATTTCTTTCAAAACACTTATTACGTCATTAGTATACGTTCATAATTTGGATTTTGAAGTATGTGGTTTTAAATATGATATGAAAGCTGATATTGTTCCAGCTTTTAACGAAGTTCATCTTACAAGAAAATAACTTGACAACTTTTGACATAGTTAAATGAATAATCGCAATTCACAATTTGACTTCGGAACCGGTTCGGGTTTTTTTCTGTAGGAAATTCAGCGTTAATGATGTGCATATGTGGGGATTCTTATTGGTAGAAAAAGCAATCAACGTCCTCAGTACTTTTACAAATTACGTTTATGCGTTTAAAAAAGCACTCTTTTTCTTTGAATTTGTAGGCTTTTATTTTCTTTTTAGGTGTGTATAAATTTATAAATGGAATTTTTAGCACAGATTGCCGTATGATGTTTTCTCATTCAACATATTCAAAGGTTAATTTTTAATTATATTGGAACATAAAATATAAGAGGGTAGTGGGTTTTTCTGTATAGCCAGTCCAGATGGATATTATAAATTAAAAACAATGTCAAAATTACCCATTATTCAAAATATATATTTATGTCATTAAATGAATGTGCAAATAAAAAAGTCAGTTAAATCTTAATGGTTTAGGATGCTATATATTAGAATTCCAGCTTTAATCCCTTGCAATTTAATAGAATTTAGATACCTAACTATGAGTCCAATTAAAAAAGAGTACAAGTTCATGTACAAGACGAAAGCCACCGCGTCACGTGTTTACATGTAAATCGTCTGCACACTAAATTGTGACACTCCACAAATAAAAACAGCTGGAATATTAAACGGTTGCAAGGAACGCTATTAATTTCCCGTCACTGTTTCAATTACACGAATCATTTAACGATTATCACTGTGTGTTTAGACTTAGGGCTCATTCCCAGTGAAAATATCGTTCTACTTAGATCGATCCAACCCTGCAGGTTCGCTGAATGCAATCAGATTAGCAGATTAACATACTTCCCCTTGTTTCCATTGTACCAGTTCTCGTGTAATCACCAGCTTTTCTGACGCTAGGACTCAGTAGAGGAGACGTGTTAATCTGTGAATCTGATTGCATTCAGCGAGAGTCCAGCAGAGTTGGATTGATCTACGTAGAACGATAGTTTCATTGGTAATGAGCCCTAAGTCTAAACACACAGTGATAACTTATTATGCACTCTGTCAGTTGACCGTGAAAACGATGTCTAACCATCTAATCCCATCGCCGTCCGGCCCGCCGTCCTTGTAACTGACATCGAGTTGGTGAAGTGCCCGGTGAGAAAGGTTCAAAATAACCACAATATGAGTTTTTACAGCATAGTGCTATTTGTCGCTGCAAATGGACTTTAAATGCATACGCCGTATACTACTGCTATATATATATATATATATATATATATATATATATATATATATATATATATATATATATATATATATGGGTCTTGGACGAATCACCACAATAATGCATAAACTAACCGGTCGCTTACAGTCTGTGGTGTATTGTGACCTCTCATTGAAGGGTATATCTGTGTACATGTGCGTGTATATGCATGCGCGCGTGTGAGTGTGCGTGTTTGTCTGTATGTGTGCCCTCGCGCGCACACGTGCGTGTGTGTGTGTGCGCGTGCGCTTGCACACGGAAAGACTTAAATGCCTGTGAGAGGGGATTCTGCAACAGTAGCATAAACTTCAGGTTTTGCTATTTATACTGATGAACGAGCTAAGCGAATCCTATTAACTCGCCCTGTGTCAGCCTTCGTTAATGGTCACACGAAGATAGTGATTAAGCCCTCGGTAGTTTACCAAGGCAGTGTTTAATAAAATATACGAGCTTCATTTACGCGGTTAACGTGCGTGAAATTTGCACCAAGATTAACTCTCTATAATATAGAGGACGTTCCGCGATCTGGTTAACTATGTCGCACACAACACAGGCAACCGACCGCAATACTGACATTAATATTGTGCTGGGGTCTTCTTGTTTGTGAAAGCGCCTTCGTATTTTTCATCTCGCTTGAACGGTGATGCAAATATTTCTGCCTTATTTATACAAGTCCTGGTGTTAGTGAAAGGACAGGTGTGGGATATTTTATTACATTTCACGCTGGACGGTGACTGATTAGCGTCCTTAGCCGGTAGGTACAGAAAGACGGCGTGGCGAAGACTGTGGGAGTGCTCAAGGTAAGGGGAGTGTCTGCGTTCTCTTGCAAGTTATTTCGGTGGATAATACATGCCGCATTTTTGCTGAAAATGTACACTCAAATTACACATTGTTTCTGACACCAAAAAGAAAAAAAAAAACAATTATTTCAGTTGACATCGCTTGTGTACGGAACCGATTCACAAGGCTGCACAATATTCAATAATATTCAAGTTTTTATGCAAGATTTTCTGCAAGGTTAGCAAACGAGCGATATAACAGACATAATATACGCTGGACCCGCATCCTTGAACTGCAGAGGAATTTACAAGGATATATACACAAGCGTTATTTATTTCTTGTAACCCAACGCCGTTTGTCTTGGATTTATAAGTTTCAGCATAAACGTACCCTACCGGTGAAGAATACGCCATCTTAGGCCAATAAGGTTTAGGGCACTTAAAAGAACGTCGTCCAAGCCACATCCCAAGGGTTTGAAAGATGTTGAGAACAACGTGGGAAAGAACCCTATATATTCTTATCTTGGCTGTGTTGCACGTAGGTGAGTGCCTCATCGTTTATTCAAGCAGAAGTCACTAATTGTAAATGTTTTAGCACACGCAAAAGGCGAATAATTTACAAGGTATTAATCTTTATGAAATTGGACAGTTAATTTCTTCATTAACGTATGTGGTTAGTTTGTTTTCTCTTCCTTGAAGACAGAATGGTGGCTAAACCCCATTAGCAACTCTATATTTTATTTATTTATTTATTTATTTATTTATTTATTTATTTATTTATTTATTTATTTATTTATTAAAATTTTTCATGCAGCCTTCGGAGCCAAACGGAATGTTCTCACTTTAAGGTTCAGTTTAAGGTTATGATTCTACTCTAGGGGTTACATGTACGAAAATACATTTGTTTACAGGCCCGTAGCCAGGGGGGGTTCGGGGGGGGGGGTCAAAAGAACCCCCCTTTTTGCTGGAAAAAGGTCCACTCTGTGTAAAATTTGACCTAGGTACATGGGGATTATATGGTAAAAGGTCCACTTTTTCAGAAAAAGAACCCCCCCCCCTTTCAAATTGCTGGCTACGGGCCTGGTTTAATATATTCACATTTTAAAACGACAGAGCGTTCGTGTGTACTGGTAGGTGGGGCCTTTAGATTATACAAATAAGGCCCAGTATACCACTAAAACTGGCGCAACCTTTCTTGATATGTTCCATCTGAACTGGCTGTATTGTTACGATCAGCTCATCGTGGTAGGTAGCCGTTCAAATAGCACACCCAAAGTGACCACATGGGTGGGAAAATTCGGGATAAGATTGGCTCCCCATGGTGATCTAAGCGTAATCTTTGGGCTCGTTTGTATGGGGACATGGCTCAAGACGTACATGAAAGGTATAACAGTTTGGTTTGCCTACCAGTAGACTGAGACTGCACCATTGGTTTTTGTTTGAACAGGATATTTTTTATCTCAGCTAATGTGTCTTGTAAGAATTTATTGTTTTAGCTAAGCAAGCTGACTCTTTCTTGATTTATGGATGCTCAAAACTCGCGTCCTCCTACTCCTCTCTCTCTCTCTCTCTTACACACACACACACACACACACACACACACACACACACACACAAAGAGCCCTGCACCTGCATGATTGCTGGCTCTATTAGAAATACAGCAAGTATACCTCTCTCTTGAAAAGGAAAATCATCAAGAAAAGGAGAAAGAGAGAGAGGGGGAGAGAGAGAGAGATGCGAATGGGCCAGGTCATGATAATTCCACCGTATAATACTGAACAATGATAACAAATGCTTTGCCGCACTCGAATCCCCTGGACCGAATCATGTTAAAATGGTAATATTACACCTGAGAAAGCACTAGATACGCCCCATCTCTCTTATTCACAGATTTTATTCTAACGTGCACCCCACTGCTCCAATTATTCTCGCCTGCATATTTGCAACCCAAAGCTCTCTTTAAGCAAAATAGGATTCTAACAAAAACTTGAGGTTTCATAGGATGCTATAAGAAAAGTTTTCCCACAGAAGTTTAACCCATTTACGTTGTAAAATAATTCTGAGTGAGTCAAGCCTTCTGTCATTGGTCATAGCACTGTCCACCAGGTGTCACTGCGGACAATTGCGGGAAATTTGAAGGTTCTAGGACCGAGTCATCCTATTCTCATCATCCAAATCTAACACCTAAGATATCTCGGCTCAACCAACACCTAAAATACCCACCCCCTGTGAAAAAAGGAGAGAAGACATTCTTATGTTTCGCGTAGATAAAAGACTTTGTTTGCCACAAAAAAATTCTGAATGGTAACTGATATTCGTTGCTGTTACTATTTATCCTGATCGGTCGCCTAATAGTGCGATATTCTGGCACCACAAGAAACCTGAGGTCATATGATAATATGGAACAAAATACGGTGTATTCTGAACACAATACTAGTATACTCAGCTTTGTTCCGCCACAATAGCCCCTTGACACTCTTCATGTAAAACTTTTGAAAATCGTCTGTTCAAGTGTATTTACGCAGATGATTTGGAAGCTAATTTCAAAAGATACGGCGGATAGATAAAGCCTGTCAAAGTAGGTACTCGTTGTTGTACAGATAAAAATGATATATACGAGTAATTTGAAGGCCTAAAGTATAACGGAAAACGTTTACAATGCTGTCTTTTTTATCGCTCTCCCGATTAAACCTATTCAACGATGTGCAGTGCAGGCAAGAAAAATAGAAAGGAAGAGCCCTGGATTTGCTCCAAAATTTTAACAAAATATTGACCAAAATAAATAGAAAATACACACCCTGAGATTTATCAAAATTTCACACACACGCTCGCACGCACGTGCGTGCGTTAGCCTGACAGTGACGAATAGCCCATATTACTGTGCACTGTCAGGTCTACAAAAATCAAATCATTTCCCGAGGACGACAAATGAGAATAATTAAAAAGGAATGAATTAAAAAGACTTATAAAACCAGGTCGTCGAGTAAAAGAACAATAACTGTTTGTCAATTTCAACCGGGGAAATCCAAAGCTGGGCGGTCACTGTCATTTAATGTACGTTAAGCATGAAAACGGGCAATGATGAACTGTGATAGTTTAGTTGATAAAGTACTGCTCTTAAGTGGTACCATATTTTAAAACACCTATACTAGCATATCTACACCAATACATTTGGCTGAAATTGCTGGTTTTAATCTAGAGAATATTAATGTGCATATGGGATAGAAAGCATTCCCCTTTTTAAAACACTCTCTAATTAATAATGATTTGATATTCTTTAATAAGGCAAAAAGCAAACGCTTTTCAAGGAGTTTCAAGGTCAAAGGAAGATCGATAACAACGGACCATGGCCAGATATCGTGAACTACAACTGGCAAAGGTTTTTTTCAATATTGTTATCATTTCTACTTCTAAACAAGATCATATCAGATTGGCACAATTCACGAAGACAACCGCTTTCAAGGTGAATTGAACTTCTAAGCGGAATGACAGCACTGATAAAATCAGAATTTAATAGGGCTACCTGTCCAGTTTTGCCATTAACCTCCTCATACACTCGCGTTATAGGTCAATGTCCTAGGCGTGCCGCTATGGTGCTGGAGCAGCCAGGTAAAAATGACACACGATCACGTAAAAAAAAAAACAACGGTTTCAATATAACATTCAAGTTGTTAAGCACACAAAACAAACCAAATATTTTTCAAAAATGGTCCGGTGTCAGAGACCCTTTGGTGTGATATATTGATATGTACAGGTAAGACCAGCTGTAGATCCTTATGCCATCGGCAGTACGTAAATGTATTTTCGTATGAACAAAATGGATTTTAATCATTCTATTGTATTTTATTTTATCGACGGAACATATTAATTTCCATTTTATACTTTTATGTATACATATGACAATTAATTATTATAATTATCATTATCATCCGCTTACGTCACGATAACTTAAACCTATATGAATCTAATGGAGGGCAGCCTCTGTTACACGGATCTACATCAGTTACTTATCATGAACCTCCGAGTAAGAGAACCTGCAGAAGGCTCTACTGGCCTCGGTTTGCAATCTATTAGAAGATAAAGATTAAGAAGAGGATTAATTCAATGACCCAAAGATCTGATTGACTTATCTTCAGGCGCAAAAACAATTAATAATGAACAAAAAAATTAAAATAAACTTTAATACTAGTAGAAGGTCATGTGGCGGTGCTCTGGGATTGACACGTAGCACATGCACTTTACGTTACGTGGAATTCTTGAATTGTTCAGTTAAATTCCACTCGTCGTGTTTTTTGTCTCTGGAGGAAGTGCACAGTCGAAAAAGCGCACTTTCTCTATATTTGTTTGTCTGTCTGTTCGCCCGTCGATCCGTCCCCCGGCCTGATCCGTTATTGAAAACGTTCGTTCATTCATCTCTACAAATTTCAACTAAACATTTGTCTTTCTGCCGTAGCCTACCTTTCTCCCTCTTATATTCAAGTGCCTCTTTTCTCTCTCTGGATACTGCCCGGAGGTGGGTCCAAGGCCTTTTAATGACTTTTGGTGTAGATCTCAGTACATTAAATCTCTATTTTCTTTATTTTTTTTTCAGATATTCAAGCTCAAAATGTGACTACCCAAACGCCCTCTACTGAGCAAAATTTAACGTCACCTCCCGCTGTGCAAGAGATTACCACAACACCGCCATCAGCAACTGGAGCGGCGAATGTTTCCTCGTCAACAACGCCCGCGGTTTCCCCAACATATTCTTCGACGGTGAAAAATGTTTTGGATCCCAATTCAACAAGCGTGGAAGCGTCCACCAGCACAATGCTGACAAACTCTTCTGTCACACCGGACACAATCGCCTCGCAGACCACACTTTCACCCGTCACTCCTACCGCAATCTCCTCTGAAGTTACCAATACCACTGGCACACCCAATAGCACAATGTCGACTGCGGGAACAACCAGTGCAAATGTCACATCTAACGCAATGACAACCACGGAGGAACCAACAACCAATTACGAGGCTGAGATAATAAAGGCGATATTTCAGGATTACCAACAATTACAGCCACCGTCTGCAGAACATTTTACTTCAAACAAGAGTACTATCAGAATAATCGTGCAAAGATTGAGACATATTGTGAGTGTATTACTATTACTATTATTATTATTTGTTGAATCACCCATTTACACTTAACTTCATGCTTTTTTGACTGTATAAATGAGTGATTCAAAATAGTATGTCGTCTTTCTATATACACTAAATATAAATAATCTAACGTCGACTTCACGAGTGTTATAGTTTCAACTGAGGATTACGATAAGTGGGGGCCCACAAGGAGGTCCCCGACTTATTTGGTCATAGCCTACTATACTTTATATTATTTCCGTTTTAGTTGTTAGTAAAGCATAAGAATTGGAACTACGATGGCCTGCATGCACCCCTTAGCGTCGATTAGCGTGGTGCTTATGGGGCATCGTATGAAACGTATTTCGTAATATTACACTGAAGTCTGACTCAATTTTTTTTCTAATTTTAATCATGATTACAGAATATTGATCACACCGCGCTTGGAATGGATATTTTGATTCAGACTGTAAGTATTTTCTAACAAATTAAGTCTAAATTCAGCAGTACGTGCACTAGTACCACAGAACCCTACCCCAACTTTTGACCACCCTTTAACCTAAAGATTTAATTAACGTTTTTTCTTCTTTTTTTTCATTTTTACAGAACACAAGTAAGAAATACGGTAAGAAGAAAAAAAAACGCATTTTTATATGTTAACACGAGCCACGCCTCTTTGGCTCCTTATCATCCCCAAAACTCTCTTTTTTCTAGAGTTGGTTAGATGAGCGGCTCCAATGGAACCGTCAGCAATATGGCGGTGTGAACACAATACATGTTCAGCCAAACGACGTTTGGACCCCAGAGGTCCGCTACCTAGAAAGGTAACTTTTAAAAGCAGGCGTGAATGGTATAAAAATTACAAAGGGCCGTTCACGGGGTTTGACAGGAACTGATTTCTGGCTTTAGTGTTATTTCAACGAGATTTTTTAGGTACACTAAGTCGAGTCCCATAGTCAAAATTATTTGCAGAATACTGGTTTTAGACACTTTTCGGGTTAAGTTAAAGTCAAAAACACATTTACTCAAATTAAGGCCCATGGTCAGATGTCAAAAAGTAGGCATAATGGGATAAAACATGGTCCAACTTCTTCATTAAAATCTATGTTGGATAATTGCATAAAAGATGTTTATAAATTTATTTATTTGTTTATTTATTTACATTACTAACAAATACATTCATCTACCAGCTTTCAGCATTACAAAGAAATAGCAAAACAGACGGCAGACGACAGTATTTCCATTGACTCAACGGGATTAATAACTTGGACCACTCCGGGGCGACCGGTGGACGTTCCATGCCAGACGGACCTGTATTTCTTTCCTTTTGATTACCAGGACTGCAACATAACGGTCTTATCCTTCCCTGTCGCCATCACAGCCCAACCCCGCCCCGTAGTTCAAACTTCTAGCTCGGCTGCAGACATGATTCCGAACATCGAATGGGAAGTGACGTCACTGTCATCACAAAGTGCCTCAACGCCGTTTTTGAACCGCGTCTACGTCAAGTCAACTTTCACCTTCCGGTTTGCACGCCGGTCTGTGACGTATTGGTACACAGTGATTTTCCCGTTTATCGTTTTCACCTTGTTGCCACTGTGTGTGTTTTTGCTTCCTGTTAGTAGCCCTCAGAGGATTACATTCGCATTGATTCAGTTAGTTGGGTTCTTTGTGTTTACTGTGTACAGCAAAGACATTGTTCCTATGGGTGTCACAGGGAGTAACGAAGTACCAGTCATAGGTACGACACAAGCATCTCTCTCTCTCTCTCTATCTCTCTTCAAAACTTTGCTGGTGAAATTATAAGATGCACATGTATGTAGATAGTCTCTCTCAATATTTTGCTGGTATAATTATAAAATGTATGTACATGTTTACACCAAGTAATCTTCCCAGTTTAACGGAGCTAATTTAGCCAGTGAATACCCCTTCCATGACACTTAATGCAACGTTACACAGTATCAGTCACAACTAATACAACTAGATGTGCAATCATTTCCATCACAACCAACACAACTCTAGCTTACTCTACCAAATATTAATTCACACAAGACACAACCAATCTAACATACAGCTATTTCAGTCACATCTAAAGCAATCGCACATTTCAATTTCAGCTCAGTTCTTTGTGTCTGTGATATGCCGCATCGTTCGGTAAAACCTTTTCCAGTCACATCTAATGCAATGGCACATTTCAATTTCAGCTCAATTCTTTGTGTCCGTGATTTGCCGCATCGTTCTGTCTGTTGTCCTCTCATGTTGGTCCTATGGAGCATATCTAGAACAAGGATCAGGGCACTCACTGACGTACTGCAAGCGCCATCTGGTAGTGGGCTGCATTGGAAGAGTACTTGGCTTCGGAAAAGAGGCGAAGAAAATATTTGATACTAGTGCAGATGAAGAGAAAAACGTAATAACCAGTTGGCATCGATTTTTGATTTAGTATGCTTTATTGCAGAGTATAGTTTTAATTTTTTTTCCTTTGTGTTTAATTAAGTTGCATATTACCTTTCAGTTTATGCACACCGTTAATTTTCATTTCCACTCTGATGTAAATTTTTCACTGAGGATGTTATTTTTAGATAGATAGATAAATGTATTCCTAGTTTAATTTATTATTATTATTATTATTATTTCGAAGGCAAAACGATATTTTAAAAACATTTACTTTGCAAGGTTTTTTTTTTATTCTTCTATTTTAACCGTCCGATCATTACAATTTCAGGACATATCAATGGATGTTTTGGATATTCCAGTTACAGGCGAGTCCAACACGGATAACGATTCATTGATAAAAAACGATGGCAAGTTGCACAGCCGCCTGACTCTGAATGCTATTCTGGCGCAAATCAAAGGCGCCAGGAGGACTCTGTCATACGAGAGCGAGAAAAAGCGAGAGAAGCTAAAGATTCACTTGGAATGGCAACTTTATGCTGTCATCTTGGACCGGTTGTTTCTGATTGTGACATTTGCCTCTGTCGTAGTTGTCGCCGTTTTATTTCCTCTACAATACGACCTTCAAATAAGAATAAAGTAGATACGCATGGTACAATCCATTCATTTTAGGGTTAGGTCGGTACCGGCGTCATTATCGACAAAATAGGAGTCAAGAAATGGTAAAGAGATCGAGTTATTGAGTTTCTTTCTTGTGAATGGTTCTTATTGATGTAAATACATTTCACACATTTTCTAGTACGCGCTAGCTTATGGCAACAATGTTATATTAGAATTAACAACACGTACTAACCGTTATTTGGAAAATCGTTTTCACTAAAGCGTAATGTTGAAATTCTGGTGTACTTATGATTAGAGCCAGTTTTGAGGTGAAATTTTTGGTAATGCATTTCAAATCTTCAAAGTTTAAATAATAGACCTTATTATGTTATAATAAAAAACTGTACACAGAAGGTTGCGATTAAATAATTGGTTATAGTATGTATAACATGTATGAGATGCTTTGGGGTGCATTTACAATGAAACTATTGTACTTCAGGTAGATCGATCCAACTCCGCTGGGACTCTCGCTGAATGCAATCAGAATTAAAGATCACAACACCGCCTTTCTGGGGTTGAGTAGAATAAAGAAAAGCTTGCGATTATTCGAGTATGTTGGAAACAAGAGGGGGCGTGTCCTTCAATCAATATGGTTGCATTCAGCGAGAGTTCCCAGCGGCAGCGGAGTTCGATCGACCTTCATTGCAAGGAAGTTTCATTGTGGACGCATCTTTATTTATACTAGTACCGGTACAATAGCGCATGGTTTACAGCACAAGACTAGTAAAGAAGATCAAGCAAAAAGTGCCATTTGAACCAGTTAATTAAAAGTTTAATCGATGGTGAGTGAGACCAGTGAAAAAGGCAGCACTCGAAAAACGAATAGTTGTATAAAAAGTAGTGCTACACCCTAATATCACGGAGGTCTCTGAAATAGTATAAAAAGTAGTAGGGACTTCTTATTAGCAATGAAAAATGCAGTTATAAGAAGGTGTACACTCCCGTTTCTTCAAACATGCCCTTGAAAACATAAAGCAACATTCCTCCTATAATTGCAATTATATCATGTCTTTCAAGTAATGCTTTAATTTGTTAAAATAGCGTACTGTATTTACGCTACCAGTTATTTTTCAGTTGCAATTGATTAATCTATGTATAAAGACAGGCCTGTCTGGTTCTTTGGAAAGCACTTTGTCCAAAAAGTTTACTTGTCTGGCTTTAAGAATAAAGACGTTTCATTGCATACAGACGCCTTGTACATAAATACGGTTTTGATACCTGTATCCTGAAGGTTTTAGATTAAATGTGTAGAAAATAACAAACCGGTCATTTTATTTATTTATTTATTGTTGTCGTCGTCGTCATCATCATAGTCGTCGTCATTATTATTATTATTATTATTATTATTATTATTATTATTATTGCAATAACTTTAAGGAATAAAGCACATTAAGTAGCCAGGAAGACTTCTGTCAATCTATCGCGAACATTCATTCTCAGTGTATATGTCCACTGGAAGAAAACAAAAGAGAAAAATGTAGTGCAAGATATATTCCAGAATGCTACTTTACCTAAGACTATGGTGATAGAAAGTGATATATCTAGCTTTTTGTGTAAAGCGTGGAAAATTAAAAATTCATGCCTTGCCAGTATGGGGAATTTTCGTATTCAGTAACGAAGATTTTGGTAACGAAAGTTAACCCAATTTGGATAATATTCTCACGTTATTAATTCAAACAAAAATAGACTGCGATTAAAGGGACATTGCAAAATGCAAGTTTTTTTTACTGGAATATTTTTCCCTCAATATCAAGTACATTTTTCACAATGCCTGGTAAACGATGGTTATGCATATTTAAAAGAGAATGCAATTTTGCCGTGTTTCGTGTTAAACATCTTTAAAACTGTGCCCTGTCGCAATTATCGTCTAGTTAATCATGGATGTTACTGAATTTAAGATTATTTCATGGCTAAAATATTACAAAAACAACTAAAAATACCGTCCTGCTCCCAAAAGAAACAAAGAATGTTTCTTCAATTTTTTAAAAAAAATCGTCGACACCGCGAAAATAGCCGCAAGCTTTTCACTGAGTTATTCAAAATGAACATCCTAGACATTTTCTTAGACGTTAGACATCATACTCGCTTCCTGACAACAGTGGCGGATTTAGAGGGGGGGACCGGGGGGGGGGGTCCCGACCCTCCTTCGGTTTCTGAAAAATATATCACATCAATATATCACACCAATATTCCTCTCTTGAAAGTAGAATTTTGACAAGCTAAATCATAGTTCTAAAACGTACCAAAGGGCACTGTTTGCTCTCCAGAACACAAAAAAATTTCAGAGCCCTTAAGCAGGCCCCAAAACCACGCCAAGGGGGCGATGGTCGGCTTCGCATCAGAGGTTTGTCGTTCTGGACCCCCCCCCCCCCTTTCAACAGGTGGGCTACATGTGTAGTAGGCCCAGTTAGACACTTTTGGCCTTGTAGAGTATTGTATGTGACATCGAATATTTGCACGACTTTGAGCATATGAAGGTATCACCACCGGGTTTATTGAACATTCGTGAACAGTTTTAGTAACAACCTCTCACCTAAATATAGCTATACCTGTTGTTATTTGCATAACAACAAGTCGTAGTGCGAGCTGTCTTCCCGAATGCTCACTTGGCAGTTAGACAGAGTCGGGTGTAGATGCAACAGTATGTGTGGAGCAGTCAGAAGGTCGAGCTTTATAAGGCGTGGAAGCAAATGTATGTTTGTGAGTATCACTATTTCTTCATAAACCACAGCCATTAAATACTAAAGGCGCAGAAGAATGAGAAAAATATTTACGACAAATATTTATGACATAAATCATTTTAATATATTTCCATTGTCACTTGTATGTCACTCAGAGTGGTAGAAATTATTGCCTACAGTGCACTGGGACTCCAAATGTTCAGGATAAACGGCGCATTCATCTGACTTTTGGTGATAATCTAAGTTTGCTTGAAATCCTCTGCACTTTGTAACCCTCTGTTTGAACATTTTGTGTGCCCCGGCCTTGACAATTAATTCTGAATATTTTGATCTAATTTAAAATGTAGTGTGTGTTTAAATGTGAGTACTACCACCCAAATTAATTAATTGGATGATGCTTGACACCATTCTGAGCTTCTGATCTAAGGATTTCGGGTGCTCATTGCACAATGACTGACAGATACAAATTTTACACAGCTTGTCGTCTCCATTGTGCCGTGTGTTGTTCATCCATTACACGGTTCACTGTATGAAAACTTATTATATATGTGCAATGTAGGCCCTTTTTGTTATAATTTTCGAAGAGAATTTGTAAATGATCTCTTTCTCTGAAATGCGTCAACATGTACTACAACCCGTGTTATAACATTTAATATCAAGAGGGATATATAAACGGTCGTAGCAGTAACCTCGCCCACTCTGCAAATGAAACGGGTTGTGCTATCAATGTTACTTTTTTAACAAGAGACCTCAAATAGTTGTATCATTAACTAATTCCAGAACATAGTTTTGGTTTTGTGCTAGTAGTTGAACCTGAACATCAGACTAGTTAATAAACTTGCACGCCATTCCATTTTATATGTGCCCTCTGCCCTGTGATATTACATGCATTATTAGAATGTAGAAAGCCTGTCTGTTTAGTTCAAAGTTGTAAACATTATTTTATCCTTTCAGGAGCTCAACGAGATTCTGCACATCATCCTGAAAGCAACCTATGAAGTCTAGCCTTTGCTTCACACACAGGAACCCACGCTCCTTCGGACATTTATTATATGAAAACTCAATAAAAACATTTTTAATTTGACGTTTTACTTTTCACTTTGTTATGAAATTATTATGATAAAAATAATAGTAATTATGGAAAATGAGTTATTTTTAATGTTTGAGGACTTTCAAATTCAATCTGATCTGTAAATAATGTCAATGTTTTTGTGGTTGACGGTTTTCTGTGGTACCTAAATTTTAAATAGTTGTAAAATGACCAGTATTTTCTAAATAAACCCTCCAAGCTGTTTTAGCGCACTGAAATAAAAATATCTAAAATGGTTTCCAACAACCTACATTTTATAGTTCTAATTTATATAAATTTACAATCCTAGTTTTTAAAAAATTCACATGAGATTTTTGTTCTATAGCATATGCAACTAATTCTTTTAGATATAGTTTTGGCTTTTACTATCGTGAATTGTTTTAATTTGGGGGCCTATTCTTAGTATTAATACTTAATTTGACATTTGAACATGATAATGAAGGGGTGGGATGATTCTGATGTAGCTTAAATCAAGTCGGTTTTTTAAATGGATACAGCTGAAATTGACCAAAAAATTGATTTCTCGGGGTAAAACAATTTCTTCAGTTCCTGTTCTCTGAACCAATATGGAATAATTACAAGTCTCCCCCGACCTGTCACCCCTTCTTATGCAATGAACTCATCCCACCTGTCATCCCACTAATGCAGTGGACTCGCCGAACCCGGCACCCCTTCTAATGCAATGGACCTGTCCTACCTGTCACCCCTCTAATGCAGTGGTCTCGCCCCACCTGTCACCCCTCTAATGCAATGAACCCGCCCCACCTGTCACCCCTTTTATGCAATGGACCTACCCCACCTGCCACCCCTCTAATGCAATGGGCCCGCCCCACCTGTCACCCCTCTAATGCAATGGACTCACCCCACCCGTCACCCCTTTTATGCAATGGTCTCGCCCCACCTGCGACCCCTTTTATGCAATGGTCTCGCCCCACCTGCGACCCCTTTTATGCAATGGACTCGCCCCACCTGTCACCCCTCTAATGGATTGGAATCGCCCCACATAACATTTACACCCTTTTATTTGAGTCGTCCCACCTAACATGCCTCAGACTGAGTGGATTTTCTCCACCATACCCCTCCAATTGAATGGACTCCCCCAATTTGTCTATCAGATGACCGAGGCGTACTGTTCCACTTTATTGCTTCATTCAAGAATTTATTGCTAAACATTTTCACTACTCCTGTGTTAGCAATATATTAGAATGAATTTTCTAAAATGAAGTTAAAACAATCCATTCAATCATCACAAATGCCAATCAAATAGCAAGATTACTTGAAAACACTTTTTTCATCATTTTGATAAATCTTATTACATAATTGAAGTCCATTTTTATAGGCTTTTTTAAGCTTTTCAGCATGTCGGTAATTTCGGGTAGGTACCGACTCCCGGAGGGTTCTAAAATCCTCATCGCTCTCGTCACCGACTAACCCCAACCCCAGTTTGTAATCAGCCACTGGGCGTAGTTAAAACAGCGTATGCCCAACGTTATACCGACAGCGTATGGCGCGTCTCCTGCTTGCTATATTGGTAAATATATCTTTTTACTTTTATGACATTGTAAAAAACGTTTTAATACTAGATGTGATGATTAAAGTTGTGCAAATTGTAGTGATGCAAAATATGATATCCTTTGTTCATGTGCTTGTGCCAAAATTAACAAAAATGTATCATTTGTAAATTTTCATCAAAATTTATATACGTTAAAGGGATAATAACTCTTCGTTTTGGCCAAAAAATGAATTTTCCTGGAGTAAACAACAATTTTCCCATACTAACCAATGGTTAATGAATCCATTTTCACATTCAAAGTTAGTCCCTGTTTTTTTTCTAAAAAGTTTGGTTTTTTGTTAAAATCTCTTAAGAGATTATAACAGAGTATAGCCATCAATTGAGGTCACATGGTCTGAAGACAAGCTCAGATATCAGAATAATAGCTATAACTGCTGTTTTTGTCAAAACACAGAATATATTATATTTCTGTGAGTTATTCACAATGTTTTTATTGTGAAAAATAGACCTCATACGAAGAGTTATTATCCCTTTAATAGAACTTGCTGACAAGGTTCCTCGGATCAATGATGATGACAGTGGCAGTAAAGAGCGTTAGAATAACGTTCTCTTAACACTTGTTGATGGTCTAACCGATATATAACCCTGTTTTAAAAACGTTCTGGACGTGTAAGCTGGGTATACGATAGTCTACCTTCATTATTTTGCATGTATTAAAAACATTTATTAACAAGTGATCTACTCAGTAGCTAATATCTATGAAATCAAACTTGTTTTTTTTATTTTTAAGTAAACTCAAATGGCACTAAATATATTTTTATTAATGATAAAAAATAATGAGTTATTGTTTTAAAAGTAACTACAAAAAGTCCAGCCTTCCTTATAAACTATGTAGGTATTACCTCCAATATTCCTGATGATGGTGACTGACAGTCACAGAAATATTGGCCCGGAGGTAATACCCACATATTTTATAAGCTCTTTATAAAAAGAAAAACAATAATTTAAAAATAAATGAACTTTATCTAATTCCCACCACTTCACCGTCCCATTTTTATTGCCAATTGAAACATGATTATTATATCTGTAGAACTAAGTTTATTATTATGGAGTGAGCGCGACTTCATTTTATCAGTAGGCTTAGATCTAATCTATAACGTAAAGATGCCTTAATTTAGAGCCTCGCACACAGGTCTTTATCGCAGTCAATACCTTTTCAGGATAATGAATGTACCAGGTGAAGTTATTGTAAATTGCACAAAACGCGCAGTGAAGCAAGATGAGATGGAAATGGGCGACTTATGACATTGACAAATTAATGTGCACTGCGTGTCCTTGTTTAACTTGTCTTTATTTGTAGGGTGATCGATAATTTGTTAGTTTCCTAATTATCTGAAGTATTTCTGAATGTAGGGTCGTTTATAATTAACAATGCTTTCACAATTTACGGGTAAATAAGAGTTTTGCTTCACCTTTACATCGATCTGATGTTATTGTTTACCTGTGACCATGGAGCGATAGGTGAAAGAGTAACGGGTCTTAATAGTATGATGATTTATTCTATACGGCATATATTTACCATTTAAATAGCAACTAAGATTTAAAAAATCATTTAAATAAAATGTTAAATTTGCCATTGTATAGTGTTTTTTAATAATATAGTAGTCACAATTGATATATTTTAGTGATAATGATAAATAAATAAATTATGCTAAAAGACCGTACAATATTATTTTCCCAGAAGCCACTGGTCCAAGTCGTGACGTCACATCCTTGGGTTAAACATGGAGAACACATAAATGCTGTCAACGTCAAAAGACACTCTTTAAAGTTTGTGAAGATTGCTTTATCTGTGAAATACTGAGTTGTCACAATGGCCACGGGTTACGTGCCGATACAGGCAAAGAGGGTTAAAGTATACAAGAACGGGGACGCCACAAATGGACGAACTGTCGTGGTAAACAGAAGAAACATAAAAGACTTTGAGACTTTTCTGGAGGCTTGTTCCAAAGCTCTAAAAACACCAGTCCCTGTGCGACGGATTGCGACGATAGGCGGAGAAAAAGTCGCAGATTTAGAAGAGTTGAAGGGACAAGAGGAGTACATTGCGATCACAACTGGAAAATTGCAGCTGGGTTTACAGTGAGTTGCGTATTATAAGTGTCTCTGTCTCCCATTTTAAGACCAACACCGGTACAAATAAATAAATACATACATGTATATTAGCCTCAGATGGTAGCTGAAAGTTCCATCTAAAACTACCTTTTGAAATTAAAATTCGTTCAGATCATTTTCGAAAAGGACATAGAAATAAAAATTTCATGGCAGTGGCACATACTGTCACTTATATACTATACTCTACATATTCTCCGAGTAATTTTACAGTAGTGCTGTGCCATTATTACTGTTACTGTATTGCAACTTACATTTAGAGTTGAAACTAGTACAGAAATTTATTTTTTCATGACAATCAGTCCCTTTAGTATTAGACAAGGTTTTATCACCACCATTTATATGTTTCTTCTTTTAGGTATGGTAAGATTATAAGCCCAAGAAGGGATGACAAAAACAAAAATGGATTGGTGAGTATTCAGTTTAAAAATTTATGTACTTTCGTTAAGATATTTATATCAGTTACTGTTAATGAAAAACGATAAGTATTACATATATAAAGCTTGAAAAGTGAAAAGTATATCAAAACATTGATTATTATCCAGTTTTTTAAACTTATTGACTGAGATTGTGACAAAGTAAAGTATTACTCTGTCATTATATATATGTTTTCCAAAAACCTTTTTAATGTAAGGAGCTAAGGACTTTTTGAGGATATTATTAATATAACATTCAGATACTATATAACATTTTTAATAGTTACCAGGTTTTTAAACTCTTTGCATAGCTGAGTAAAAGTTATAAAAGAATTGTCATATCATGCGCAATTGAAAAAAATAATATGGGGTAAGATAAAGATTTACACCATGTACAATTTTGAATAAAAACTTTGCAATGGTTTAGTATTTTTTGTATAATGTATAAGTTTATGAAGGTAACATGGTAATTTAATTTCAATTGGAAAGATAAGAACAGGGTTAAGTGCAAGTTTGAAATTGAAAGTCCAATGCCTATAATCTGACCAGTAGATTTTCATTTTGATACAAAAAAAAAAGTCCAATTAAATGATGGCTGATTAAATTACCAAAAAAAAAACCTTACCTAGCTTACCTAAAAGAGTGAAAGATTGTTTTTCTTTTTTCAACTTGATTGATAGATACAAATCAGTGTAAAAGGGAATGAAATTTAAGATTTAAAATCGTTCTGATGTAGTTTGACTGGTTACATACATAATCATACCTTTTTAGCTTTCAAGTTTAGAAGACGGAGAGGTTCAGTATTCATTTTTCATTTCATTATGCATGCATTAAGTGTGATCACTATTTCAGCCTGAAAAGTATAATTCTAATTTATTTTGTTGTCATTTTTTGTTGTCGGTGAAAATGCATGAAAAAATATTTATGTCTAAACATCTTATGACTGAGAAAAAAGTCACAGCGCCTTCATTTTTCATCTGTGAATCTGGTTTTGAATTTTTTCTTTTAGAATTTTTTTATGTGAATGCAATATATTTGATTCATTACCTGTAACCGGTTAACTTGGTTTTGAAGTTTGGGTAGGCTTGAATATCAGTATCACAGCTGAAAAAAAGAGAGTGTTCATTGCTATGATTTCTTTTGTATCAAAGCAGTCTTTCATGTTAAATAAATGTGCAGTGACCCTAGAGAAGCATGAATATAAACTTCGAAGTTTCAATAATTTTGACACTTAAAAGAATATTATACATTATCGAAATGAAAATTTGAGCTGGGAGTATTTATTATAAGCCTGTTGAAAATATTGTTTTTAGCTGTATATTTAGTATTCATTGGGATATAGAAAAGTTCGAACTTATTGAATTTTGTCATAAGGAATTTAGCATTTTGCCATGCTCATATTTATGAATTGCTTATTTAATTTTTTTTTTCATGTTGTTGCATAATGTAAAATTTTTCAAAGCTTGTTTTATCTTATCTGAAATGTAAGAGGCATTTTCTGTATACTTATTAGGAGTTAGGGGAAATGGCCTAAATTCTTCAAAAGATAAATTTCTAAATTGAATATGTATCCTATTTGTAAACTGCAGAAGCATTATCTCTTCTTTCCTGGTAAATCTCATGTCTGAAAATTTCCAAGAAGTACAGCCGCACAGTTATGTTGATCTTGTATTGATTCTCAGCTGTGGAACTAGATATTGCTGGTCTTGGAATAAATTATTAACAAGCATTGTGACAACCAAAAGAGAGTCACGCTCATGTCATGTTAAGCAAGTATTAAGATTATTGACTGTGTTGCTGTGGCAACTGATTACCATGGTAACAGATACACATGTAACATTGGCCACAGATATTGCCTACATTTATGTTTATATCTCTTTGGGCATCTCTGAGCAAGAGAAATTAATAGATACCTTCTGTATTCTTCTTATTTCTTAATCTGCCCCCTTTGACTCCTAGCAACCACCTGTTGTATGGGAATGAGATTGTTTAATTTGTGATGGGTTGCTGTTCAGAAAGTATGTCAATAATAAGCATAAGTAGTATAAATTTTGCCAACAATATTGACACTCACTAGTGCAAATCGTGTATTATATCAATTTGTATATACTAGTAGCACAATTTATGGGCTTGGCGGTGGCCTCTATGAGAGCCCCTTATTCATTTGGCACAAATGCAACAATTATTATAAATGTCAACATCTTAGTAAAGCAGAAAAAAAGAGTCCCTCAGTTCTGAATAGTGATGTTGAAACAGCCTCTGCACCTGTGTAAAAAGAATGCCTTTATTATTTGCATATGAAGAAAAAGTGGCATGCTAAGTACCTGTTGAAAGGGCTCATAGTAGAGAATGATGTAAAATACTCCCCAGTACATTACATCTGGAAAAGAGCGATGGTATTTACCAAACGGATCAATCCCCCCCAGTCCCGTAGTGTATTAATATTGGAAATCAGTTATGGAGTACAGGTGAATAATATAGCAGGCTCAGCCTCCCCAGCAGTCCTTATTTCTCCTGGGAAACAATGCCTCATGTTAGAGTAATGACGACCCCTGTCAGCAGATTGCCTATATGCCAATATAGAATAAAATATTAAAGAATACCACTTGCAAGTTACTGATAGGTTTATGGGGATGACTTGCTGGGTTGATTCTGGTATTGTTTTCTTTCTTATGGGATGAAGAAGTTGGAATTCGTACACCTCCCCCCCCCCCCCCCCCACCAAAAAAAAAAAAAAGAAGAAGAAGGAAAGAAAGAAAGAAAAAGAAAAAACTGGCCTGAGTAGTGATTTTGACAGGAAAAGTTTTGAAACTTACATTTTCTAGAGATATGTTGAATTTGGTGTTTGGTAAAAAAAATTGAAGCTTTATTTAAAAAAAAGGGGCCTGAGTAGTAATAAATTTGAGTTGAAAAGTTTTGAGACTTCTTACATTTTCTTTAGAAATACTGATTTTGGTGTTTGATTAAATAGATTATGTTGATGTGATTCCAAAATATGTACCTTTATTTATTTTTTTAGTTCTAAGTGTATTGCATCTCTCTAAGAATTTTTTCCACCTCTTTATTGCATGTTTAAAAAAATCTACTGCTTTTTTATGTTATTTTCCATGTCAAGTCTGTTGTGGTCTTTTTTGTTTTTGTTTTGTCATTATTATTTTTGTGCTGTGTTGTAGGATTCATGTAAAATTTGCATAGATCATAAGATTCTCAAAATGTTTATAAATTTTCAGATTTCGTTTTAAAAAAATATTTTTTAACAAATTTGTAGAAATAGTCAGGCGGTTAAGTCCAAATTATATCAAGAATTGTGCAAAAGTTGATAAAAGCATGAAACTTTCCACGATGAATGACCCTTAGGTGTTTGTCAATTTTGGATCGGGGGGCAACTCCAAAATTCACAAGTACCCGGATGATACGCTTTCTTAAATATGCTGACTCAGCATTTTATGTACATTTAGATTTCATCAAAACGAGCACTAGCAGTACTAATTATGATATCATAAATAGATTTAAAAAACGTACGCTCACTGTGCACATCTATGAGAGCAATGATGACGTCACGATGACGTCACTGGGTGATATTGCACAATTTAGAATGACAAATATCCATTTTCTCCAACAGGAGAAACAATAGTCGAACTCTGTAATGTTTTTTCCGTAATTTTTTATTACAGAAGTGCATCCTTTAGGGTTAGAAAGGTAAAATTAGCTTGATTGCAACTTCCGAGACATTGAGCATTTTCAATATGGCCGTCAATTTTTGAGGAAAAACAGAAAAACAACCAGAAGTCGACGGATGTACTTTATTTGTGGCTGTTGTGAATGTGTTTCATGTCGGAAGAACACAGTAGGGCACAAGACTACATCCTAGCACGTCGTTGTTACTGATAAAAAACAAAATGGCCGCCAAAACATAGGGTAGAGGCAGAGGGTAAAGTAAATCGGCAAAATTAGCATATTTCTAGTATCATCAGTCTAATTAATGGCATCTTCTTCTTTGATTTTTCCGTTCATCGCAATTTTTCGTTAGCTTTTATCCTACACTACCATTATCTGCTTGTTTAATATTCAACTTATGTGTGGTGAGGGCGTAAGCCCTCCAAGTAGTCAGGTTACCAATCTAATTGGTCCCATAGTTGAACAATACTATGTTGTTTTCTGTAATTGTTTGAAAAAGAAATGCCCCTTTTTTGGTCAGAAAAGTCAACTTAGCTTGGCTTTACTAACTTCTGGGACATTGGCACTTTTCGTTACCCAACGTTCTGCCAATTTTTACGCAAAATTAGATAAGTATTCATAGCAATTTACATCAAACTATATACAGTGCGTGAAGATTATTCATTTTTTAGTCTATTTGCATGTAAACAAATACAGAGATGGTGTTTATTAGGGCTTTCTTTCCCATAATCTGCAAGTCAATTTAATAGAAATAGCAAAATAGCCACCAAATTCACAAATTTGAAGTTGTGCTTCTTTATTCTAACCACATGAGAGCGAAAAATCCTAGGAATATGTCCCGACATCGTGTCTATCTCCAAGAAAAGCCACACGGAAGGCGTGCTGCAACTGCACTGAGACTGAACGGACTCGGTATGATCACTTTCACCCGACAAAGCGAATTTTCCCTACAATAAGATATCCTTTAGTCTGGGTCCCAATCCAACATACGGGCTTCTACGTCTGGTCTACGACCGAAAAATTGATGTTAAGTTGTAAAAAAGCCTAAAAAGACAGCAAAGAGCAAGAGGGGAGAGGGGGATTGGGGACAAGCAAAGTATGATTGGGCTCACCATCTTTGAACACTGCTGCGGATATAATGACCTTCTTAAACATGCACCTGTTTTTATACCTCCCCCAAAACATCTCAACACGTAAGATTCCCGTGCAAAGGCCGAGCAACAACCAAGGCTGCCCTACGTCTACTTGCGTTACCCTTGCGTTGCCTGTACTCCTTGTACGCATAACGTACGTAGTGCACGATGCGGGACACGTGCTAAAGCCCGTCGGGCGCAGAGATACTTCTGACACGCGGAGGCTGAGCTTCTCAGGTACTGTCCACGCACTTTCTTCTTACGCACTAATGACAATCACCAGTTACTTGATTTCTTCCCTGCGATCTAGCTACGGCCCAGCCAGACGAGAGGAACCTAAAATACCGTACGTCCTGAAAATCGTGCGTGGAGTTGGGACCCAGGCTTAAGCTCATATAAAGCCTAGGTCCCAACCGAACGTACGGGCTGCTACGTGTGGTCTACGGCCAAAAAAAAAAAAAAAAAAAAAAAATGGGCAAAACGTGGGAGTTCGTGCGTGAGGAGCACGTCCATCTTGCGACTTTTGGAGGGCGCAAACAGCACGTAGAAACTTTTCGACATGATCTAGCTGCTACGTGCACTCTAGCTACGTCCTAGCAGGATGCAAGGAACCTAAATAACGTGCGTCCAAAATGTAGTTGGGATCTATAGGCTTTAGCGACAATACACGGCACAAGCATGTACTGTAGAGGTAATTGCCGCTGCCCGTAGCCACTTACGATGTCATAAAAAATCCCACGGAAAACGTGTACGAGTTCATTGTACGTCATCCGTAGCAAATGTCATTTAGACTTTGGCGATCCAAACGAGATGAAGAGGCAATTTTCATATCGTCAGCGGAATATCGGTAGCGATCCGAGCGAGACGAGAAGGTAATTTTCAAATTTGTTTTAGGGACTTTGTCAGCAGAAGATCGTCAGCGGGAGATAGTTATTGATCCGAGCAAAAAGAGAAGGCAATTTGAATATTTGTTCAAGGGCCTCATTAGTGGAAGATCGTCAGCGGGAGACCCGGTGGTTAGGATGCGTTCATTCGCAACTGAGTGAAATATGCTAATGTCTAACCCTGCAAGAGCAAAATTTATTCACATGATTGAGATGGTAACAACTGACTACTGAATGTTTATTTTGCATTAAAACGTGCTCTAGCAGTTCAGACTCCCAACAAAAGGAAATTGCCAAAATAAGTCGGTAATTGATTTTTGAAATATTTTAATACTATTTTTCAGATATTTTTATTTATACCCCCCTCCATTGAAAATTATTCTTTCTTTTTTTCATTTCATTCCTTTTATTTTTGAGTGTCAAACAAGCTGATAATGATAGGTAAGGATCATGGCTAATTAAAAATCTAAATGAACAGAAAAATCGAAGGCATAAAAAGTTTTAATTAGAATAATTATGCACGTTATAGACTGACTATACTGCTATACTTCATCCTCTGCTGTATGCGTTGGCGGCCATTTTGATTTTTCAATAACAGAAACATGCTAGTATGCAGTCATTTATCCTACTGTGTTCTTATGACGGGAATTGTGTTCAAAATAGCCACAAATAAATTATATCTGTCAACTCTTGGTTGTTTTTCTATTTTCTCTAAAAATTGACGGCCATATTGAAAATGCTCAAAGTCTCGGAAGTAGAAACCAAGCCAACTCAACCTATCTAGCCCTCAAGGATGCATTTCTGTAATGAACGTTTACAGGAAATATCATAGCAGGGTTCGACTATTTGGCATATGCGAATGAGTGGATATTTGTCATTTTGTATTGTGCAATATCTCCCAGTGACGTCATCATGACGTCATCATTGTTGTGATAGATGTTTACAGTTAGTGTACGTTTCTCAAATTTATTCATGTTATCATAATTAACGCCGGTAGTGCTCGTTTACGTGAATTCTGGATGTACATAAAATGCTGAGTCAGCATATTTTAAGAAAGCTGCTCATCCGGGTACTTGTGAATTTTGGAGTTGCCCCCCGATCCAAAATTGACAAACACCCAATGGTCATTCATCGTGGAAAGTTTCATGCTTTTATCAACTTTTGCACAATTTTTTAGCTTAGCCGCCTAACTAAAAGCTTATAAATGTTACCTTCTGTCATAATTATTGAGTTCTTAGATGAAATGTAAACTGTAATTATATTATGTATTTTATCTGTGATTGTTAATACTGCATAATGTAGATCTTTGCTTGTAGTATAGCCTTTTTGTACACAAGTTCTTTTGGCATTGCTTGAAAGGGTATAGTTTCTGATGGCAGGGATTCTGTGATAGAAATGAAGATGAAATAGACCCCATTCCTAGATCGATCTAGCAGGATCCACCCATCCCCATGTTTCTCACTAAATTGCACTCAGTTTAAGCAGCTACTGAAGCTGTTAGGGGGTGATTACTATCGTTTAGCAGCTTAGGTAGGTGTGTTAGACATCTAAGCTGCTTAAGCAGAGGTAGTTTGATCTTGTTCAATCGATCAAGGTATGGGGAACGGGGTCATAGACTGACATCTCAACAGTATGAAAGGTTATTGTGTGTGTGTTGTGTACCTATGCTGACTCATTTATTTTCCTGTCTTACAGGTGCTTCCCCCTGTGTATCACAACAAGAGGCTTATTGTGTCAGGCAGAGCAAGGAAGATTTCCAGGGCAACTTGTCGTATCTTGTAAGTGGTGGTCAGTTAAAGCTCGTGGTTGGGTAACTTTGGGTAATTTAAAGGAATTTAATTTAAAGTTGGGTAATTTAAGGCAGAGGGCTCACTCCCAATAAAACTGTCACTCTACGTAGATTGATCCAACAAGGGGACTCTAGCTGAATGCAGTCAGATTAGCCGATAAATGTGCCTCCTCCTGGCGCTGAGTAGAATACAGAAAAGCTGGTGATTATACAAGCATTGTATGTTGGAAAAAAGACTAGGACAGTAGGAGTTAAATTGCTTATCTGATTACATTCATTGAGAGTCCCCATCCATGGAGTTGGAACGATAGATGTAGAATGATAGTTTCATTGTGAATGATCCCATGCTTTGCCGAATTTTAAAGCAATTTTGACATACTCCCTGCCCTTGTTCATTCCAATGTGATAAGTCCATCTTTTGCTGTGTATATTTTTCTATGTATATTTTTTCATTCCTCAGTGTGTACCCCAATGGTAAATTCAGCGAGGAAAGTAATGTGCTGCTCCAGATGAGCAATCTGCCGACTATGGGCAGAGTACTAGATGCGCTGGCAGAGCATGTCCGCCTCTCGACAGCAGCAGCCATAAGGCAGTATGTGACTTGATTTTATTTAATTCTTATTAAAAGATACATATAAGGAAAACAAGTTTGAAAATTGATTTATTCTGGTGCAACAGGTCATTTAATTATTTGTGAAGTATTACCATTATTACATGAATCTAGGTAATATTTTTTAAACACATTTTATAGGTTGTTGATAATTCAATTATTTCAACATCATTAATGAATGGTAGGTGACTCCCTCACCTTATTAATGCTGATTGGTCAGTCTCCATTTTTTTATTTGGCAGCCATTTTAGATCTTTTTTTTTTTTATTATTACTAGTATGCATAATTTTTGTTTGAGTGAAAAAAATTGTTTCCAAATAACACTATGAAAATTTTATTTTGAAGAAAGCAATCAAACGTTTTGTGTTATTTCACAAGTGAGGTAAATTTAATCATAAGAATAACTCTTTATGAATGACCTAGCCCAGAAACTTAAAACTTGTATGAAGTTGTTATTTCATTATAATGCACTATATGTATATATACAATGTATATTATATGTATTATAGTCTGTATGCTGTGGACACGTATGAGGAGGTAAAAGATCCCCGCATGCTGGAAAACGGGCAGAAATACGTGGCTGTGGGAGTTGAGAAGGTCGTAAAACACGGAAATTATGGACAAAGACCGCCTCCTTTGAACCTGTCGACTAAAGTAGAGAACACCAAACACCAGTAAGTTTTTGGTTCTGTTCATGGTGTGTGTGTGTGTGTGTGTGTGCGTGCGCATGCGCGTATGTGTGTATGTCAGCTTCTGTTGTAAGATGCCGTGGGAAATGAGAAGGTTGTAAAGCAAGAAAATTATGGACAAATAAGGCCTCCTTTGAACCTGTCAACTAAAATAGAGAACAGCCAACACCAGTAAGTGTTTGGGTTCTGTTCATGATGTGTGTGTATGTGTGTGTGTGTCAGCTTATGTTGTAGGAGAGAGATATATGATGTCTTTCATATCAGTCTATATCCCCCTGAGTTTCACAGTACTGCAGACAAGTAGTGTTTTAGTACTGGCTATAGAGATATGCTGCCTTTTGACTCTGAAACCCAGGTTACAAAATTAAGTAACAATACAGTATGGTTTGCAGTCATTACAGTACCTTTTGAGACCATTCCCACAGATATTTGGATCAATCTATCTCCTTGGGGAGCCCTGTCACGCCTAGTAAAACTGTTAGGGGGTTATTATCTTTACCTTTAGCTGATTCGGTAGGCGTGACAGACGTTTAAGGCTCTTGAGCTGATAGCAATTTAGCATGAACCCCCAGGGAGTTAGGTCGATCCAGATGGATCAATTTAAGTATGGGAACCCAGTCTTATGTTTCATTTCCTCTCCACAGAAAGCTACCCCCAATCAAAGCCAGATCCAAAAAAGATGGCATGAATTCCACGAGCGGCTCAGAAGATGGCAAGAAGAGCGAGGACGAGTGAGTTGAAGTTATCTAAAACTGGGAACAGCTTTTTGGTTTCTTGACATTTAGCTAGGATAGTGCTTTAAGATATACATTCTACTTTTTCTTCTGGTCAAACTATATATATCAGATGGCTAAAAAAATAACTGAGTTCAGACAAAAAAGATAAGATCATTTGCAAGACATGTACTAAACCATTTAGTTGTAGCTTGTACATAAATATATTTAAATCTGTTTGATTTTCATTCATTTATTTTTTACATTGCATGGGGACCTTAACACACATAGGTTTGTTTCTAGAAATCCATTCCCGAGTTGTTTACTTACAGATGTAACCAATCCATTATATGATGCCACATGATTTAGTCATCTTTGAGATAACAGATGGACAAATTCAATATTCCACGCATGACACCATATTTTATCTTAAAGTTAGATAGATGCTGTTGTCATTGATATATGATACATACTGTGTTTGTCTTATGTATATTGAATTACTGGCTGTCGTATGATTGATGCCAGTTGGGGCACACGGCGAGCAATGGTGCATTACCAAGAATGTTTTATTCAGTGAAGTAGTATTGGTTGCGGTGGTGATTGATCGGTGTCCCGAGGATGACACACGCCTCCGCCCGCACATGTGTTTTCCGCAATCACCTGGTGTCACAGTTTCTAACACACACCTGGCAATATACTGACCCAGTATAGATGTAAACAAGTCCACACCTGTAAACAAATATATTCCTGGTGATTAAAACGTGTTTTTACATGCAGAGGTGGGCAAACACACACACACACACACACACACACTCACACACTAGTGCCAGCACACACACACACACACGCTAGTGCCAGCGCGCGCGCACACACACACACACACACACACTCGCTAGTGCCAGCACACACACACACACACACACACACACACACACACACACACACACACACACGCTAGTGCCAGCACACACACACACACACACACGCACACTCTCACACACTAGTGCCAGCACACACACACACACAAACACACACACACTAGTGCCAGCACACACATGTCACACACACACTGTTATAAACATGCATACAATATACACCTTGCGATAAACAAATCGACCCATAATAATAATAGACACTTGGTGATAAGCAAACAAAATTGTTTGTCTGAGATCATGATCATCTCAGCTGTTCTCCTGTTGTGGGAACCCAATCTTGGACCATGAATATTACATGTTGTCCAGTATTGGAGACATGTGCGGAACATGTGCAATTAATAAAGTATCAGTTGACTGACTGATGTTACCAAATGGCCTTGAGCTTATTATAATTAATGATGGCTTTAAGAAAGTCATGGGAATTTGGGGCCACTGCATAATCTGGGGGTTATCTGATGGCATAATTTGGCATTTCAGTTAAAAGTTAGTTAAATTGTCAACTAATTTTATTTTATTTATTTTATTCTCATTATTTAGAAAAAAGTCATTTTATTTATTGATATTTTTCTAATATATCTAGGATGTGTTTAGCCAGATACTTTTTGTCCAGGTTTAAAAATGTATCATTTCCTGCATCACAAGCATTAAGAGAGCAATTTACATTAACCCATAGTTTTATTTAAAAAAAAATGCCCACAAATAACTTTTTATACCAGCTTTAATTTTTATGGAGCCGTGGAGACTGCAATTTGAAAGTAAGACTAAAGCACAGCTTTGTTTAGATGAAAGATAATGTTAACTTTGCTTAATTCAATTCTCTTTTCTAGGTATCGTACCAGACACAAACAAAAGAAAGAAAGGAAAGAGAAAGAGAACGAGGCAGCCATTCCAACAAAGCCAGTTTCCCACAAGAGGGCAGCAAAAGACAAGAAGAGCAAGAATGGAGCTGTCACATTCAACCCAGGTACATGCTGCTGATAATAATAATAATAATAATAATAATAATAATAATAATAGTTGAAGAAGATGGGGTTTGAGATTAGGTGCATGGAACTTCGAAAGACCATATTGCTACACACTGTGAGAATTCCACCCAAAGTGCTACAAATTTGAGAAGTCTTTATGTCATGTAGTTGAGTCTTAATCATTATATCTAAATAAAGTTATCATTATAAGTAACACACACAAGCATCATATATTTGCCCCTTTGCCTGCTTTCAGAGACTGGAATGCTTAGATTCTACATCCGTGGTCGGCCCATCTCACTGCATGCTCCCACAAACTGTGACAACTACGAGCTGGATCAGGTGCTTCCTGCACCAGAGGAGACCTTGAAACTGGAGTGGGTGTATCCTTGACTGACAGAGAATTCACTGTTTGTTTTGTGTTGTATTTTTTTAAGTTTTTGTATATTAAATCACCATTGTTTTGATTTCATGTTCTGTTTTCCTGGGTTTTCCTTTTTAAAAGATTTGGAAGCTGGTGATGTGTGATTGTGGTCATGCTAGTTATAATGTGCTATGGAGAGAAAGTGTGTTTGTTTTTTGTTTGTGTATGTCACAGAGAGAGAGAGAGAGAGAGAGAGAGAGAGAGAGAGAGAGAGAGAGAGAGAGAGAGGAACATAAACACTGGCCTGCTGGTTCCATTGCTTACAAGCTGACTAAATAAAAACATTTCATTATGATTATCCAACATCTTTTTCACCTCCATTCTCTGTCTGTCCAAAATGACACAGTAGCACATTCCTTGACTGGCTATCAGGTATGGCTATCGCGGCAAGGACTGCAGGTCTAACATGTTTTACCTGCCATCAGGAGAGCTGGTATACCACATGGCGGCAGTGGCCGTACTGTACAATGTCCAAACCAAGACCCAGCGCCACTACCTGGACCATACAGATGATATCAAGTGGTGAGTGGACCTAGAGATATGTGAAAATTAAAAAGGGTTCAAGATTTTTTTATTGGATGGGATCACAAGAAACAACATCTTTCTCAGGGTTGGCAATTTTGTAGAGTCAAAATATGAAAATCTCTCTTTACATCTTACAGTTGACAACTCTTCTTTCTATATTAGCTTTCAATGTTCCTTATTTAAGGAACTTAAATTTTTTTTCAGCAAATTTTGTTAAATACACCTTTTGCTGACCATGGTCAATGTCATGTGTTTATATGAAATTAACATCTTAAATGATGTAACACAGAATGAAGTGCTTAGCAACAAAACACAACAACAAATGAATAGTAGTAACTGTCCAAATGATGTGTCATTTTCAGCTAATTGAGATACCATGTACCTGCATCTGCCATTTGTTTTCAATATTTCCTTTTGAATATCAGATCCAAAAAAAGAAAAAAAAAGTTTTAACTCTGTGATGATCACTCTTTTCTTTGTTCAGTCTTGCTGTCCATCCTGACCAAGTGACCATAGTGACAGGCCAGGTGGAGGGACACGCTGAGAAGCAGGGTCAGCCGCATGTCCGAATCTGGAGCTCGGACACTCTGGAGACACTGCATGTGATTGGACTGAAGGACTTTGAGATTGCCGTCGCCTGTGTGGCATTTTCGAGATTTGTGAGTGTTTTAGTTCCAAGTGTCAGTGTGAAAAAAAGAAATGTATGGAATAAAACTTGATTTTAAGTCAGCAAGTAAAATATTGTACATATTCAAAATGAGGTAAGTTATGTGTTTGAAATTTGAGAATAATTACAGCAGCTGTAGATAAAATGTGTGTATAATTTCAGGATGGTGGCGAGCTGCTGGCTGCGTTTGATGATGACAACGACCACACCCTGCTGCTTTACGACTGGAAGAATGAGAAGAAGCTGCTGCAGCAAAAGGTAACTTGTATGCATGCATGTTCACATGCGCACGCATGCATAACAAACACACATACACACACACGAAAGTGGTCAGTCGTCCAGCTCTCATGGGGTCAGTTTCACAAAGCTTTTCTCAAATTATAGTTGTCATCACAGAGTGCATGTGACTCTCACCCAAACCCGTTTCTCAGTTTCCATACTTTTTTTTACAGTAAACATAGTTATTAAAGTTCGGCATTAAGTTCTTGCCCCCCTGTAGTATATTAGTTAGTAAAATTATGGATCCACCAGCAGTGTGAACTATCATGAGTTTTTATCATTATGTCAATGAATGCTTCTCAAAGATGCTATTAGAAGTAATATTTATTTATTTCAGAGAAGTTATACAATTTCACAACACTTAATTTAATTAATTAATATGCAGGAGGAGCAAATATGTCAGTATGTGATGACACACTGTAACACACTGCAATGTTGTGATATAAATTTCAGTTGTCCTGATCCTATCTGTAATGCCACAATATTGTGATATAACTGTCAGAGTTGTCCAGATCCCATCTGTTATGCCACAATATTCTGATATAACTTTCAGTTGTCCAGATCCTATCTGTAATGCCACAATATTGTGATATAACTTTCAGAGTTGTCCTGATCCTATCTGTGAAGTGGAGTTCCACCCCATGGAGAACACAGTGGTGGCCTGTGGCAAGCAGCAGGTGCTCTTCTTTGAGATAGAAGACGGACAGGCAGACAAGAAAATGGGACTCTTTGAGGTATGGACACAAGTTACAGCGTAACATAATATTACTATATACTTCATGGCAACATGACATGACATGACATGACATGACACGATGTGGCATGATATGGCATGACAGGACATGATGTAGCATGACACACTACAGTTATATTCATGTGTTTCATATTATTAATACTGTTTTCTGTACCCTCTAGACCACAGAACAAAGTCCTTGTAATTTTTTTTTTTTTTTTTCAAATTAATTTTCATTAATTACACGACTCTGTTGTTGTTAATTATTATCTTCTTAAATGGAGTATATACTGTTGGAATTATTTGTCTGTCTCAGTCAATTCTGCTAATCATGGTCATGTTCTTTTCAGGATAATGAGCGCCCTGCATTTGTCGTCTGCCTGACTTTTGCCGAGAATGGAGATGTTGTCACTGGAGACACAGAAGGAAATATTTTTGTCTGGTCTAAAGGTATGATGGATTATATACTAGTACAACTCCATTAAATCAAAGCTTTCCTTTTATGTATATTTCTTTCAGGCCCGTAGCCAGTAATTTTAAGAGGGGGTTCTTATTTTGATGAAGCACACCATTTACCATGAAATCTTCATGTACCTAGATAAAATTTTACCCAGAAGGGACCTTTTTCCCTTGCTGCGGAGCTGCTTTTATTACAGAACTAGCTGACTTTTTAATTAAATTTTTATTCCAAGGGTATTGACAAAATGTTTTATGTGACTTATTTTGTGAACATTCTCTATTCCAGAAGACAGAAAAGTTATCAAGGCCATACACGATGCCCATGAGGGACCAGTGTTTGGTCTGGCGCGCCTCCCAGATGGTTCTTTTGTCTCTGGAGGTGGGAAAGATGGCAAGATATGGCAGTGGGACGCAGAGTACAACAAGCAAGACTTGGAAACACAGGTATAAATTATGCTGGGTGGACGTAAGGGTTGTGTAGCGCCTCCTAACCAAGCTGAGATTTGTTTTAGGTCTAAGGAATTTTTCAGTCCATCAAGGTCCAGTCATCAAAACTGTAGTTGACCACAGTTTATAGAAAATTTGACATATTTCAACTTTTCAACCCAGACCCAGCTCTCAAGACAGACAGTTTAAACAAATTTAAACAAAGTTATACAGGTTTTAATCTTTCAGTCTGGAAAACATGGTCAAATGTGAGAGAGGCAATTATTGTAAAATGTTTACTAATTGTAAAATCAAATAATTTTTAAAGAAATTTTAGAAAATCATGACCATCACTTAAGAAAGAAATGTGTTCAAAATGTTCATATTTTTCTTTCTTTTATGTGTAGGTTCCAGAAGATTTTGGACCAGTCAGGATATTGGAGCCAGGGCCCGAAGGTTCCATTTTCATTGGCACCACAGAGAACGCCATTGTCCAAGGTACCCTGGGGCAGTTGGCCAAGTTTGACCCTCTCACACAGGTAAGGATGCACTCATTTGGTGAAATTTTTAAAGGGCAGTTCCACAGGCAGTCCCCCACCCCTTTGTCTCTGTTAAATATTCACATAATTTCATATGTCATGGAATATGACTTAGCCCCCATTCACAACCAGTTGATCTATGGACTAACAGATAGATCTGCAGTTCAAATATGGCTGTCCCACTTGAAAGGTCGCAGCATAATCCCCTAAAAGACACTGAATAGCTTCCCTGCATGGATTTTGGAGCAAGTTTTTAAGTGGGTCAGCCATATTTGATCCACGGATCTGTTAGTCTTCGGATTAACTTTGGTTGTGAATGCAGCCTTAGTCTGATTAAAATGGTGGAATAAGAAATGTCAAAATTATAACAAATCAAAACTAAGTAGTAATTAATGTTAAAATAAAAGGTAATTTTGTGTACAGTTGGTGTTTATTTATATTTATGATTTGTGAAGTGAGTACTAGTAAATGGTTTTGTTATGCAATACTTTCCCATAGACAGGGGGTAATGATTTAATGAAGGGCATTAACATGGTACATTTTATTATATTTACTGGCTGATTCAGGAATACAATGTCATCATGTGTTATTTTGTTGAATATATTTTGTAATTATAGGAAGGGTGATACATATGTGTATATATGTACTTGTATATTGAACAAGTTGAAGTGTTTGGTGTAAACAGTGCCTTTAAAGGTTTTACGTTATTTAATGTTTTGTTTTAAAGGAAATTGTGGTTAAGCATCTCAATTTAGTGACACAGGTAATCAGTGTGTTTATTTATTTTTTTTCAAATTTTTTTACAGTTTTACATTTTCATTTATTCTAGTAGCTTATATTTTGTATTTTGTATTTGTTATTTTGGATCCAAAGGATTCACCCAGTGATGTGGTAGTCATGGTCACACAGGTGAAATGTGTTACTTTAATTCTTTCTTCTGTAGATCTAGAAATATAGCCATAAGTTTATGCTGCTTGCCAATGGTTTAAACATGCATATATCTCCTAAGAAATAAAAATAAAAAAAAAAAAAAACAGTTTACGAAATCAAGACCTTATAACAGACAATTTGAGCATTTAGTTCAGTTTTGACTGCTTTAAGTGCCTGACCAGCTAAAACATATAAAAACTCAACCACTAAGTGGCGTCTTCATTTTCAGTTTTAGTATGATCTGCATTGATTACATCTTGGGTCAGGTCCAAGGAGAAGACAATATTTTAAAACGTAAAATTTGTGATGTACATATTGTGAGCAGCAATATATATGATAGACACAAACAATGATATCTATGACCTCTTGAGCTGATGCATGTCATTCTTCTTGGTTATTCTCTACTGTGTAAATGTTTTCATAGAAGATATGCAAGATAGCATAAAAGGCTACTTGCCATTTTGGAGTATGGAAAGGGGAATCGCTCTCTTCTTGTAAACCTATCTAGTCTTGTAATTATGTATTGCATGCCTTGTATTTTATACAGATATTTATATTTATGTCTGTATAAAATATTTAAATATGTCAGGTAGACAGAGGTAAAAATGTGCTACCAGGTACGTGTATTTGCATGAAGGTGAAGGGCATTGTATATGGCCAAATTATGCATAATAGCTTATACATTTTGCCTATAAGTATTTTATGATTTCTAGGAATTGTAATATTTTTTGGTCATATTGTCTCAGTTATTGAGATATCACATGATGCGAGAAATGTAATGCAGCATTCTTAAATTTTTTAATATGTTTCTGTTTTTTGAATAAAAAAAAACTATATTTTTAATTAAGGGAAAATAAATACAGCAGATAGTGATTGGTGTGAGCAAACACACACACACACTAAAATAAATGCATGAATCCTCTTTTTCTCTGTACAGCTTGATTGGAATATTTCAGGGACATTTTAGACATTTGATGTATATTTTTCTTTTTTCAGATTGATAATTCATTATGTAAAAATTATATTTAGGTTTATAAAGCCAACATATTGGAAAATTACAGATATCAAAATCAATATCATGACTGTGCTTTTGATGGTGATTCTTTTATTTTGAATGAAGCTGGCCGTGTTGATAAACATATCTTAGTTTTATTCATGATCCTTTTTATAGATTTAAAGGCAACCTTTAAAAAGTAAAATATTTAGACTCAGCAAAAAATTAGAACCCAACTATACATATTTGAACCAGTTTTTATTTTTTTCTCAGATAATATACTATACTCATCTTAAAACTCACTGGCCAGTATTGGATCAGTAATGAATTTGTATTGGATTACCAAATTATTTAACATTTTGACTTTGATTTTTTTTTCCATTTCATCCTGCAGGGCCACTCTGATGAGCTGTGGGGCATAGCTGTCCATCCTCACAATGGGCAAATCCTGACATGCGCCTACGACAAGCACGTGTACATGTGGGATCCACAGACTCATGCACTCCTCTGGAGCAAACAACTACAGGTATATTGATACAGCAGATATATTATCCTAATATTTTGTTTTTTTGGGTTTTTTTTTTTTTTTTTTGTATTTTAAAAGGGAATTTTAGAATTAATTTAATTGGTATGTTTTATTTGCTTTTTATTTACTGATGTACTGATGTCAAATTAATCACCGTAGATCAAAATATTAGTGAAACAGCTATTAAATTTTTATATTTAATTTTTGGCATTATTTTTTTTCTGTGAATTTATGAGCAATTACTGTACATATTGTGTATTTCCAGGAGGAGGCCCACAGTGCCTGTATCCACCCTGATGGCGAGGTGGCGGTCATCGGGACCAGGGATGCCAAATGGCTGGTCCTGGACCTGCTGCAGAATGGACAGGTCATCTTTGAGGACACAGATGGCAAGGAGCAGATAGAGTGTGTGGAATTCTCTCCTGGTAAGTTTTGATAGGCCACTGATTAATTTTATTGTTGAAGCTTAATTATGCTTTTGTATTAATAAAAGTCAGTGATGCCCTGACAAATGATTATTTTTTCAAATATTTTGCATTTTGTATTGCTAAACAATATATTAATCAAAAGTTAGTTGACTTTACCAGTATATTCTCTCTTGTGCTGGCTTAAAAATCTTTTTTCTTTTAGAAAGTTGTTGATCTTACTTCCAGTTCTTTGTCTATTGGTGCTTTTGGTCTAAATTGGAAGTACAAACAGCATAATGTGTATTCAGCTTAAAAGGCCAATTCTCTTCCCATATTTGGCCGTAATATTGTACTGGCCTACATGAAAATGATTGTCTTTTCTCAGATGGTTCCCGCCTCGCTGTCGGCTCCAGAGACAACTCTGTGTATCTGTACAATGTCACTGACAGTGGACACCAGTTTGATAGAATTGGAAGATGCACGGTAGGTCTTGTGGATTTACTTGATTATTTGTAGGAGTGATAGATGGATTGCCCAAAATTGAAATACTTAAAAGATCCTTGATCATATGTACTACATATAATGCATTAAGATCACTTTGTCCCATCGTCAGTAATAGTAATCAAAATTCAGATCCCTTTTCCTGGTTTTAAAAAATACAACAAAGCTGAAAAATATTAGATTGCCACCCAAATCTGTACTAAGTATATGGAGTTTTTTCCAGCAGTTTGCCTTTTATTAATTAGTTTTTGTACTAAGTGTGTGTTTGAGCAAACATAGTTATTCCATTCTCAAAGGGAGCATGTAAGACGTTTTTGAAACTTCTGTAAAGCCTACTTAAAAACAGTCACCCAAGTGACTCAGAAAACAAAAGATTTTATAAAATAAACAACTTCAGTGTATAAATTCTATTTGCCAGGGTCACAGTAGCTGTATCACTCACTTGGACTGGTCAATGGATGGACAGTACATACAGACCAACTCTGGAGATTATGAACTCCTATACTGTAAGTACTGGGAAACAGAGGTCCATATATTTTCATTAAAAAGACCCACCCTTCTCCTGCTTTGAAATTGTACAAAATGTGACTTAGAGAGTGAATGAATACTTAAACAGATGATCAGATAAATGAATGATTAGATAAAAGATATCATAATGTCCTAAAGTTGTAAAGACAGTTGAATTCATAGTGGTGATATCAGGCTGTTAAAGGTGTAAACATGTGGTCAGATATTAAGAACTATGTTATTTATTTAGAAATCCCATAAAACATCATAACCCAAACACAGGGACGTGTTCAGCAATGATTAAAGAGTGGTAGAATTGCATTATTTTCTCAAAGAAAATTCAGTTTGGAAAAAAAAATCCTAGATAGAATCCCTATAACCAGTTTTTGTACTACCTTCCAGGGGATGCCTCTACAGGGGACCAGATACCCTCAGCACAGCACATGAGAGATGTGGAGTGGGCCACCCAGTACTGTACACTGTCCTTTAACACTCTGGGTAAGCTTAATTACGCACAGTACTGTACACTGTCCTTTAACACTCTAGGTAAGCTTAATTACGCACAGTACTGTACACTGTCCTTTAACACTCTAGGTAAGCTTAGTTTCACACAGTACTGTACACTGTCCTTTAACACTCTGGGTAAGCTTAATTACGCACAGTACTGTACACTGTCCTTTAACACTCTGGGTAAGCTTAATTACGCACAGTACTGTACACTGTCCTTTAACACTCTAGGTAAGCTTAGTTTCACACAGTACTGTACACTGTCCTTTAACACTCTGGGTAAGCTTAATTACACACAGTACTGTAGACTGTCCTTCAATACTCTGGGTAAGCTTAATTACACACAGTACTGTACACTGTCCTTCAATACTCTGGGTAAGCTTAATTACACACAGTACTGTACACTGTCCTTCAATACTCTGGGTAAGCTTAATTACACACAGTACTGTATACTGTCCTGTAACACTCTGGGTAAGCTTAATTACACACAGTAATGTACACTGTCCTTCAATACTCTGGGTAAGCTTAATTACACACAGTACTGTACACTGTCCTTTAACACTCTGGGTAAGCTTAGTTTCACACAGTACTGTACACTGTCCTTTAACACTCTGGGTAAGCTTAGTTTCACACAGTACTGTACACTGTCCTTTAACACTCTGGGTAAGCTTAGTTTCACACAGTACTGTACACTGTCCTTTAACACTCTGGGTATGCTTAGTTTCACCCAGTACTGTACACTGTCCTTTAACACTCTGGGTAAGCTTAGTTACACACAGTACTGTACACTGTCCTTTAACACTCTGGGTAAGCTTAGTTTCACACAGTACTGTACACTGTCCTTTAACACTCTGGGTAAGCTTAGTTACACACAGTACTGTACACTGTCCTTTAACACTCTGGGTAAGCTTAGTTTCACACAGTACTGTACACTGTCCTTTAACACTCTGGGTAAGCTTAGTTACACACAGTACTGCACACTGTCCTTTAACACTCTGGGTAAGCTTAGTTTCACACAGTACTGTACACTGTCCTTTAACACTCTGGGTAAGCTTAGTTTCACACAGTACTGTACACTGTCCTTTAACACTCTGGGTAAGCTTAGTTTCACACAGTACTGTACACTGTCCTTTAACACTCTGGGTAAGCTTAGTTTCACACAGTACTGTACACTGTCCTTTAACACTCTGGGTAAGCTTAGTTTCACACAGTACTGTACACTGTCCTTTAACACTCTGGGTAAGCTTAATTACACACAGTACACTGTCCTTTAACACTCTGGGTAAGCTTAATTACCCACAGTACTGTACACTGCCCTTCAACACTCTGGGTAAGCTTAATAAGACACACTTTTTACTGTTCCTCATTAGCAAGATGTTCTTTAATGTTCTTACAATGCTTGAAGACACTACTGTTGTATGATCTATGAAGGATTTGTTTTAGTTTAATGTCTACAATATGGTGTTCAAAACTGTTTTGAAAAAGTGGTTCAAATTCAGAGATATTGAATATTTTAGACAGTTTTAGGTACAAAATTCCAGAATACTAATTAATTTATGCATTTATTAGGATTGTGGCCAGAGGATGCAGATGGCACAGACGTCAATGGCTGCTCCAGGGCCACCAGGCGGGCCATCTGTGCCAGTGGGGATGATGACGGGAAGGTCAACTTGTTCAAGTATCCAGCTAACCAGAAGAAGGTATAGTTAACCAACTTGTTCACAGAACTTAATCCAGAATATATCATTATACCAATGATTATGAAAATGAATTATCTTGATAACATCTCAATGGCAAATGTGGCAAGTTGCAGTTAGTTTTTGCAGATGGCAAATTTACTGGTGTGTAAATGTTTGTAAATTCTGTGTCAATTTTTATGAAAAATTTTTGTATAAAAATTTTTATCATATCTTTTTATGAAATCATTATAGAGGGGTGCAATTAAGTTGGTGTTGTTTGTTTTCTAGTCTGGAAGCCATGTGTACGGAGGGCACAGCAGCCACGTCACGGCCACACGCTTCCTCACAGATGATAGTGGACTCTTCTCTACTGGAGGCAGGGATATGGCTGTCCTGCAGTGGCGAGTGCAGTAGACACGATGCAGCATTGTCTTTGTAGCTGATTAAGCATAAAACCAAAAGATGCTGGATTTTGGTGGAAGAAAGCAAGTGGTGGATAGAAAAAGACATTTTTTTCTCAATCCTTGTATAATTTCTGCACCGTGGATCCTCTAATGCATAATGTATGTACTTGCCATAATTAATTTGATACAGAGTAGCAGCATTGGACGTTATAGCTAGTGGTAACCTAGAGTCAAGAGCTGATTTCATCTTTTAAGGTGTGAAACCACTATCTCTAACAAACATCTATCTAGTATTATTGCTTGTGCAATTTATAATTTGGATTTCATTCACTAGATGTGTGCCGTTTTGTTGTTGCCTCTTCATGTATCCATATTCGGAATTTGTTTCCTTTATGAGTATTTATGGTAAAAATGGATCTCTTCATTATTTGTATAATTTTTCTTTTATTTCATTTATAAATCCTTGAAATTTTATCGCACAATGATAGGGGTCTCTACTCGGGTCCCTCTTGTAAATGTTAAGCTTATGAAATTATTTTTCTAACACAGAGTATTATTTTTATCAAACTAGTGTAAATTTGGTCATTGTCATGTTATGCACTCTCAACTATATGTGTATAGCTTTATTCTTCATGTTATGTTTCACTTTCTGACATGTAAATATCACCTACATGTGTAAGTATAGTCAGTTTTAATGTTTAACAGTCTAAATACTGAACGGGTACAAAGAAATTAATTCTGCATGCTTTCAAAGACTTGAATATCTAAATGTTTATAAGGCTGCAGACAACAGGTGCCCTACCCTCCTAAAAGTCTCAGTTTTCTCTCTGGCTTCCATTTTGTTCTATGACATCATCTTCTTGAATACTGAGCCAACCAACCAAGAAAAACACCATGACTTTATTCTGATAATTTTGATATTCTATATGATATTATTTTATTGGAAATGGGTGTGTTAGCTGAATTAGGACATGGCTTAGTTAGGCTAAGTTCATGGCCTCCCTATGTCTTCATATGTTGTACCTTCTATGATGTCATCCAATCCTTTTATATGTATTATAGAAATATGCATCATGTAGTGTGCTAATGTTATTGTCTGGTTATTTTTGTTTCATTTAGAATTTCTAAGACAAAGTTGATGCACAACTTAATATTTTATGCCATTTATGCACATACATGTACCATTATGTTGGTGAAGGTCATCGCTAGAAATGTAACCATCTTGGTTTTGACTGCCATATTGGAAACTTTGTATTTTCCAATTTTAGAATTGCTCAGAATTATATTTTGTGATTGTGATTCTACTGAATTTGCATATTTTTTAAGTTAATTACACCAATGCAGTGTAGCTCTGTGATTTCAAGAAACCATTTGATATTTTACTGTATTGGGAGAAAAGTAAAGCGGCTGAGTGCAACCCTTTTTAACTGCATAATACTCAGAAGCAGTGTGAGTGTGGTAGAGAAGGGCGAGTACAAATGGATTTTTTTTCTGTTTAGTTTGTTTGTTTCTGATGTATTTTTTTGCTTTTATAGTTCGCTTTTGTATAATACACTCGACATCAGCATCGTTTTGCGCGTTGTAGTCTACCTTCATCTCATACCGTGAGTGGTATCATTATCCGTCCTTTTTAAGAACATTACTGAAAACATTCTCCGTCCAGATTTAAATCTTTATTGATATTAATTGTTCCAATGCCAAACTTTTTAAGATATTGATAAATATTGTAATAGTTTGGAAACATTTTTGAACGAAATCAAACACAGGCTTTATTTTACAATTGTTATTATCCTTTGAGGAATATGGGTGACATTCAGCATTTATGTCTTGCATTCCAATTTATGAATATATAGTAATCATACTGAATTAACTAGAGCAGTTTCATCTTCCATTATATATTTATATATGTATATATAATAAAAATTACCTTTGACCTGTTATACGTGTTGTTGTGTTTATTTCCTAGTAAGTTTCGGCGTAAATAAGTATCAAGATAATGCTTATAAGGGTCCACCTCCAGGGCTAGGTGTAATAGGAATGGTAGTCCGCTAAGATCCATAGTTCGTTCCCCACTACTTTGTACATGTACAGGTGACATGTATGCTTTGTACCAACCCCAATACTCCAACTAACCTTAACCTGTACTAATCATATGGGACCCTGGACTTCTATTGCTAGGACTACCATTCCTGTCACACCGGTGTAACGTGACAGTGAGACCCCCATAACGGAGAGTCCGCTTCCCATTCATTTGTACAGGTGATTCTCGCCTTAGATTTTATCCCACTTTGGTCAGGCTAACCCTAACCATTATAACCATGTGGAGGGCGGACTTTTTCTGTTACACAGACCCTCAGTTTCCAGGCCCGTAGCCGGGGGGGGGGGGGGGGGTTCGGGGGGTTCGAAAGAACCGCCCCTTTTGCTGGGAAAAGGTCCACTCTGGGTAAAATTCGATCTAGGTACATGAAGTTTTTATGGGAAAAGGTCCACTTTTTCAGAAAACGAACCCCCCTATTGAAATTGCTGCCTACGGGCCTGGTTACATTACACCGGCAGAAGGGCCCTCTTGCTCATGTAGTGTATTTCTCGTGTTTCGTTCCTTTCAAACGAAACGGGCATACACTGTAATTCTTAGAGAAGTGCTGTTTTATGTCATGATAATGTAATTTGTATCTATCTGTTATCAATATTTATAGTGGTTTAAATGACTGGATAACTCCTCCACGTCTTCCCGTTGGTTTAAGTGTGCAGTTTAACCCAAGTATCATTTTTTATCAATTTTATCAATAATAGGCCTAGCTATGGTTATTTTATGATGACATAAAAAGCAGTGTATAGTTTGAAATTGTATTGATGACAATTCATGGTTCGGAGAAAATCTGTATGTGCATTTAAAGAAATTTGATGCGTATTTATTTAGCAAAAAGAAAATTTGATTTAGAAAACACAATTAAAATTTTGTTGTCGTTTGAAGTGTGTGTGTGTGAAATAATATCCGTGCCCGCAAACACACACACACACATACACTTCTGTCTTTAGCATGGGAATCGAAAAGGCCAAGTGTCCCAGTCCACTTCTTTTGACTAAATGATACTTGATAGGGCCTATATTAAGATAATAACTCGCTCAATGTACAACTACGCTCATGTTAATGCCCCCCTCGCCAGCGTTATCTTTTTCTGGATTGTGACCACTTATCCCGCCTGTACTCCATTTAGAACGTATCAGAAATATTTGTGAGAATCCACCGTTATCTTGATGCTTAAGATGCGTCTCCAGTTAACTCTCTAACTCCAGGTGCGTGATTGAAGTCGAGGGCATATTCTAGGTCTTATATCGGGTCGGTTTTGGAGTACAAACGGTGTATACCAATACTACAGAGATAACCCTCCTAACCCCGTGTCTGTCACCAAGCCGTCCTTATTAACGCCCCTAAGTTGATCTACATTAACGCATATATACTAGTATATATACTATATGTAATGTACCCTGTGCCTTACTGACAGATGCGAAAACACTGCCCGATGAGCGGATCTTGAGGTCTAAATATATATTTATTTATTTAAATAGAAAAATGGAAAAGGGGAGCGTAAATGGAGAGGTCGAAGACATAGAAAAGGTTATTCCTAGTAGTAATTTTGGGAAGAACTATGCAGGAGGGAATACGTGCAATAAAAACGAGGTAATTTTGGGCGTTCTGGGCGCCGTCTTCATCTTTCTGACCATACTGATGATTGTGCTCTTGGGTGTTCGAGCGTCCCAGAGCCCGCCCCCGGAGCAGTGCGTTACCAAAGGATGCCTAAGGGAGGCGTCCAACATGATACGGCTGATGAACGCGAGCGTGGACCCATGCACCGACTTCCACACCTTCGCCTGCGGTAACTACCCGAAGTTCATGCAAATCGGGGCTAGTTCTACCGAAAGAACTGTCATTCAGGACGCGTATTTATTCAACCAGAGGAAAATCATGCGCATTTTGTTCAGTCCCATACAGCGGAATGTTGACTGGTCCTACGAGAGAAAAGTTAAGGATTTTTACAAGTCTTGCACCTCTCAGTACAACACGGAGAGACTCAAAGGGACGCCGCTTATTAACATGATCAACAACAACGACAACGGCAGGCAGCTGGGACCCTGGTACGTTTTCGATAACTCTATGCAAAACTGGAACTTTCAGTCAGCACTGGAGAAAATTCATGTGGACTTCTGGGCAAATGCGTTGTTTTCGATCAAAGTGGAGTCGGACATAATGGACACGTCAAGGACCAAAAAGGGAGTTATCGAGGTATGAGTTTAGGCCTTAAATAAAATAATGTAATAAGTTTGTCGAAAGTTGGTCTTCGTCTTAAGACTGAAAATCTTAGCCTTCTTACATTGATGATAAATTAGCACCAGTAGTAAACCAGGAAAATGTGGCTATTAGAGCCGTTTTACAAAAACTAAGAAATTACTTACGATTGAAACCTTGTAGTGCATGAAGGATATGCCATGATTATTCTGAGTTAAATTTGCTAAAATTTTCAGTGTTTAAAGAAAAATAAGAACAATTTTGACTAAAATTACTTTTTTTAAATTGTGCCCGAAATTGCTCTTTCGAAGACAAAACTGAAGAGTTGGTGTCATTATTTTTTTTTAAGTTTTTCTCCTCAGAGATCATTGCCAACTTCACATTTACCGTTAACACGGCACTAGCTGTATGTTAATGCTTTCTTATTTCCCTGGTTGAAATATTTGCCACCTCCCGCCATTTAATGTCTTTGAGTGACCTCGAATATCAATATTTAACCCTACTTTAATTATGTTTACATGTCTTAAGCTTGGAAAAATAAAGTCATGAAGGTGATCAACGCAAAAAAACTTTGAAAACAAAAGAATCACCTGTCTTATCTTTTTTTTAACTGATTTGTATGAAGTCCTTGTTTGAGCATAAATGACGCCCATCTATGACCACACCGGGTATCAATCGCATCTAACATCTATTTTTTTTCTCACTATTCAATGAAGCTTGATAGACACCGGATGATGATTTCACGTAGCATATTTTGAGCCCGTATTACTCATAATTCGATTATTCTATGTGAACTCTTTTCATCTCAGCAGCAGTTTTGACGGTAAACGTCGTCTACTTTTTGTTGACAAGAAGCCCGTGACACGTGACGTGCATTTTCCTGATACTAAGTACGCCAGGTCCTCGTGATTTTGATAAAATAAGTAAGAAATTAACTACAACCGCAGCCGTAATAGACGATTCTTTTGAATTTCAGAAACTAGACCACTCCAAACTTTCTATGAAACAAAGATGTTTTTTACAGCCATGAATAAATTAACAGCGTTTTGAGGGGAGGAAATTTTCTTCTTCAGATTGATCAGAATGGAATGGGTTTAATGAATAACGGGAGACCTGGGATATACTTTTGGACAGGTACATGGGCCCGGATGGTAAGTATAACGCTTTCGATTGCGCGTGTTCTAAATTAAAAAAAAAAAAAAAAAAAAAAAAAAAAAAAAAAAAAAAAAAAAAACAGGAATAGAAACATAAAATCACCCTCAAATAAAGTCCACCTATATGAAAGGCTCTTGGCTACACCGTCCCGTTCATTTTTTGTAAAGCTGACTCAGATTTCTTCAAGAAACCGTCATCGTCGGATCTGTTTTTGTTCGTCTGGTACGCCGAACTCGTCCGCCATTTTCCTTAGTACAGATAATAGTCATTCATTACCTCGAAAACCGCTAGTATGGTGCCCTTTAAACAGCTACATTTTTTTCTCTCAATTTAATAGTGTGAGAGTGAACACAAGTTAGAAGGCCCCTCCAATCACATTCGTTTTGGAGAAAGAAGATTATAAGTCGGATTTCGGATGTTGAATTGAATAACCTTTATTAAGACCCTGTAGTAAGTCCCGTCTTGTGCCCGACATAAGCCCAATGCCTCATTCTGGCTCCCTATTCATTTACAGTATTTTTATCAAACATACCCTGCTCTTTTGATAGCATATTAAAGAATATAAAGTTTTGGTCAACTTCATCGCTGACTAGGTCCAGGCTGCATACAGAGACTACATGCGACAGACGGCCAGATTACTGGTACGAGACAATGGAATGGACCCCAATAACGGCAATGTAAACAGGAGTATCGAACAGTTCGTTGCCGATGTCTACCAGTTTGAGATGCAGTTGGCAAACGTGAGACTTTTCTATTATTATTTATTCTTCTATGTAGGTATTATTGCTGATATGATGGTGGCGATTGTACATTATTTAGTATCTCGTTGATTCTGTCTTTTCTAGTACTAGTAGAATATCAAAGCAATGAGTATTTACTGCTGATTTCAAAGAATGAACCAAATTGCGTTGAACCCTTATCAACTTTATAATATCAACAATGAATAAACATGCAAATTATTCTCAAGATAGGTGTTTGAAGAAACCCCCAACAGCAGGGTTGATACTGTAACGGAATGAAGCCATTGTCTTAGCGATATGAAAGAATATGGCCTGACTATTACTGGGTTTATAATATCTACTTTTCGAAAATATAATCTTATTTTCATTCTAAATAGGTGTCCAGGAGAACGGGAGCTAACAAAAATCCATATCACATGGATAATAGGAAGACAATATCCAACCTGAATAAGATAGCGGGCCAGGTAAGCACTCGGCAATCGTCGTCTTTTTCCGTATACGACGGATTTGGCCGATGAGTTCCCAATGAATGGGCGACTCTTTCAAATGCCATGTTGCAATGCCACTATAATTGTATGTTGTTTTGTGCGTTTTTAAAATTTTAAGTTATCTTGGATAAAATGGGTTTTGAACTAAGCCATGTCAAGATATCTTAGCAAATGAAAAGTTTATGGTTGAAAACAAACCACTGGTTAAACTGTCATTTTCAAATACACGATTTTAAAAAATGGCCGGAATAACATTTCAAAATAAGAAATTGTTCATTGTTCATTTATTCAGTGAAATGCGATTACTGCCATAATGTCATAGTTACAGTCGTCCCATCGTTTTAATGTTTAAAGTGTCAAAGGGGACACAGTGATTGGCATGTGCATACAGCATCCAGTTTTATGTCAGCCGCAATTTTTCTATAACCAAATATTTGGTAACTTTCGATACTCTATTAGAAATATTAACCTAATTCTTATTATTTTTATTGTTATTATTATTACTTCAGATCGACTGGTTGAGATTATTTCAGTACATGTTTGGTACGACAGTTACTAGTGATACCAACGTTGTCCTTCTGGAGTTGAATTATTTACGCCGAATGAGCACTATGCTAGCCGACATGGACCCTAATTCTAGAGACAGGTTTGTTTTACCAAGTCACGTATACGTTTTCTATGACATAAGCCTGGAAAAAGTCTGAAGAAAGTTTAAAAAAAGGAACGTTTTTTCGCTCTGTTTAATAATTACATTAATCATGTGGTGGCGAAAAGAAGATAATATTTCCAAAGTAGAATATTGAAACTGGCATGACAAGGTTTAACGTATAAATGCAATGCAACAGAAATTTAAGACTGGAAACAATATGTGATTGTTTAAGACAGGGGTTTCTTGGGTTAAAGTCCTCGCCAGGTTGTGGCGTTTGATTGCGATCATATCACCCATTATATGCAGCATATCCGATCCCCTAAATGCCCCATCCTACACAGAGAACATACACACAGACATAAGATGTTGGATCCTAGCCTTCACCGCGTAGGTTAGATCTTTGTGGTGAAAAAATACTCTTTTAGTACCCTCCTCTAGAGCCACAGAGAGAATTTTACATAATATTTAATTTCATTATAGTGCACAATCCTGAGGGGATTAAAAAGAATAGTGAGAGATAATAGTACCCCGATGCGAAACCTATATACTCTACTATATAGCATTTCATATTGAAACACGCAAAAAAGGAAAAAGACATGTTATATACCGGTACATTTGATGGTTATGTTTTCCTTTAGGGTGTTGAACAACTACCTTCACTGGCAACTTATGCGGACATACACCGAGGATCTATCATCTGAGTATATTCACGCCACTAGGACATTTAGAAAGGCCAGATCGGGGCAGAGGACCAATTACCCCATATCTATGCTCTGTTTTGGCTACATGACAGAAAAAATGGGGGACGCTCTTGGTGCCCTGTTTGTTCAGGATCATTTCACGGACAACAAGAAGGATAGGGTAACTTGGCACTTTTTAAGTGTTCACTCCATTCGGTACAGTTCGGGCGATTCAGTAACTCGATTCTGAATACGACGTCAACCGAAGTTGGCCGAGCGTTCACTACTTTGTATACGGATCAGTTGTGTAATTGTTCATATATCCTTCTCAAAAAAAAATAATAACTGGTCAATTGTAGGCTTATTTAAAGTGATCAATCAATTCGACCCTCACCAAATTTGGCTTCAATTCCATTCAGAAACAGACCCACGAACAAATATATAATATAATTCAAATTGTCTTCTTTTCAGGTGGAAGCCATCGTCTCCAACTTGAAGCAGACGATAGTGAGTCGACTACAAGAGGTGACATGGATGGACGAACCCACCAAGAAATTTGCCAGAGAAAAGGTGGGCATATACTTGCATTTTATAGTTTATTGCAATTGTTTTAAACAATGTTATAGACGCTTATTGTTTTTATCATTATTATTTTCTTTAATGCTCGTACAAAGCACATTTAAAGATCACAATATTACTGTTAAACTACCTACTTTAAAGTCGAGTAAATTTTTTCATGGTTTATTATCCGACCAGAATAATTTGAGTCCTTGTTGGGGTGGGGGGCGGGCGGGGGTGATATATACTTTAAGTAACGCTACAACACCTTTACTTGAGGCTTTAAATTTGTTACAGATGTACTCTTGTGTTTGTCTTTAGATGGCTGCCATTGTAGATAAAATAGCCTACGACCCGAGCGCGGTGGACCACTTTTTCATGGACCGTAAGTACGACGCGGTAAGTACATGTGACATATATTTTCGATAATTTGATTGAAAAGACACCAATGATATCCGCGCGGCAAAGGATGTTTTAGAGGTAAGGGATTAAAATGTAGTGGATGATGGTTTCCAACAAATTTTGAAGGGTGTATTGATGTGTTCTCATTTTGAAGCTTGTGTGCCTCCAGATTTGCAAGCGTATATTCTTGAACAGAGGAATGACTCTGTGTAGGGTTGTCGCCTGCCGTGTCTAGAGGGACTGCAAATGTGCTGCCTATTTGATGTTAAACTTTTTAATGCGACAGGGACACAATAAAATGTGACAGATTAAAGCTTATACAACATTGGTCAAAAAGGTTGTCCCACCACATGTACATGGAATTGGGAGTGGGACAACCTTTTTGACCAATGTTGTATAACTTGTATTTGACGCTTAAGTCCAAAATGCTTAGAGACTAGAAACACTCAGATTTTAACATTCCCCAAAAGTTCCATTATTTCTGAATGTTTTTTTATACGAATCTGTGTCGGCATTGTCTTGTCACGTTGATTTCATACTTCCCGGTTTTTCTTCTTTCCAGCTGAAAGTGAACGTGTCCGACTTCATCGGCAACATTCTGAGCGTGAACGCCTTCGAGAAAGCTACCTGGACCAAGTACCTGACCCAAGGCCGACAAAAGACGGAGAGCGACGACATAACCCTTTACCAGGCTGTAGTGAGGTTTTTCAACCCGTGGAATGAGATCATTGTCCCCGCGGGAATGTTCCAGTTCCCTGTGTATACGTACCCAATGCCTATGCACAGCAAATATGGCGGCTTGGGGTCTCTTATCGCACACAACCTGCTACATGCCATTGACGAGTATGGTAATAGGCCTTCTGTAGTTACTGCCATGTTGACTTCTTTTTAAAGTGAGACCGCTGAAAGACCTTAGATATGAATATGTTTTTTTACTAAAAAGAAGCAAAAAAAAAAAAGGATTTGTGGATTTTTTTCGAGATATCACTTATAGGCATAATGAGAAAATTTTTTTTCGTTTAATTTTTTTAGAATGATCCAGTAATTTACCAGTTTCCATCTCTATTACTATACGAGAGGTACTAAGAATTTGAAACTTAAAACTCGAAAGTAGGTTGAAAGATCGTAGTTTTTTTCTCAAAATACGCTGGCGTTTTCAATAAAATCGTTCCAATTTTCAGGGACATCAATTTACCATAACTGCTGGGTCTTACGCTCACTGCATGCTTTTAAGTTGCTATTGTACTCCTCGACGCCTTTGTTTTGCTTGTGCTTTTACTGAAGTCATCGGCTACACATTTTTTCACTTAAGTCAATCATCAAAACTATTGAACCACATTATTTTCAGGCCTATCCACCGGGAAAGACGGCAGCCTACAGGAGTGGTGGAGCAATGCGACTTATGGGAACTACTTGCAGAAAAAACAGTGTATTATCGACTACTACACGGGGAAAACTGTCAGCTTTATTTTGCCAGAAGATAACAGCGTGGTGAGGAAACTAACTGAAAAACTGATTTTAAATAGACCGTTATTTTTACTCCATATTCAAAAGCAATTCAATGGACCGTTCTGCTGAATGTAAAGACTTTACACTATTTAGCTTTCTCATCTTCATCAGCGCTTTATATTAACCTATTTACGTTTTGAATTACTTGTATTTATCAGATATACATATATTTTCATAAAATCTTTTTAAAATACTTCAGAAATCAGTCCCCGTGAACGGAGAAACCTTGGCTGTACGGAGCATGGCGTCTAGTGGCGGCGTGAGAACGGCATACTACGTAAGTGTTAGCAGGCCCGTAGCCAGCAATTTCAAAGGGGGGTCTTTTTCTGAAAAAGTGGACCTTTAACCATATAATCCCCATGTATCTAGGTCAAATTTTACCCAGAGTGGACCTTTTTCCAGCAAAAAAGGGGGGGGGAGGTTTCTTTTGAACCCCCCGACCCCCCCCCCCCCCCCCGGGCTACGGGCCTGGTGTTAGCCAGTGTTCCAGCAATCTATTACTTAGTCAGAAAGTTTTCATTTATGATAGACCCACATATCTGATCCTCATAAATGAAAACTTTCTGACTATCAAAACTGAGATCCAATGGAACTATTTTCACAGCAATTTATTAGCTTACCTGAGACTCATCTATGTTTAAGAAATGATGTAATGATGGACATTTTGTAATATGGGCTATCTATTTTTCCATTTTCCATTGATGTAGATTATTTATTCGTTGGTCAAATAAGTGATTTATTTATTTCGTTGTTTAATGTATATCAGTGTTGTGTTTAGGCGTACAAGAATTGGGTTGGAGATAACACCGCAGAGAAGCAAGTGCCTGGTCTCGGCAGAAGCAATGACCAAGCCTTTTTTATCGCCTTTGCTCAGGTAGATGCAATATAAGACTGCATTCCCACAGACTTTAGATCGATCTATCCCCGTGGGGAGTCTCACTAGATTACTGTCAGCTTAGCCGGCTTAAATGTCTGTCCCGCCTACTAAAACCTGTCAGGGGGTAATTAACTTCCATACATACCTAGAGATGTTGTATGACCGTGGCGATATGATGATCACTGAAGCCTGTCCATTAGAGCCAAGCTTCAGAGAAGATCGAGGGCAACCTCGAGCCGCTACCCAAAAATGTCTCGCTTCACTCGACATTTCTGCATAGCGTCTCTCGGAAAACTCGGATTTAACCTCGATGTAGTCTAGGTTTTCACAAGGTCCTTCAAGATCTCTATAACATCGTTATAATTGCAGCCCATACCATAAAACACAAAAAAATAATTAGATATGGACATATCAGATTATGTTAATGCCAAATTTCCACATGACAGCGATTTATAGACTCCCGGGAATTATTTTCCCTTTACGCTCTTTGTCGCGTTGGCGGTCGATGCAGCATGTATTTCAAAACAAGTTGACCGCAAATTAAGCACGATTTTTCACCTTCAAGTTCCGTGTCACGTTTTCATATCATGCATTTATTATTTCTATAAGTATTCTCTGCCCAAAATGCGTAAAAAAAGAGAGTTATCTTACCATGTTGTTTAGAAAACTTCTTTTTCCTCCGACTACACGTCTTCTCTCCCGTTCACCTCCAGGTTAAAATGACCACTCAGATTCGCTTCTAACACCACTACACGTCACTTCCGGGCACAATCAGTCTTCTCCGGTTCCCTTTATTACACGACTACATCTTGGTTAAATCAGTCGAGGTCTCTTAAATGCTGAAAGCCAAAGACAGAGTGATCATGTGACCTTCTTGGCATCAAGAGAATAGTGACGTTGCTTGCGTTATATAACTACCAGTAGACAAATCTAAAATCTCTCACGCTCTTAAAAAATTAGCATAAACTTTTCACGTTTAACAATTATTATTTATCATTTTATTACATTAAGTCATATCATATGGGTATGGTTTGAAAAGGGGAATTAGTTTACATTTAAGCCATACGTGCATACTAATTATTTGTAAATCTGTAACTCTTAAACGAGGGTTGTGTTATTTACCTTTTGTTTTTAAGCTGTTCATTCTTCCTCTTTATATCGGTAAAAATCAATTGAATTCCCCCTTTGATCTTGTAATTACATGTAGCACATGAATGCCCTGAAAACCAGCACATGTATATTCCAAAACGTAGAATTATTACTCCTGTGGACTTGAAATTAACACATCCGTTTGATTTTGACTATATTCCGTAACCGCCTCGTCGTCAGAAATGACAATAAAAAACTAGAATTATTACTCCCGTGAACTTGTAATAAACATCCGTCGATTTTGAATATATTCCGAAACTGCCTCGTTGTCAGAAATTTCACCAAAAAGTAAATTTCTTTCTCCTTTGCACTTGTGAAAATTTAGTTTGACTATATTCCGGTCCGACGCTCTTTTTTTATCAGAGATGTCACTAAAAAGTAGAGGTTTTGCCTCGGGGCCTTGTTTCCGCAACGGTCCCAGCTAGGTGTGGCTCAGCTGAGACGTGCATGGTCAGTGTCGACGGATGATTATATACTTCTCAAGCCAGTTGAACGTCCACGACAAGTATTTGGCAAAAAATTGACTAAATTGGTCAGACATTATGTAAGAATTTGGCGGGAGGTGACCAGCGCACGTGGACGAGTTTATTCCGTAAAACATCTCTAGAGCGTGATATAGGGTCACTTTATTCGGTTTTAGGGGTGTTTTAGGATGAAATGACTGTATTTTTTCTCGGTATGTAGGGGCCTATGTCAAATAATACACTGTCACCCTCTCGCGATATATGCCATGAACACCTCTCGCTCACGCTCGAGGTGTTATGGCATATATCGCTCGGGTGACAGTGTATTATCCCACACGTAATTCAGCGTGAACCCCCAGGGAGTTAGCTCGATCCAGGTGGATCGATCTAAATCAGTGGGAATGCAGTCTAAGACCTCATTCCCATAGACACTATTGGTGTACGAAGACCAATCCAATTCTGACTGAAATCAGCTTACTTGCATGACATACCTCTTCTTGTTTTCAACGTATTCACATAATCACCGGCTTTTCAGTATTCTACTTAAACTAGGAGAAGGCGTATTATACAGTGAAGCTGATTGCAATCAGCGACAGTCCCTGCAGAGTTGGATCGATCTGCGTAGACCGATGGTGCTTATGAGAATGGGGCCCAAGTTTGTTATGTTTTTATTTTGTTGGTATTTGTTTCTTTGTGTATTGAAAGTGCATTATATATACCCAGGCTATTTTCACACAGACCGGAAACAGACTGTATCGGTACACTCAATAGACGCGCTGGACATGGCCGTTTTTTAATTTCATTTATACAACAGGAAGTGCCCTTGTAGAGAACTTTTTGCAGGGAGTAAAACTTGTAGCGTATTTATTTTGTAATCGGCACTGACAGTATCGCCAAAGTATATCGATCGTTGTAAAAATTACCTTAAACGTAAGAAAATACGTAATATTTTAAAAGACCAATTTGTTTTTGGATTGCCCATTTTGCTTTTGGTGATATTCTGCCAATTTCTAAATTTCAGTTCCCGTTGTTTTTATGTGTTTGGGTTAAGAATTGTGATAAACAGTACGTTCATGCAAAGTAGGCTTAGGATGTATTTTCAAGTGTTATTTTTTCACAATTTTAGCTGCAGTGTTTCAACAGAAGGCCTACCGCTGGATATGCCAATGCGATAAATGGGTTTTATCCGGAGGACTTTAGGTAATACCACAATCATTAAAACAGCTGTAATCGAACGGTTAACTCACACCACAGGGATAAAACATTTGCGCAAGTGCATTTGTATTGTCTCTTAGTTTGTTAGGGAACAAAAAATTCTAATATGTGACAGATTCCTTTTTTGTACTTCTGTTTCAAGTGAGTTCCCTCTTAAAAGTTCTATATACCCCCTCTTACCAGTAATTTAAGTTGAACTACTCAAGTGAACAAACTGACTTTAACTCCTTTTTGTTAATGTATAACTTTTTGCCTGGAAAATCATTTCCTCAGAATCTGCGTGAAGCATGCGCAAAAATCTTTCCCTTGTTCTTGCCATTCGGCAAACATCGGGCCATGACGTATGTTAGATTTAAGGTTCAGAATTCACTAAGGTGCGCCAAACACTTAAGTTTAGTGTTTTCCTATCATCAATATCCGTGGTTTTGAGTTATTTGGGACATAAGTTAGGATGTATTTTATATGTATGTAACAATTTTGCCTTAACAATTTTGCCTTAGAAGCAATATTGAGAACATTCCCGAATCTTACCGATTCTTACCATTTCATTGCAGGGTGAACAGTTATCTGGCGCATGTACCAGAGTTTGCTCAGGCCTTCAACTGTCCTGCTAAGTCCGCCATGAACCCAGAAAAGAAGTGTGTTTTGTTTTAATAATGAAACCCGTGTGATTTTTGTCTCCATAAAATACAAAAGAATACTGTAAAAAGATGGTAAAATGAACATAGGTTGTTTTTACACGGTTTGTAACATGCAGCATACATATTTTGGTAGATTTTTAAGAGGGGTTGAAGAATTATAGAAATGCTAGCCGATAATGCAGGGTAAAGTCGCACGTATATTGTTATAACCACATTAAGGTCAGAATAACTTATTGAAAATGTTAAGGCGAAATTTTGTTGCGTGTAATGTTTGAGATTGCGCCAAAGCCATACAACTATAGGTAACGTGTATAATCATGTTCCTGGGACGTGATAAAGTCAAATTTGAACAAAAAATTGTGGCAGCTCACCAAATTGTTTCTTGTGTTCACAGGAATAACTATTGTAAGATTTCTGATTTCTATTTGACTTCATACGCGATGTATATTTTATATGAACATTTTTTCAGCTTTTTTTGTTAATATGTGATGGTTTTAAAAATGAACATACAAAAATTATATTCAAAATAGACAAGGCAATATTTTTTGAGTGTTTGAATAAATATTAGAGTTTTTAGAATGGTCTTCTTACTACAGTCCTGTTGTAACGCTGTATCCTTCATAATGTGTTAAAAATTACAAATTAAAAAAGTTTCTTTGAATTTTCAAACAATAAGCGATTCCAGTTTACTATCTATTCAAAGAAATCAAAGTACGTGGAAACATAAAAGATTCTTGTGGTACTTAGTGATTTAAAAACATTTTAGAAGTGCTAGCAAGTGAGTCGTTGTTCCACAGAAAGAGTTGCATGTTTTATATTTAAAGTAATCCCGTTGGTACAACAGATGCCAATAACAGAATCATATATCGGTCCGTACTACCTTGGCAACATTTTCAGAGCTCTTAAATCCGAGATGATATTCTATAAATTGGTCTGTTCGCCCAGATAAGCAAATAAAGACATTATATTGTAACCCCTGTGGATAAGTTTATAAGATCAGTTTCCTCTGAGCAGCATCTCGATGCATTAAGGCAGAAAATCAGACTACTTGCCTGGGAGCTGGCAATCTAAATTGAAGTATAAAGCTGCCCATTCTAAATGATTTAGAGTTAGACCCCCGAGACGTTGTCAATATTTTTCATTCCGCAGCATATCAAGAAACTAGATGATACTGTAGACTAGAGTTGTGTTCCCAGCAGATCTAACTTAAAACGGAAAAGACAAAAATGACGTATATGAATGACTAAATTATGTTGGGAACCACATCGCTTCTGCCACTCTAAAATCCCACGTTAACCAATCTCCTGGAGTGATGACGTCATTTAACATACTCCCGCTTTAAGTTGATCTTGCTGTGAACTCGTTTTATCGTGTTGCCGTATTCTGCACTTGGGTTTTCTGGCAAAGAGATATATATCTGTTTTCCTTTCATTATACGCTTATTGATCGACGACTTCCAGACTACTTGAATCATGTTCGAACTAGTGCATGGGTTGATCAAAGAGTTCGTTTATTGTAGTGTTTTCCGCATATTGAAAGTAATTGTGCCGTAAAGTCATAGCAGATAGCAAAACAATTTTCTCACTACTTGTTTGAAGTATTCAAAGGTCTTTTACTATGAAAAGATTGAAATGATAAAGACGATGATAAATTTCGGGATAGACAGTGTTATATATTTACTCTTGTACATCGAAAGCTCGTTTGCTTGACGTTTTGAATTATAAAATAAAGTCAGTTGCGATAAGGCACGAAGAAGTATGGAGCTTCTAACAAAACCCGTTGCATTTAGCATTATCTGACAACAATTAACAACTGTGTCTTTTACAGATTCCGTGATAAAGTTGCTCACCCTGTACAGTGAGATATTTCCCTTTCTAGACCTCAGACACCCACAGACAGAAAATGGAACAAAAAGGGGTGGGGATGGGGTTCTATGCTGAGTATATCACAGTGTAGCTGGGGCAAATCCGTCCATAGACTTTCAAACTTCTAATGGCGACTTTTTGAATTGGGGACTACATAATGGTGTTTGTTAGGAAATTAAGTTCCAAACACGCCCTAGCTCATATTTAAGGTGGCTAATCTTTTGGAATAAATTCGATTTTTTTTCAGATACAGCTGTATCTGATTGTCGGCAACAGAAATCCAAGACAGACCTTTTGAAATATGTGAAACATGAATATATTGAAATTTTAAGAAATCAGTAAAGATAATAGTAGTATCCTCATTTAATTTAGAGCTCTTGAGTCGACGTCATATCTAAGAAGTGTAATTGACGAGAAAAAAGTATCTCTCTGTATCGATTGTAATTATCTTGAAAAATGCTCAATGCTTTTTCAATCTATTATCCACTGGCACTACAAGAATTCAGGAGAAGTGATTTTCCACAGCCACTTTTCTGCGTCCGTACACACAACCAGACAATCTTAGAACGGAACAAGTATGTATGACGTCATCAGACGTTCAGATAACATGATGGCCATTTTGAATCGGATGAAGACACCAATTTTGCTCGGCAGATTACGTCAATCAGACAATATCTGATCTAACTTAAACGTGCTGGGAGCAGGGTCGGTGTGATAACTTCTCGCAATACAGTCAGGCCACATGTACAACCGTCCTCCGGGTATCTTATAATCAACTTCCAGCGTCTAAAGTCGATAAAACTTGATTAACCTTGTTCCGCTAAAGCTCCAGTGTTAGAATCAAATCTCATACTGCTGAGAATGAGTTCTCGGTCTTCTTGGCCCGCATTTAATGGGGAAATGTCTTCACAAAACGTATTATAATGATGCCATGTTCGAAAGAATCGCCTTTTTGACAGAAATTTGTCCGCGCTGAATCAAAATTTGATCTAGCTTCAATGTCATTTTTAAAGCTGGCTCAACAAAGAGTGTAAAAAAGACCAATTTTTCAGGAAAAAATTCCATCTTAGAAATTGCTGGTTACAGGTCTCAGTGCATTATAAATAACGTATTGCAGCACTTTTGCACAGACCTAATTAGTAGAAGATACGGGACTACATGACATGCTATGGACTCATTCTATGCCCATTATATTAAAGCTCTGTTAAAACTCAGGTTCTTCGGGAAGCACACACACACGTCACACAAAAAAAAAAACGGTTACATTTCTGTTATAACTAATTCTCAGACCACGTTAGAGCTTTACGCTGTTTTCTCTTATAAAGCACTTTCAGAAGACTTGGGCTCAATCTGTACAATGTCCAAGCTGGTGTCAGCTTGACCAGTGTCCGTGGCACGGTGTCTGTGTAGCACGAGGCCAGCACGTTGTCCACTACAAGGGTACCGCTGGGCGTGTGCGGGTTGAACTGACCGGTCCGCTGAACGCACTGGATGTCAATAATTATATCTGCTCGCAGGCAGGGCGTGTTGTCAGAAACATAAATTAACAGCATGGCCCCCAGAGTGACACGTCGGGCTGATACAAGGTGGACAGTTCCGCGTTCGCTACACACGTGGACATAGTGACCAGGCGCTAGGGTGATTTGAGCCCCGGTTTCTGTGGTCAGCATGACATAGTTCGCCACGTGGTCAGAGCACGCGTGACCAAACGTAAAAACGGGTTCGAATCTCATTTGACCTGTCCGTGTTGTCACGAGTACAGAGTCCCCCACCTTTAAATCCCTCATGGGCTTCCGTTTCATCGCAGGTGTTAGAACTGTAGAATTACCGGGGAAGCACGCCTTTCTGCTTCCACCACGACGCTGTATGATAGCGCGTACTCTTCCAGACAGCTTTGATTCGATGTCTCTCTTTCGATCCGCGGGCAGTTGATCGTACAATTTCTCCAGCCCCTCGGAGACATCGCCGTGATGAATCATCTCTTCCAGAACCTCGGAGGCGGCGCTATAAAACTCATCCCTGTACCTAGCACCGTTGTTGGTCACCACGAGTTTATCAATCAAATCTAAAAGTTCTGCCCGCTTTTCAGCACGAGAACGAGACCGGATGCTGTTGTCAAGGAAGACGTACCTGTTCTTGATATCCTGAGTGACAAACGTCATGAAGGCCATAGGCTGCCTCTCTATATATTCCGCCTCTGTCATCAAGGCTTGTCCTGTGGCCTGCCGCCTATCGTTATTATCCTGAAATTCGTCCCCATGAGAAATCACCACGATCACGTAGTCAAAAACTTTGGGGCCAACGATCAGTTTGATAAGCTTCAAAGAGTCGCTTTCCTCCTCTGTCAAACGAGTTCCGTACTTCCACACAACCAATATGGCATCAAAGCCAGTTGGTTCCAGAAGCAGACAGCGAGACAGCTCGCGAAACGTGGTTTCCTGGGGACGCCTTGTGTCAAACAGACCTGGAGTGTCCGTAACTGAAATTTTCCTACCATTCACCTTCCTAACCTTACGAATGCACACAGATGTTTCGCTCTCCCCGAGTTCTGACACCCTAAATAGTCCAAGGTCATCCAGCAGAGTGCAGCCTGTAGCGCTCTTGCCGTGGCCAGTTTTGCCGATCAGAACCAATTTCAGCTCGTTCTGTACCTGTGTAAATAACCGTTTATGTGAGTCAATTAAATATGAGGTATCAAAATGTGATTTTAAAATAATAGATATATAGGCCTATATTGCGAATGATATAATCATTCTGGATTTCGTTAACCCCAAATCGCTTAGATATTAAAATACCTTGACTCCAAGCCTAATCTTCTGAAACATCTTGTTCCGTTGACATATTTTAGAGTGAGATATCTGTGGCTTTAATATACGACTTGGCATTCTGTGCATTAAAAAAAAAAACTCATCTTAGGGCAACTAAACCTGGTTTGAAGACGTGAACTCAAATTGCAAGAAAATGTTCCAGGTAGGCCTAAGTTGGTTAGCCCATGAAAGAAAACCTGTTTTCACACCTATTGCCACTTGAGTATTGCTTTATTTCGCCTTTGTTAGAAAACGCATCTGTTTACACTCAAGCAATGTCTTAAAAGACAACAGTGTGATTTAAAAACATTCACTCTTCATTATTCAATTACAGACTGACAAATATGAACCCGCTTTTTTGGGGGTTAGATATCTTCAAACAAATCTATTTATGTTGTTTCTGTGCAAACAAAACTTCATATAATGTATTTATACATATCTTCTTGTTTCACATTTCCATTAGATATCTTAATATCAAAGGTATTTCTATAAGATACGATTGCAGCAATCGTGAACCACAACAGCGCTCTGTAGTTTTCTACCGGGAAAACAAGCTCAAAGCTTTTCGGTTGGTTCAATAAGAATGATCGATCTCCTACAAAACGAGCATTGGAATAATAAATGAGATCTCTAAATCAGGTGCACGGATTTGTTACTGGCAAATCAACATGGTTCCGAGCTAAACCTGATCGTGCTTTGGGGGATTTTGGAGATTTTGAAGATTAAATATTTCAGTATAGTATTGCTAAGGATATAACCATCCTGGATTTTGTTAACCCCAAATCGCTTAGATATTGAAATTTCTTGACCCTAAGCCTAATTTTCTGAAACATATTGTTCCATCGACATACTTTGGAGTGACATATTTGTGAGACATTTGTGGCATTCCGAGCTAAACTTGATCATGCTTTGGGGGATTTTGGAGATTTTGAAGATTCAACACATACAATGCTCATTTGACCTTGGTATAATAATAATAATAATAATAATAATAATAATAATAATAATAATAATAATGATGATGTATTTTGCCTTGTAATTTTATCAGCTTTTTCTTTATCACAAAAACAAATCTATCCAAAACCACTGAGAATAGTACGATAATCAAGATTAGTTTAGAAAGTTCTAAATTTCATTTCGTTACTGTCATAAGCAAAATGAAACAGTGTCTGAGTCCAACATGAAAGAATGGCTCTAAGTCTATATATTGAGAACTATGTCAACATTTTTGGATATTGTTGAATTTAACTTAGGTCCTCAAATATTCCAGTACTTAGAGATTAACTTCTAGCAAGTTCACAGAGAGTTATTGCACTATAACTGTTCTGAATTTTTTTTCAAAAAAAAAAAAAAAATGAACATATATTACGTCATCACTTGGTGGCATATTTTTGTCCGGTATATAAGAACAGAACATCCCTTCCGATTTCTGGAGGCATGAAAAAACAGCTTTCAGAAAAGGACGCAGTGTGCCTTTGAACATTTGTGCACAGTATCTTAAAAGGAATAAATTATAACAATTAAAATTCTGTATAATATACTGTCGTTAAAGAAAGGCTTCATCACAACTGAAAAAATGTGGTTAAAATCGAGCTTTTCTTTTTAATTAAGCTAAAATTGTCGCTACAGTTGTAGCCGCAAGTACCAAAAATTGGAGAGAACGCCAAAAAGTACTTCTTACTGCACGAAAAAATAGCTTGACTTGTCTTTGAACCAAGAGAAAATTTGCCATAAAATATGATAAATCTCATGTTAAGCAACCTGATTACGTCATTAGAACGGTTTCTGATTCGTCGCGCCTTTTGTGTCTATGTTAGACCGACTTTAAGCATGGACAAATTATATTAAATAATTTAAATTATTATATTAAATAATTTGTCCTTTCTGCTAGTTCTGAAATTTAATACTCTGAATTTACCTTGGCAGAAGATTGACTCGGTGAGGGTGATGCGCCTTGTGGTCCTCCCTTTGACACCACCGTTGGAAGACGTTTTTCCTGGGACTGAGATTTTTCTTTGCATTCTTCCCACACACAAAAAATAAGAAAGAACAAGAAATGAGGATATATTTCTTCTGAAAACTTCAAATGCTGCTAAAACAATTAGTGTTTTTCGCAGCCAAGATCAATTTAGTGCAAGGCCTTCTGTGGATAAGTTGCTTTTTTGTCTCAGACAGTTTGGCAAGCTTTTATAGGAATAAGTAGTTAATATAAAATGGGCACCGCCGTATATCTATTTTGAACAAAACTGATGGCATTTTTTTCATCTTACAAAAGAAACCAATTTAGCAAACAAGATGTGTCAGTAGCGTGACCTACTTTGAGCATCGTCTGCCAGATCGGCTTGCCCCACTCGCCGCAACGCTGCAGTAAGATTGTCAAAGGCAGCGTCCGTGTCTTCCTGTTCCTTCCACCAGTCTTTCAGTTTCTGTGCCATGGCGCGCCGCGGGTCGCGTTGCTCGCACACAATGGTGGCGTGGTCCATGGGAAAACCAAGCTCTACGATAAGCTTGTGTAGATTCCATTGTGTCAAATTCTCTGCCAAATGTTGAAATAACTTATCTACGTTCATTTTGTAATACAGTATTCTTGAATATTTGGAAGATTTTCACAGGTTTCTACAACCCTTGTCCCGTCCTTCTGTTCTCTGAACATAATGTTAATTATATTGCTGAAAATTCTGCCTACGTCATTATCAAAGTCATTATTAATGGCGGCGTTACAGGAAAACATTTTATTTAGTTGCTTCACATTAACTAAAGCATCATATATCCATGTCTTCAAATGTTGTTTAAAACACCTACCTCTATTTTATATTTAAAATTGCTCATTGGTTTCCAGTCCTTTCGTAAACTTTACGTGAGCATATGCCCCATGGCAGAAAAATAAATGGCAGCAAAATTTTGAAGATTTACAGCTGCAACCCTCAGCATTTCGGCATACGCAAGTGCTGTGTACATAGAGATAAGACAGCCTCCTTCAAGAGAATATGAAATATTACTAACATCCAGTTTTTAATTAAGATACGCCGAGCCATGCGAGTGAAAACATAGTTTACGTTGAGAGGATAACGCTGGAGAGGTAGACTTGAACGAGGTAAGTGAAGGAAAATTTGTCAATATTCTCAATTCCGCGCCATTGTTGGTGTTGGCTCCCGTATTAAGATGGCTCCGTTCTTTAGGATGGAGAGAGAGAGAGAGAGAGAGAGAGAGAGAGACTGTATATTTTGGTTACCGCACTATCATTTTAAAGAATCATAACTTTCTACATTCTTCTTGGCAAAAATTAACATTGTCAGTGTGTTCATATGCGACATGTTAATGATATGTCGACGAGGTTTTAATATTTCCCTTCGATCGTGTGCTATTCGTTCTTACATATACAAGTATTAGAAAACAGGAGGTAGAAAAATAAGACATTTAAAGGTAATCACATAATTTTACGGTCCATGACAGTCATGGAGTTACTGCCTTCACAGATTTACTGTTTTAATTTTGTTCTTATCATAGCTGCAGATACGGGGAATAAATATTGACTCCGAATCATATTTTTTTTATGAATCGCAAAAGTGTGGATAATTTATGAGAAAAGCCTTAACATAATGCTATGGAGGCGGCCATCTTTGCACGTGACCAGGTACACCCATATTCGTAATCAGAAAGCTTTGTCGCTCAAATTCAATCAATTTAGTGAAATTCTGTCAATGAAGTGAAATATCATAGCTAATTAAATTGACCTTTTGAAATATTTCGATGAGAGAAGAGTGTCACAGATAGTGCAAAATGTATGTCTTAACTCACTTTGCCTCGACTCCATGCCTTTAAGCTAATGCCAGATTGTCATTTTCTGTAACATAGCGGTTTTCATTCTTATGGAAAGTATTGCACATCTTTTACAACATTAATGAACTCAAAAAAAATCCATCATACCTGTACAATATTGATAACGTTTAGCTTGCATTTAATATATTATTATTATTGCAATTCTACGTAAGTGCTTCACAAAGCATTAGGTAGTAAGATTACGGGAAACAATGTTGCAGAGGGAATATTTCTCAGGGGTAGTAATCAGGCCTTTACTTTCTGAAGTTCAGATATTAAAGTATTTGCTATAAACGCTCTGAGCACGAAATCTCTCATTTTACTGTATTCCAGATAGCACGCGCCATGTCTCGTGAGAGCATTGACCAAGAGGATGAGTTCCCAGAAAAGGTGCGTGCTGTGATTATAATGTCGTGTTTCCACTTAACTTGGGCCGACCTAACCCGGTGTGACAGGAATAGTAGTCCTAGGAATGGAAGTCCAGGTCTCATTAAATAGTACAGGTTAGGGTTTAACCGTTAGTTGGAGTATTAGGGTTATTATATGGGACGAATGTCACCTGTACAAAGTAATGGGGAACGGACAACGGTTCCTAGCGGACTACCATTCCTGTCACAGTGGTACGCCCACCTCAGGGAAACGTGTGATCTCTGTTGTCTCAATATTGTATTTGAGATTCTGCAAAGGTGATTTGTACCGAATGAGGTAGATCCATCTTGATAATTGCTCTTTGACATGTACGATTTTCTGACTACATTTTTAAAAAAGGACTACTGCAATATTTGCGTCAATTTATCAAATTGAAAGAAGTACGGTAATATGCCAAACAATTCGACCAAGATTAATTAATTAATTTCATGGAAATGTCAGTTTGGTCGAATTGATTAAAATATAGCAATGGAAATCTTTGATATCGTCGGATTGTTAGGAGCATCTGCCAAAACGTCCATCTTACCGGAACTATTGCATTTTACCGGAAGTGTAACGCAAGATAAGCCGCAATTTTCACCTAACACGTGTTTCAAGCACGTTTTATCCTCCTTTTAAAATTTTATTTTGCTGTGTACAATATGTGCTAACATAACTTGAGATTCAAACAGGCGACAGTTCATAATTTCTATCTATTTATTTCCCTCACCGACGATCACTTTCATGACGCGCTTTACAAGTGGGACGCTTTTTCCCCCGGAGACAGGTGTTATAAACAATGCCCGGTCACTTATATTTGAAACCGGTAGCTTTAGTTGACTGTTGACTTAAACCAGTTATGTGATCTACCTACGCTCTATTTGAATTTTAATATGTCAACTGAAATCAACCAAATTGAGATATTTTTTACCAGTCTGAGATCAGTTGTTTTCAACTCGCAAGGCTTGCTTGGCGTAGACGTACGCATTTCCGAAGAAAATTCAATCGCCCCTATCAAAGAATACCAAGTGGTACTCAAACGGAATTCAGTGTCACTTTAAATTACTTTTCAGTATTTAATTTAAAAATCATGTCATATTAAAACATATTGAAAAGGCAATCTACGGAGCCTACCTGTGCCGATAGACATCTTGTTGGCACTCTTCCGATTTTCTTACACATATACACTCGCTGTGCACAAGCCACGGTGCATATTAAAAACCCAACTGATACAACCCGAACGTAAAATAAGCATTTAATTGCCATAATTTACACAAAACAGATGCATTAATAATTTGACGTGAGAATTGAGCAAACGCAGAAATCAGGCCTTCCCAACTACCAGACTCGGCACCTACGGATCCAGAATAAACCGGTATATCAAACCACACTACCCGTTTTCAAGGTGTGTGTCAGATCGCATTACAGAGTATCATACCCCATCACAAATTTTGTAAGCCTACCTGTCATCCTGGTATCGCGCCTCGTTTTCGTCAAGTAGGAGTCGTATGAATACAACAACATTGCATGGCGACAGACGACTCCTTCAATCTTGTCGGGGGTGGAAACGCGCTACTTGTATGATTAAGACGAGCCTAGCCGTCAGTACCGGATATTGTTTTGTGACCTTGAGGAGCAATTTGGTTTGGTCGTTGCGGCACGCATGAACAGTAGTTGAACTACCACACCTGGGTCTTTTCTTTTTGACAACTGTTCACTCGTCATCGAGGCGCTTGTTCAAGACTACAGGCTGATATCTACTAGTACTACCAGTGGCTTCATTAGTAACGTTCCCACAATACTTAGTTTTCTGTCTGTGCGTACATACCCTGAAAAAAGCCAGCCTCGCTGACGAGAACAATGGACGTTTCTCACCCTTCTCTAGGATTACCCCTGATCACGTCCATCCCGCTAGTCATGAAAATATTCCACCCCCGACAGAATATGCTTCCGCTATCAAATTTAGGTCTGTTTTTCTAAATTAATATATAAGTTTGCAAGTTCTTATTTACAAAACATCATTGGCTATGTTCGAACCTAAATTTTATATTTAAAATTGCGGTATTGTCAGATTTTTAGCATAAACAGGGAAAATTGCAGCAGCGCATGAATATAGATGAGATGCACTACTTTCCAACCCCGCTTAGGATCATTGCTATCACATCGTGCACCAGGCAAAATCGGTGTGGTAGCTGATACTCTGTAATGCGATCTGACACACACCTTGAAAACGGGTAGTGTGGTCTGATATGCCGGTTTACTCTGGATCCGTAGGTGCCGAGTCTGGTAGTTGGGAAGGCCTGGAAATGAGAGACTGGTCTGCTCCAGCATACCTAGCGCAAACCACATGTTAATGAAGACGGTCCCATTGTGGGGGAGGGGGGTCACAGGAATGGAGTTCTTCACGGATTACGCTAAATAATATCAACGTTTCATGCATCTGGGGAAATAAAAAGTGACTCACAGGTAACGTAAATACCCAGTGGAACTCTCTGTGAAGCTCCGCTTTTCACCGCCATTTAAGTTACTGTTTTTTTCTAATAAGGAAGACGTCATTTTTATTGTTGACAAAACAGTTATCCATGTCGGTGAATAGCTACACGCGTTCGTCAGATTTTGACAGCGCGTGGTATTTGGCGCCAAGAAGTCTAGGCGGTCGATCTCACTGATCTTTCAGTCGACTGTAGTAAATGTAGGATCTCGCGGCACTGACTTCAAGAACGTTTCCCCTGCAAATATTTTTCAATCAAACTTGAAAACAAATTGCTTATTATTCCCAAAATTTTTATTGCTAGCATACGCTATGTATGGTCTATATGAAGATGTTTACTACACATCCTACCCACTGTCGACATTTGGTTTCATCCAGAACAGACATCCCCCCTCCCCCAGTTACAGGCGTGACGAATCAGTCAGCGAGGGCAAGTCTGCTAAATTAGCACAATTTGTATGTCTATAAGCACTATTTTTGCCATCGGGGACAAAGGAAATGACAGGTACGTCTCGCTTCCATATTAGATCTTCAAATAATTGTTTCTTCCTCATTGACAAAAGCTATTGAAAGGACAACAATTGACAAAGGGCCGAGACATGCAGCATCTATTTCACTGGCTTGAAAATTTACCGAGTCTTGCCGACGATGTGGTCGAACAATCGGAACAAGAAAAAAATTCTGTCGCATGATTTTGACGTATGGACTAAATGTTTGAGCCCAGAAAAATTAATTTTATAATATAATTTTTTGGGTCGGATTGACTGGGCCCGTCGAAATGCTTGGCACATTACCGTAGTTTTAAGCAGATATGTCTATTTGTTCAGTGCGTATAAAAACGATTATAAAAAACAAATGTACGATTCTCAACTTTTTAAGATGGATCGGGACAAAATGGAGTACTGATCGCATTGTATGCATGCAAAAACCACTGAAGTGAAAAATGAGGGAAGGATGAGCACAAGCCCCTTGTAGCAGCATTTCTTTATTCAAAATTCTTTATCTCAACTTCTTACTGCAGGGCAGCCCCTTGACAGTTCTAGTGGTTGGCAGAGATGGCTCTGGTAAAAGCGCCACAGGGAACACGTTGCTCTGCAATGACAGAGCATTTGAGACCTCGGACACTATGCGATTTTCCAATATCTGCCAAATGAAGCACGGGAAAGTGTCGGGTAGGAAAATCCAAGTTTTTGACGTACCGAATCTTCCATCGAGGAAGGTCGGCATTCACAAAGCAAGGACGGAGTTGCGGCGCTGCTTTCAGATTGCCACAGGCGACGTGGATGCCTTTCTGTGGACGATCAGGTATGGCCATAGATTTGACGAGCTTGATGAAGAGTTCCTACAAGATTGCGTCCTTTATTTCGGTCCAAAATTCTACGATTTCGCCGTGCTCGTAGTCACCCATGCCGATTTACAAACGAAAAACAATGACAGGTTGAGCACGCTGGGCAAACATGTGAAGAACGCGGACGACTACATTGATGAACAACCTCTCCCTCTGTTCAGCGTTGTGAGAGACAAGTTCAACGGCAGATTTATTTTTATCGATAATTACTCGGCAAGGGACGGAGCATCAGAAAACGAAGCAGGGCGATTGATTCAAGTCTTGGATAAAATGCAAACGAATTCTTTCGCTCAGTATAGAGAGGAAGACTTTCTACTGGCTGCAGCGCCAAGCAAACTGGAGGTGGAAGAGTCAAGAGCGACAGAGGACGGACGGTCCGGGTGCACTTGGTGCTGCCTTCTGCTGCCGTTCTGGTGCAAGTGCGCGCACAGAAGGAAAGTTCAAGCATGCTGCTTTGACTAAATGCGCTGACTAAGGGCTCATACCCAATGAGACTATTGTTGCACGCCCCGTTTTGTTTTCAAGGTTCTCGTAGAATCACTACCCTCTTTCAAGAAGGTAAAAATTATAGGCGAATTTTCCAAATGCCTTTTTGACAGAGAACCAAATGACTGTATTTATCTAAAGATATATATGTGAATATCTTGTGAAAAAAATCAATCTGTCGCCCTGGTAGAGGGTGTATCATCACCAGCTTATCTGAATTCTTCTCGACGCCAGGAGGCGTGTTAATCTGATTGCATTCAGCGAGAAGCCCAGCTGAGTTGGATCCATCTACGTAGAACGACGGTTTCATTGGGCTTACTCTTGAGGAAACATTGCATTTTCTATTTTTGGTAGACTTTTGAGAGATATTTGGTTAAACCAAAGTGTGCAGTGTATATTGTAACTTTGTAAAAAATTTGGCAAGTGAATAAAGTATTAACCGCGTTTACTATATAGCTGTTTGCCAATGCGTTTTTCGACGTGTTTTTTTTTTTTCAACTTTCACAACTGCCTCATGTTGATAAATATTAAAAATACCCGTATGAATGTTCCGGTAGGGAACGGTGGGGGTTGCAGAGATGCAGCTGGGAAGGGAAGGCACCAATGTTAAAAGTGGTGAAATTATGGAGCATTCTTTAAAGCGCTTTCTTGATAAATAATATTTATTTAATAAAAAGCCATATATTAATTGCGCTAAATGAATAACACAAATAATGACAAGTAATAAAATGAAAACAAAATGTAAAAGATCCATAAACGAGGTCGGGATAGCGTTTCTTTAGCTGGTCGCGTATAAGAGTTAAATTATAGAGCGTAAAACAAACCGTGTCTTGAATACTGTATTGAACTGTCAAAGTCAAAAAGTAGCGAAGATCAAGACGTAAAGGACGGACGCAGGTTAGGTTTTAAAATGATTTTAATGACCCCCCCCCCCCCCTCCTACTGGGTTCACGGCATTGCAGTGTAACAATAAATTAAGAGTGATAAACAATGGCTCAATCCGTTTATTTTGTCTAAATATCAATTTTTTTGTAATATGAGCTCATTTTAAGAATATTACAGCAAATGTCAACAGCTTAAAACTTACATGTTGAATATGAAGTGCCTCTCAGCGACAAAATGCTTACATGACCGATAACTGAAGAGCGCCAATCTCTTACGAATATAATATAGCAAAGAAAACCTGCAATATGCCAGACTGTATCACATATACTTCTAATGCGAGTTTGCTGTAGTTACTTCACATTTTTATTTTCTCTTACAAAAAAAGTACTTTTGTTCCACAAAGTCATAAAGAGCGGTTGTCGTGCTTATGCTTTCTGCTAAAAAAAGGACGAATGTTCAGCAATTCACAAACAGAGCATGGTTCCAATACATCGACATTTTCTGTGCAATGACGTGTTCTAGTTTAATATCGGTTCAGAAAGATCAAAACAAACGTGGGAAAACACCAAGGAGACCATCGTGAAATGAAAGACAGTATTTTCTGGGAATATTATCACAAGGATGAGTAACTGAAACATTTTGGTCTTCTTTTAGATCAAAAAAGATTATTATACGTGAATCTTGGGTAAATTAATAGTAAACCATAAAACCAACCACTTTTCTGGCCTAAAAATGCTTCTTTCTATGCATTTAGAAAAACCAAAATGCCTGACAGTGAGTATACTAAGGTTTGGCTCAAGTTCTTGTGTGAAGTTATCCACTAAGTAAACAGAGTTGAGTGTGCTGTACTAAAGAAAATATGGCTCAACAGGATGTCTTGGGTGCAAATCAACAAACAAACGGTTTCATCACAGTCTAAACAACTCAAATCACAAAGGACAACAAATAAATTACAAGGAACACTGCCACAACTGTCATAAACTGTTTACAGGAACTGTTTCCACAGGAAGGCATTATATATAACAGTTGAATCTAATTTTCAAATATATGGTACAAAATTTCGGGTCTTTTCATTAATAGGAAAACTACCTTTTTTTAATTGGAATAGAAACAGGATCAATTTTCTTCTGTTGTCATTCAGCATTGCAGCATGCAGTCAAACATAAATTTGCCATCCAATTCATATTCCACAAACAAAAACAATACAGGAACCCACAAAGAAGATTTAAGTTAAAAATTTCTACAATTGCAGTCATGTTATGTAATCCATTCTTTTCAGACCAGTTTGCATTGTGTCTTTTCTATGAATTTGCAGCAGAGAGGAACTCGTTAATTAATTAATTAACTAATAATCCAGACGACCCATTTTCTAATCGGAGGAGCTAACTCCGACCAGCTGCATCAGGCCGTCGGTGCTCATGGACTTTGGTCTTTCGAGTGGAAGTCCTAAAGCGCGGTCCCACACCAGAGAAGCCAGAGTTCCCAGAGCTCTGGACACACCAAACAACACTGTGTAGTAGTTCATCTCTGTCATGCCATAATGCTGAAATACAAAACAAAATACGTTTTTGCCTCTTTAAAATATGTGGGGAAAAAAGTGTTTGGAGGGTGGTAGAAAAAACAAACTGGGTAACTCCATAAAAAAAGACTTAAGGAGTTTTCTGACACTACATTCAACTCTGATCACTTTTCATGGGATCATCAGAATTAAATTAAAAATCATTAAAAATTTTAATTTAAAAATGCAGACCAGGCCTGAATTAAAAATCATTATAACTGCATTTAAAATGCTGAATTCTGTGATCCCACAGAAAAAAGCTTTCGTTTGTCAGTGGACAAGAAAAATTTAAAATAGTGTCAGTTACCTGCAGCAAGACTTCAGACCATTTATCATGCGAGAATCAGAAACCATCAGCAATGCATTGAAAACCATAAGAGTTGAATTAAAAAAAGGCAGAATTCCACGATCCCCCAAAAAATGTTTTTGGAGGTGTCAGTTTACCTGCAACAGGACTCCACTGTGAGCATCCACGTTGGGCCAGGGGTTCTTGGCCTTGCCCTGCTCCAGGAGGATGTCTGGCACCAGCTTGTAGAGCTGGCTGACCACTTGGAACAGAGGGTCATCTGGCAGGTGCTTCAGGGCAAACTCACGCTGACACTGATACCTGGGGTCAGTCTTTCTCAGCACGGCGTGGCCGTAGCCCGGAACAACCTGAAATGTAGCGACCCGTGCAAAGTGGTTTGCTTTATGGGCATGGTTAATTAGGTTCTTTAAGAAATAATTACTCTTGAAGACCAGTTCTTTAGAAAAAGTCAGTTGGTTCGCTTAGTTCAGCCTGCTAAACTCAGAAAGCCAACTGCTCCCAAAGCAGTCTCAGATCAGTTCACTATCCTACTTCAAAGTAATTACAACCCAAAGTCAGCTATCATCAATGTGATTAGAAATCAGTCTTGAGAGAATTATATTTTCTCTTTGAGTTAAATAAGATTTTCTCTTTGAGAGAATTAGATTTTCTCTTTGGCTCTCTTTTCAGACCGGAAAAACAAAAAGCATTACAAGAAGTCAGTAGGATTGTTAGTGAAAATCAACTTAATCTATAATGTAATATATAATCATTATTATTCATTTATTGTTACAACTCCTCACCTGTCCTGATTTGAGTGTGTTCCAGATAAAGTTTTTGACATTATCATCTGTAAGATCTCCACCCAGAGCCTCTTGGCACCTCTCTAACCACACTAACACCTCCTGAAAGGATCAAATAAACTGAAGTTAATCACAAAACTGGGGACAAAGGCAAACAATATATCTAGTATATATATATATATAAAGTGCCTCCTCTTATTTCCAAAGTACTCATACAATCACCATCTTTTCTGTATTCTACTCAACGCCAAGAGAAGGTGTGTTAATATGTCATTCTGACTGCATACAGCAAGAGTCCCCAAGAAGTTAGACTGATCTATGTAGAATGATAGTTTCATTTGGGAATGAGCCCTGTAAGTTTTTTTTCCATTTGTGAACTGCCCGCTGGTCACAAGAGACGAACGTTAAACTGACCTGATTGGCAAGTCCGTGTAGGGGTCCCGCGAGGCCGTTCATTCCTGCGGCAAAGGAGAGGTAGGGGTCCGAGAGGGCGCTGCCTACAAGGTGGACTGTGTGAGCACTGACATTGCCACCTTCATGGTCACTGGAAACACAGAAAGACAGGGAATTAAATCAGGAGATTCTAGAGGTCGCTGCCTACAAGGTGGACTTCTTTATTACTGGGAACACAAAGTTTAATATCACAAGACACTTCAGCAAGAATCAACAAAGTATACTAGGAAAGAAGTCTTTCATGGCCATAAGGGAAGGTGACAAAAAACTGTCAGTTATTCTTGACTAAAGATTTAAAAAGAGACAATTCGGTCTACCATCTAAGAACTTTGGTGTATAGTTAGTCTTCGGGGACATCTCAAATAGTTCAGATACTACATGTATACGTTTAAAATCAAAAAAAATTCTTTGTTATTGAAGAATAGCATGGCATCCCAGTAATACAGCTGCCCTTTACCTGTGAATACATAGGTATAATCTCAGGAGTTCTGTGAAATAAGGGTCATCATATTCCCAGAAATACAGGTGCCCCTTACCTGTGAATACATAGGTATAATCTCAGGAGTTCTGTGAAGTATGGATCATCATATCCTAGCATGGAGGCAAAGTTGCCAGACCAGTCATTGTTGGGATCAATGGCACCAACATTTGTCCCCTCGCGATACAGGTTTCTGTAGATCATGGCGGCCACGGTGGGCAGTTTGGCGATTAGGTCCATGGCATCTTCGTATGCATACTGAAATAGAAAAGTGAGGCCAAATTTAAGTGAAAACTGCACTGGACAAAAAGCCTTAGCTCAAAAATACTTGGCATTCATTTGTGGTAATTATGTGATCTATAAACAGTTTTGAATGTTGCTAAATTTATAAAACATCTTTTTTAAATTCTCGTCCAATGACTTTTGTTTTGCCAGGACTTGACAATGCAAGCTCATCTTTTTCAAATATTGCCACTAGAGACTTACAACCAACACTTTTTGTTCCTCACCAAAAAATCTAGTCTATGCTAATATATATTCTACAAGAGGACCTACCTCCCAGTATTTTGCCTTATGAACACCGTCAGAGTAAGCCTTAGCAAACTTGCTCTCGCTGCTGAGAGCGGTGATGGCAGCACTGAACTGTGCCATGGGGTGCAGAGTGCTGGGGAAGTTGTTCAACATGGTCACTACGTGGGAGGGGATGTCGGCTCTCTCAGCCCATTCCTACAACACACAGATAGGAAAAAATAAATAAATATATTAACAACACGTGGCCACTCCACCTTACCCTATAACCCATACTAAATATATGCAAACATTCTTATCTTACATAGGCAAAAATTCTCAGACAAGTATCATATAAAAAAAACCTTGGGCCTACAAATTTTCTAAAAGTGATAAAACAAAGAAGGATTCAATATCATATATTATTCAATATCAACTGAAGCATCACTGCATTTAGACAAAATAATACTACTTACACTATTTTGTTGGTGATATCTGAAAAGGTGATTTAAAACTGTTCAAGAATTTGTGATTCATTAAACATCACTATACTGAAAAATTAAGAAAATAAATAAATAAATAAATAAATAAATAGTTTTCAATTTGAAAAATTGTAGCTGTACCCACCCTGGAGAGGTGCTCCACCTGGTGCTTGTTTGGAATCTTTCCAGTAAGCAACAGCCAGAAGATCCCCTCTGGTAGCGGTTCCTCCCCGCCTGGGATCTTGGGGAGCAGTTCTTGGCATTCTGGGATACTGTAGCCACGGAAACGGATCCCTTCCTCGGGGTCCAAAACCGACGTCTCGTACACCATGCCCTTAATGCCTCTCATGCCGCCATAGGCCTGAGTGAAAAGGACAAATAATTCAAATTTTTTGACAAAAAAAAGAAAAAAAAAAAAACATTCGCATTGAAATATATAATTAAGGGAATCCATATTTTGAATCCCAAGATGGGCAAGTGACAAACTAAATACTTTTGCATTTCTAAAATAAGCCTTTTTTAATATTTTCATAGGCCCAAAATAGCACTATCTTTGAGTGTAAAAATCTCAAACCTGTGCTTACCTGATCTACAGTCACCTGTCCAATGACTGAACCACCATGAGCCTTCCTGAAATCTGACACACGCACTTGTTCTGAAGAGATAATTTCTGCCAGAATCTCCTTTAGGTTCTGAAAAACAGACATTTTGGGTAATTTAGTAACGAGAGTATTAAAAACACAATATCATCCAGGTTATGATATATAGTGATAATATTTTAGGTAACACAAACAATTTAACATGTGAATAGTCTTTTGATACAGCAAGGTATAATGGTTATACCTATTAAATCCTCCTGAATGTAGGTATTACCAATATAAATATTGGGTCACTAAATGAAATAAAAACCTACAGAAAAAGTGAAGCAAAAAAGCCAAGCAAGCAATGTTTTCAGTGTAAAGTGCCCCTGCATCACAAAGAACACCATCACCCCTCTGATACATGAGGATGTTTGATGAAATGGTGTATCAAATATCACATGGTAGTGAGGGGTTGGTTCTGGGAATGTTTTTGATTGGGACTGGAAGGGGGGGGGGGCAAAAAATACTTTAGTCGATACAAACAAAATGCCATCAGAGCAAGCCCACATAAAACATTGTAATTGGACACTAGGAGTGAAGGACATAATTAGGGAAACACACTGTTGAAGTAGTTAAGTGTGAAGCTTTAGAAATTTCCTGCAAACAAAATTGTATAAGAAGAATTGGACTAAGTAAAAACCTTTAAAGGTTTCTGGTTAAAGGCAACTGTACAACATCAATATTGCCAAAAAGCTGGAGCATACAGCACAGACTAGATAGTGCAAGCATCTAGTGCTGCCAACCTGCAAGAATACTCAAATTTAAAATCTGAAATTAATTTAAAATTTGGAAAGAATATTTTTGGAAAAAATAAACAGAAAACATAATAATAAAATGAGAACCTACAACTCATAAAAAATATATAAACGAGTAACATAAGGTCAAAAATCCCTAACATCTTATCAAAATAAAAAGTGTCAAAATGACAACCAGTGATCACAATTTTGAAACTAAAAGGGGCAAGTACACCTCCCAATTTGAAGCGCTCATCGCCTTAGTCAATCCATAGAAACATGTTTTTTTTCCCCTTAATATCCACACTATCAAGGATATCATTTGTCGTAAGATACCATTACTATGATATTATATTCTTTTAAGCTAAATAAACTCTTCTAATTATTATTATCGCTTTCATTATTATATTCATATTTCGCACTTCATCCATGTCTTCAATACATTTTGTTGCCAAACAGAAGGAACCTTTTAGAATGGTTTGCATTTTTCAATGTTTATTTGTACCAAGATAAATTGGTCAAAGCCACTCAAGTGAGTGGTTGAAAAATATTGTAAATGCAAGCCACAGAATCCTGACATAAATGATTAGGAAGATTTCCAAAAATAAAATTTAATAAACACCACCATTTTTTTTTTTTTACAATATGAGACCACGTTGGGGTCTAGTATCTTATGTGAAAAATCTGTAAAAACAAAACAATGTCATAAAAATGGGCTTTTAAAATGCGTTAGTAATTACTAAGGACACAGGCCTGGGGGAATTAGTAAATCTTCAATCTAACAATTATAAGGGGCTTGGTTTAGTTTTACCATCTTGTTCTCACGCCCAAGCATATTTACCAATAGACACCCTTTATCGATTTAGTAATGTGAGCAGTATCTGATAATGTCAATGATAACCATGATAAGCCAGCGGGAATCCTGTATTTTCACATTATATAAGCACCAGTGGGACGCACCATGTCAATCATGAAACAGGGTTACTGATGAATATCAAAAGAGAGATTACCCCAAAAAATAAACTAAGTGCATTTTCCATAGTGTTAGTGAATCTAGGCAGATATGGAAAGTGCTGAATAAAGAATACAATTAAGCCAGCTACCATCCAACTGAAGTAATTAAAAAAGACAAAACTGCCTTTCATACTTACAGTTTGTCCATTAGAATACAGAGTCTGACAAGGAAAGATAAATTAAGTCTTATTCATTGACTAGGATAAGTTCAACTTAAATAACCTGTTAACATTTCAATCATTAAATAAAAGTTCCAGCATTTTTATTTCTTCACGGATCTTCTTCCAAGCACACCAAAGAGTTATATCTTTCCTCATTTAGATGAAAACTACACAAGTAAAAGAATACCTGGGAACATGCAACATATATAATACAATGCACTTTGACCTAGGCTGTATGTTTTTTGAGCTACTAGTAAATAAATAGCCACCAAACCCAACATAAATTGATGAAGAAATATTTCAAATGTATTTTTTTTTCAAAAATACAGAAAAGTCGCCTAGCAGAGAGTAGGTTTCCTCTTTCACTTTCTGACATGCAATACAAATACATTCATATATCTTACTGTACATTTAGAGACGCAGAGACATAACAGATGCTGACAGGGTCATATATCTCTGTCATATGTATACAGTCACATGTATATAATATTGAGTAGTTCTACTGATTTGTATGTAATTTTCGTCTCTTCAGATTATTTCCCCCTGGCACGTGACATATGACACGACACTTATATTACAGTCTGTTTTGTTATGGTAATTGTTAAGGTAATGACTACACACAGGTAACCAGGTCACTTAAACTTTGCAGACAGCTTAACTTGAGTCTAGCGAAATTCTAGACAAGAACTGGGACATATGCATTATGCAGTTCAATTATATGAGATCAGAAATCACAAGTAAACCATGTGCCAGTTCAGGTAAAGCCATCATTTGATAGCCAATGTGATTAGAAAGTATTTCACAACATTTACATTTGCAACTGAAAAGAAGAACAAGAAATTGAGCCCTGTAGGGTGTTCTTTGCAAAAGATGGCTTATATTATTTTTAAAATTGTCCTATTCACATTCATATTATCATGGACAAGTGCTTCAACATCTAGTCAGTCACAAACTGACATTAAAGTCATAATAACTCTTCGTTTTGGCCAAAAATACGATTTTCCTGGAAAAAATGGCAATTTTCCCGTACTTACCAATGGTCAACGACCCCATTCCTGCATTCAAAGTTAATCCAGGGTTTTTTTCCTAAACATACGGTTTTTTGTTAAAATCTCTTAAGAGATTTTAACTGACGGAGCCCTCTCGTATCGAGCCATAGTTTCTGGTGACCTACTTAAAACCGCGGGAAAAGCAGACAACAACAACAACACTATATAACAATATTATAAGATTCATAAGATATATTCGTCTTTTTGCTCAAAATGTATTTATATCTACAATGTGTGCAATTCTGGGCTTTTCGTTATCCAACGCACTGTACAAAAACTCGCAACTTACGTCTGAGGGTTTCCCGCCATGTTATTTTGGTCTCGAATGAACGCGAGAATCCGCGTGACACCTAAACGTCATTGGCAACGGATGCACTTGTCGACCGTGAAGAAAGGCATCGAAAGCCCAAGTGACAAGCACAGATTTTAGATTTACTACAATAACAGTCGTTTTAGTGGGAAAATGCAATAGAATATATTTCCAGGCGTTGTTTACAATGTATTTCTTGCGGAATTTTGAATCTCAAAGGAAGAGTTATTATTGCTTTAATAGAATAAACACATTTCATAGTTGTAATAATAGATAGGTAAAAAATACAATAATAATGCCGAAAGTTTTCAGACCCTGCAAAATTAAAACTGACTGAAATGCGTCACATTATAAATGTATGAATTTATATCTTTTTTCAAATAAAAAATTAAACGAAAAGTTAGTATACTTACTGTGGAGTCATGGAACTGTCTTGATGCAAATGAGGAACTAGGGAGAAATTGCTGCAAAATATAATAAAATTGCTCATCACATTTTCTATTTGAAAAAAAAATAGTCCTTATACTGAGGTAGTGAATTTATTATCTACTGACAATTATACCTTTAAGGCAAAAAAGGGGTGCTAAAAGCTTGTACCCCTGAAATAGCACCAGTTTTGGACTCTGCACCATCAAAGTCATACATATAGAGCTACAGATACAGAGCAAATAAAACTCTTCCAACAACATTCTCTCTAAATTTTTAAAGAGCCCTTAAAATGAAAAATAAGTAGTGCATAGAGAATTTCATCCATATCTGACAATTTTCCATGGCAATGCGAACGCATAAATAATGCCATTATGACAAATTGTGGTTTTGACCTTGACTGGGTCCAAATTAGTCTGGGGTTTGAGATAAAAATCAATAAAAACTAAGAGATAAAAAGGCCGAATATGCAGGCAGATACGGAAAATAACATGTCTCCTTCACTCTATAACAGTAGTGGGGGATGTCACTTTCAAAATCTTACAAAAACAGTCAACCGGAAAGTCGCGGAAAACCGGCCGGCGACAGCCAAGGTAAAATATAGGTGTCAACAAGTACAAGACATTCAAAACTTTGTAGCTCCCACAGGCGGCATTACAATCCAACATCCACACGATTTTCATTCGCATTTTCATCTCAATCGCCTACCTTTGAATGCGCACCAAATCGTCTCGCAACAACACGAAAGAGGGCCATACTTTTGAACTTCTGAGAACCCTGTGCTACGAGTGACCCTCACGTTTCAACACCAGCTGAAAGGACGCACAGACAGACAAAGCTCGGGCATGCGCAGTGATACCAGTAATTAGGTTAATGTAAAAAGGTCGGCATGAGCTGTCAAGAGACCCCGGAAATAGTTCTAGCTGTTTGTGGGTAGAAATTCTTGCAGACAATTTATAGCACAGCATTACGTCATAAGATCGCAGGTGAGTAGCAATTTGGTGAGATTAAGAGACGTATTCGTTCTTTATTTTAAAAATGAAAAAATGCGAACATTGTAACTTACATCCCTGCTTCACGCATAGAAAGTGAAAGTGATATATGACCCGGTTGCTGGTGAAATTTTTCTATTCCCACTACTGGCTGTCAGTCGCCCATATGCACGCCTACATTTGTTCTGAATTATGATAATATCCTCATTAAAACGTTCTATGGGAAAATAGTTAAATCTAACAGTAATGATAAGGTCTAGCTGACTTGCACAGATTGGGGGTAAAAAAAATTGGGTGCCCTAATTTTTAGCCTTTCTAGCCTTTCTGCATTTTTGGCCTGCAATGAGAAGTATCACTATCAGCCATTGTTTGTTTTTCTGACACACATCAGGTGATTATTGGGTGTCAACAATTACAAATTACTTCAAGTTGATATCAATATTATATATTGAGGAATGTTTTTGTGTCAACCACATACGCCCACACGTACGTGCTTTTGCTGAATCAGATCTAGATGTTAATTGCGTCTGGTTGTAGAAGAGTATACATTATTAGGAGCATAGAAGTAATTTCCTGTGAAGGAAGTATGGGAGTTGAATACCAATACAGATTACATTGCTTGAATTCACATTAGTCAAATACAGTACGTGGGTATATATGTTGTAGGTACATGCAATATTGATACTCAGTACGTACAGCAGGGGCGGATTTAGACCGTCTTCTGGGTCTTCTGGAAGACAGTTAGATTTTCAAGTTTACATTGTCAGCCAAGTAATGTTTTCTGTCGGAAGACAGTCAAAAATGGAAGATGGATCAACAAAGATAATTTGGAAGACTGTCAGAAAAGATCTGGATCCGCCCGGGCCAATGCCAACCAAATGCCAACCGTGCCAACGTTGGCCCAACGTCTTCTTGCTATCTGGGCCCTGTACATACAGGTCTATAATTAGTGTGATGGCAGAACAAGCCTGCTTCCAAGAGTTCCACCCCCTTTTTCACCCTCCTCCATAGTAACAAAATACTTGGAAACCATACTGCTAATGGCACATCTTTCAGAAATCTTTATGACCTTTGGCCTTTGATCATTTTTTTCTCCTTTGTAGTGAGGGATAAAGGCTGAATTTGCAATTTGTTTTGTTTAGTTAGTGGCCCAAGCCCCTCCCCCTTTTTCAGTGTTGGCTAAAGGAGCAAAATTAGATATGATTCTTATGACATCTTCAGCAGTGGATAAATTGGCCACTTTTAAAGCAATTAATATGCATCATATGCTCAGTGCTTCCACCTGAATGGCCAGAAGAAAAGGCCCAGATTGTGAAAAATAACATGCAATCCATTAGGAAATGGTGAGTTGTATTTCCACCAATATTTCATGATATTGCAAATACCAACTCGTTAAAATGCCACAGAAATGGTAATTCAGGTATAGATCCCAATGTATCTGCTCATATAAATTCTAGATAATGCAGGCCCGTAGCCAGGGGGGGTTCGGGGGGTTCGAAAGAACCGCCCCTTTTGCTGGGAAAAGGTCCACTCTGGGTAAAATTTGACCTAGGTACATAAAGTTTTTATGGAAAAATGTCCACTTTTTCAGAAAAAGAACCCCCCTTTTGAAATTGCTGGCTACAGGCCTGTAATGTGTAAGATGGTGGAAAAGCATTGGTTTTAAAAAAACTAAGAGGTTTCTACCCGACTATTGGGAACTGGATATCTTGTAATGGGTTACAGAGTTTGGCCATGTGCAGAACCATCAGTAATTGAATATTATAACATGGCCTGGCTATTCATAATTGGGTAGAATATCTGGTATTATTCTAGGAATGGCAGAAGATCTGGCCAGTTTGTCTTGTGATTCCTTTGTTGCCTTGCCACCAGCCACTAGGGATGGGTTGATCATTTATGGGAAGAATTCTGACCGCCCCAGGAGTGAAGTCCAGGAATTCATTTACTGCCCTGCTGCTGACCATGCTGAAGGAACCAAGCTGAAGGTAAACTTCTCTCTCTGAATGTGTGTGTGTGTGTGTGACTCCAATAAATTTTGATTTTCTAGACTGGAATGAATAGCATCTTTTGCTTCTATTACTAAATTTTTTGGTTTTAAGTAAATGGAAGTTGAAAAATATTTAGATATATCTGTAGCTGCCATACCAGTACCTTTAATTGTATTGGAATTTAAAGAAAAATCTTAACATTCTGTAAGTTTGAAGATAATAGACAAAATTGAATATTTCCAGTGCACGTACATAGAAATAGACCAAGTTGCTCACACCCATGCCGTGGCCCTCAGTAAGCCAGCCTGGATGTGGGGCGCTGAGATGGGCGCCAATGAACATGGCGTCTGTATTGGGAATGAGGCAGTGTTCACCAAGTTGCAAGGACCAGATGACTCAACAGAGAGATTGCTAGGGATGGATCTTGTCAGGTGAAATTTAAAGGGATAATAACTCTTCGTTTTGGCCAAAAAACTAATTTTCCTCGAGTAAACAACAATTTTTCCATACTTAACAATGGTTAATGAATCCATTTCTACATTCAAAGTTAGTCCCTGTTTTTTTTTTTTTTTTTTTTTTTTTTTTTTTTTTTTTTTTTTTTTTTTGTAAAAAGTTTGTTTGTTTTTTGTGATAATCTCTTAAGAGATTTTAACAGAGTAATGTATAGCCATCTATGGAGGTCACGTGGTCTAAAGACCAGCTCAGATATCAGAACAATAGCTATATCTGCCGTTTTTGTGGTGAAACAGAATATGTTATACTTCTATAAGTTGTTTACAGCAATGTTTTTATTTTAAAATATAGATCTCATACGAAGAGTTATTATCCCTTTGACCTAGCTTGATCACAACCAGACTGTCCTTTTCACTTTGACTGGTATACTTAAGTGATACAGTCTGTACTCTAGCTCTGAGAGGTCAGCTAGACTATAAAATTGTCCATGCTCTCAAAGTGCAGTACAGCCAGTGGCACTGAAGTACATGTATCATGTTCAGTATGAAAAGGGCCATCCCTAACAAAAAATTCCCTATACTGCCTATAGGACCTCTATAGGACTCTATTGGACTCCATGTTAATCCTACAGGAATCTTTGGGCTCACGGAAAACTATAGGAAGTTCAATAGTATTCCTATCTACATTGTAGGACATACACCTCCAGTATGTCCTGTAGGATGCTATAGGGTTTTCAGCCAATCATGACTTCCTGTAGGACCCTATAGGAAATTTCTGTTAGGGATTTAAGCTGCATTTGTCTTAAAGTTAGGACTGCCGTATCTACAAAGTATTATTCTTCTCTTTGAGTTGTCTGATAACTATTATGATTATAATAAACAGTGAGCTGGGTAAAGGGTGGGAGAACAAAAGCATAGCATTTCCAACATGAATTCTCATTTAATCTTCCAGACTGGGACTAGAGAGGGCAGCCAATGCAGAGGCTGCCATGAAGGTGGTCAGTGGGCTACTGGAGCAGTATGGTCAAGGGGGAATGTGCTTCGAGGACCCTGACCACCAGAACTTTACCTATCACAACAGCTTCCTGATAGTTGACCGCACAGAGGCCTGGGTGCTGGAGACGGCTGGTCAGCTGTGGGCAGCAAAGAAAGTGACCAGTGAGTATATATATTATTACATAAATGTATTTGCACATGGAAGTTTCATGGATGTATGCACTTATGTACAAGAATCTAAAGGTGCAGAGCTGATCACCACAGGGAGCATTTACATCGAGAAGAGCCGAGGTCTAGTAAGGCCGTAACCTTATATGGCAGACCGACATGAAAGGAAGACTGCTTAATCCATTAATGGTCTCTCTGCCTCTCACACGCCTCCCCTGCAGGGGCACACTAATTAAATCTTGGCTCAATTCGACAGGTCGAGGGGCGATGCCTGGGGAGCTGTGTGTGAGCAAAGAGACCATTACAGGATTAAGCAGTTTCCCTTTCATGTAGGTCCGCCATATTTAGGTTGCGGCCTTATTAAACTTCAGCTCTTCTTGATGTGATTGCTCCCATAGACAGCAATTTTTAATCCTCTAGTTCTTTTCAGCTTATCTGTCTAGCACATGTACAGAGCCTCTATATGGTAAGCTGTGGAGGTTATATGACACAATCTCATGAAAAAATACGTCCCACTTCCTGACTACGAGATGTAAATTGTGATAAGGGTTGAAAGGTTATTCATGCTTAACTCAGTTGCAAACTTGGTTCCTGTTGTTTCACAGGTGGTGTCCACAATATCTCCAACCTGTTGACCATAGGCACAGAGATAGATGCCATGTCTGCAGGACTCAAAGAACACGCTGAGAAAAATGGCTACTGGAAACCTGAAGATGGACCCTTCGACTTCGCCAAGGCCTATGCTATCCCGCCTACCATCCCTCTACCTCCCATTGCTGAGCCGCAGCGCCGCTTGACATGTGGGAAGGAATTGATGGAGAAATATGCAGAGGGAGGTATATATCTTAATTACAGGATATGTGCAATTAAATTATACATTTAAGGCTATGAAATTTTTAAAAATTTTTTTTATGATCTTTGCAAGACTTGGTTAAAATTTAATTGTCTTAATGGACTGTCTGTCATTTTATGTTTTTTTTTCCCTTTCAAATACTCTCCTGACCTGATACTTGGTTTTGTGGGGACCAGCATATACACTGTAAGCTATACACCACATGGATCTACGTTTGACTTTGACTTTTCATTTCAGGTAACTTTTCCCTGAGTAGTATGTTTCAAGTGCTGAAAGACGAGGACAGTGGTATCTGTGCTGTGAGAGAGAAGATCATCACAGCGGGCAGTATGGTGTCCGTTCTCACACCACCGGGCGCCACAATACCCTGCACCCACTGGTTCACAGCCACCCCATTCCCAGACAAATCCTTCTTCAAGCCTTTTGTATTCTGCCCAGACATCAAGGTAGGTGAAGGTGTTCTGGTAGAGAGATAAAAAGCTTCCAAATTGATCCAGAAATCCTGATATTTGTTAAACAAATATAAAAAAATCTTCTCTGGACCCTCCAAATATAGCTTACAGAAAAAAAATCGATGAAATAATTTTTTCCCAAAAAAAATTATTTGTAGCAAAATCTGATGATGATTCTTATAGTTTGTAAGTGCATTGGCAACAATGTAGTGTAATTAGTGTAATATTCTTGGTACTAAAAAAATGGTAAAATCTTTTAAAAAACAAAATAATGGCATTAGAGAGATCCTTTAACTAAAAAACATGACATGCATGTATTACCAAACTTGTGATTTCAGCTTGGGGAGTTGACCAAATCCCCCGACTATGGTGACAAGGACCCTGCCCGCCAGTCTCCACGCTTCCAAGAGACGGTGGACCGCGCCCACAAATTGTACGCGTCACATGCGTCAGGTCTGAAGAAAAGCGCGAAAGATCTCGAGTCCAGGCTGTCACTTCTGCAACAACTGCAGGACGAATGTATCGAGGGTGTGGAGGAATTTCTTCAAGATTATAAGCCAGAAAAGTCCAGCGAGCTGACAGATCTTTTCCAAAATTGTGTGGAGTCAGAGTTAATTCTCTGGAAGTAAACAGTCCAGGCACACAAATTTGCCCAGTAATGCATGGGAGCTGTTCACATTGGGTTCAACTTAGACCTGTTTACGGTACCAGATAGCTTGACTGCTTCAAACTCTTCCAAACGAGGTTTAAGATTTTAAGATATGATGGATGTCTCTTTGTAGATTCCATTTTGAACTGTATGTGTGATGAATATTTAGAAAAAATTGGGGTTTAAGTTAAACCTGTTGTGATTGGTCAGTGAAGTGGTATCCTTCATCTGTTTGCTGACGTTTTAAGTTAAACCTGTTGTGATTGGTCAGTAAAGCAGTGTCAATCATGTTTGCTGAGAGTTTGCTTTCCTTGACACAGTTTTCATTTATCTCTATGCCGCATGCTTTCATGTTAATATTGACATATCAAGAAGGTCAGCGTAACCATGACAACTGCTAAGAGTATTGATAAACTTCCAAGAACAGGTGCTTGGATTTAAAAGTAAACAAGCTCATGGACTAAGACCCCATTCTCATACCTAGATCGATCTAGCAGGATCGGTCCATCTCCGAAGAAATTCTTGCTAAATTGCACTTAGCTAAAGTGGCTTAGCAGTCTGCATGGCATGCCTACTGCAGCTGCTAAAAGATATTTAATTACCCTTGAACAGCTTCAGTAGGAGTGCCAGACATCAGAGCTGCTTAAGATGAGTGCAATCTAGCGAGAATCCCCTCAGAGATGGACTGTTCCCACTAGATCAATCTAGTTATGGGAATATTGGGTCTAAGAATAAAGCTCATGTACTGTCACTTTGATGTGATAGTCTTTCATGCATGGCCATGCAAAGTGTGATACTACACTGTATACTTAAGTCTTTTGCAGCCTATAAATGTACATGTATTAAATTTGAAAACTCAACGTGCTAATGTCAAATATTTGGTTGAGTAGGGGGTGGGGTAGGGGTGGGTTAAAAGAGGAGCATTGCAATAATGTTGAATGGGTGGGGTCAGAGGAGGAGAAACAGGTAATGCTTTCTCTGTAAATAAATTGTGCAATTACTTACATGTATACAGTATTTAAGTCAGAGAGTTCAAAACCAAAGAACCACAAAATTTTTTGCATGTGAAAACTAAAAGGTCAACACCCAGGATCTTTGAATTAAAGGTATAAATTAGATTTTCTAGGGTCCATTAATTTACACGTCTTGCATGGTAGTATTATATAAACAATTTGAAGCATGAAGAGTGTAGGAATGGGGTTGGGGTGGTAGGGGTGGTAGGGACATATGCTTAGGGTCTCATTCCCAATAAAACCTGTTCTGCCTAGATCGATCCGATGGGGACTCATGCTGAATGCAGTCAAGCTAAGAGATAAACGCCCATCCTCCTGGCATTGAGTAGAATACAGAAAAGCAGATGATGAGGCGTGTTGATCTGGTAATCTGATTGCATTCAGCAAGAGTCCCCAGTCAGTTGGAGCAATGTACATGGAACGATAGTTGCATATTGAAAATGAGTTTTACACTTAACCAACCTATGGTCATAGTAAGAGGCCAATATTCATCCAACATCCTGGTAGTTCCTCTACTTAGAGCAGTGAATACCCCGAGAATCCGAATACTGCTGGCAACACTAAGATATGCTGATATGAAATTCTGGTGTCTAATAGACTCTGATACTCGGGGCATGCAGGACAATCATAGGAATTATGAAAGTAGAAATATTTAAAATATCCAGTAGAATAGTTACATACAATATGTGCAGTGCATTTGTATTTGAATTGCATGTAACGAATGTAAGATGATGTACAACTAGTCGAGTAAGTTATTGTATATTTTATTGAATGCTTCGTACTTTTTAAAAAAATTTATTTTTTAAAGTAAATATATGTGTCATTGTTTGTTATATGAATTTCTTTTAAGCAAGGACTATGTAATATTTTCCTTATGAAATGAGCCAGTGCCTGAATATTATTATCATAATGAATGGTAAACTTGTCATGCATTTACTGATATAACACAAAGTATTAGGTCACAATGTCTAATTACACGTACTTAGTGAAATAGATTCTGGTTGGAAAAATGTTCTTACGGTTTAACCGATGTAGTCAGTGTTACAAGATGCATTTACACAAAACCACACCTTTTTATTGCTATTAGAATACTGGTAGCAGAGGTCATTGTCTAGCAAATTTTTTAAATCGGGGTGCTTGAGGACCGAAAGCATGATTATCAGTGACATGTGAAGTTCTATTTGAATTGCTCGACAATCAAAGACTTTCGTTAATCTGTCCTTTTGTCAATATCTTGTTATGCAGTCAGCTTTATTTTTGTAACTTACATCTGGTTTGCTTAATGTGCAATAAACATATGGTGCTTCTTGTTAATTGTTTTCCCATGATTTTTAATTTTAATGTTCTTAAAAAATAAGGAGTTTTGCATCCAAACATTATAAGTCTACATAAAATTCATAAAGTCAAGTAATGATGCTGGAATTGCCTTCTTACTGCAAATAATGATAAAACTAAAAAATCAATTTTTAAAGATTTTATTAAGATACCCTTTTCAATTAATCTAGAGAAATTTGGAAAAAGAAAAAGAACAAATGGATTTCCAAAAATTATGAACATATGCTTTGGAACAAGTTCCTACTACCAGAAAACTGCAAAAAACGTGGTCCAAAAATATAGGTGAATCCATCTGAATATCTTCCATCCGGGCCGAATTAGAGTTGAGTTAAACTGGACATTTTTAACATGACTGTCAAAAGTATCTTAGTGACTTGTCTCCCGAAACTAATGGCAAAATTCACTCTCATGAAATGGTGATATTGAAGAGCAAAGCTTTCTCGAAATGACAGTCTGACATAATTACAGAAACTTGAGGCCTGGTGTTTCAATCTTGAATACTTGTTGTGTCACTGACAATTCAAACAATTGTGAAATGACTGTTGTTCTCCATCTTTAGTCTCCTGTCTCTGAACTGATGTCCATGACACAACTGAAAGTTTACCATGTATACAACATCTTTTTCTTGGATATTTTTGCCAAAGAAATACTGTCCTAACTAAGAGAAGTGCTGAAGGAAAGTAAGGAAACTCATTTCAAACAACACTTGCTGGTCAAATCATCAATAATCAAAATATTAAATAGGTGCAAATGTTTTTTCTGTCTAAACTGTATTTGTTACTACATCTTCTGAATGTGAAATATTTGTTCACTGAGGCGGAGGAGGTCCGCCAGGCATTGCCATCATTGGCATCGCATTTTGAGGGACATTGCTGCTTGAAAAGGCGGCGTGGGGGCCCAGCAACATCTGTCGCTCCTGCTGCTTTTGTTGATTCGCCATGTTCATCCTTTCCAACTCTAACTGCGCTGGTACGACAGTTATCAGAACAGTCACCATGCCGATCCACAAAGCTTTTCTGCTGAATCCGTACGCGGACTTAACTCCGTCCCAGGAATTCTCCAGAATCCATCCAACTCCATTACGCACACTTTCTGGAAACATTTCAGTCAGACCGATTAGTCTTTCTGTCAAAGTCTCATCTAATTCCTCGTCGTCATCGTCTGCTTCGACATCCTGAGGTCTAGCAAGAGTCTTTTTCTCGGGGCTTTTAGTAACCGTGTCGTCATCTTTCTTTGGTTCCGATTCTTGGGAGCCGACATTCGGTGCACTGCCTGTAAGATCTAGCCCACTGTCTGCGTCTTCTTCTTTTATTGTCGGCATTTTTCCTTCCGAATTCTCGATTAACTATCTCTATCAATATAAAGTATATATAAGCTTCTTTCCCCCTATAACTTCACTGTTTGTTAGGCGATGCTCCAACCACGCCGTTATATGACGACAGTTCAGCAGAAAATCACTACAGCCGAGCACTCGAAGCGCAACTACCACACTTACATTTCGATTTCAGTCACAACTACCGCAATCATCGCTGTTGTGCTGTTACTTCCTGATACCCTCGTTTGACACTTGATCCCAACTACAACAATGCTCGTCCCTGTTCACGTGAAGAGGTACGTATAAATCCTGACCTAAATTTTCAAAGATTAAACACGATTATTCAACGTGCCTCCGGCTTTATCTCCACCGGCTATAGTGGATGCTGTCCCATTGAAGGTAAGGATGCGCAAAGAAAAGAAATATATATATATAAGTAACTTACAACAGAATTTATGTGATAATGACATTTGCACACAATGCCACACGTACACAATGCAAGGAATCAATGGAACTGCAAGATATGTCCTTGGAAAGTGCTTGCAGCCTGTTCTGTAAATATTAAATCACCCTTATTTATTTTGCAGGCCACAGCATAGTGTGTGTACTAGTTAATCCATGCAGCAGTAGTAAGAGAAGATGAGCTTGCCAGTGACCTATGTAGAGGGCTTCCATGATGTGGATTTGGTGAAGAAGATGCAGTATGTACAGCTGGGAAGTACTGACATGCATGTGTCACGGCTCAGCTTAGGTATAAATTGAGGAAGCTAATTAGCTCTCATTAAGTTTGCCTTAATGTATTTATTTATTTATTTACTGTTTATTTATATTCACTTTGATCTTTTGTCTAATTATAACTTGATTTGAAACATGCACATCTTCCAAACTTTTCAATAACTACAAAATCAGACTGTATACTAGTATATGCTTAACCAAATTATATATGGTGGCTATGCAGACCCATTTGAATGTTTATAACTTTCTTAATTTTTTTATTTTATTTATTTATTTTTTTTTTTTTTTTGTCATTTTGTTCATTTTAACAGATTTAGGTAGTAGCTTTCACATGCATGCTGAAAACAAAAGTTAAGCATCTTAAATAATTGGCAATTGAACAATGTTAGGTATAGTAATTACTATTATGTATATTTTCTTCTTTGTAGGCACTTCCGCATTTGGTAGTGTTTTCCGTCAGACAGATGACAAAGAGAGCCATGAGGTGCTGAAAGTAGCCCTGAAGTCGGGAATCAATTATTTGGACTGTGCCCCATGGTACGGACACGGGAAAGCTGAGACTGTACTGGGACAGGTGAGGATAAATGTCGTGTTCACAACTGGTCTAACTTAAACCACAAAAAGTCAAAGGCCCCATTTCCATAGACACCATTGGTCTAGGTGGATTGACCCAACTCTGCAGGGACTCTTGCTGAGTGCAATCAGCTTAAGTGAATGACACGCCACCTTCTGGCATTAAGTAGCATACAGAAGAGCTGGTGATTATATGAATATGGCTAGGCTGGAAACAGGAGGAGGCATGTCATTTATTTCAGCTGATTGCACTTAGCCAGAGTCTTCCAAACACCTACTCCTTCTGAGGTGATTTGCTTAAATTAGTTATTACCTTCCTAAAGAAACTATCAGTCAATCAAACTAATTCCACAGGGACTCTTACTGAATGCAATCAGTTTAACAGGTTAACATGTCTCCCTCTGGCATTGAGCAAAATTACAGAAAAGCTGGTGACTATATGAGTACACTGGAAACAGAAAGGGGCGTGTTAATCTGATTGCATTCAGTGAGAGTGCCCACAGAGTTGGATCGATCTACGTAGATAGATAGTTTCAGTGGGAATGATCCCTAAGAAACTAAAATACAATAAAAAAAATACAGAATCACATTTTCCCGCAAGAACATATTATATTATACATTCAGGCTCTGAAGTCCATTCCACGCCAGGCCTACTACGTGGCCACCAAGGTAGGACGCTATCTCCCAGAGGCCACCAAGATGTTTGATTTCTCTGCTGAGAGAACCATGAGAAGCGTGGATGAAAGCTTACAAAGACTGGGGCTGGAATATATAGATGTAATACAGGTATATGTAGTATTGTTCACATTAAAATGCTTGTGAACTCTAGTCATATTCACATAAAGATAATAGTACCTAGCAGGTTAATTATGCAAACAATTACCAGCCATGTAACTATCCTTGAGATTTCACCACAGGGTCTCAGAGAACCAATTGACTGACTGTTTATCTAAAGACATATCTCTGAATATCTCATGAAAAATTCCATCTGGCCCAGGTAGAGGGTATATGTATTTTAATAAAACCACAAATTATTCAACAATGTCATACAATTATTTAGCACCATCAAAGTGATGCCTAGCACTAACATCCATCTGCTCCGGTAGTGCTGGTTAATTTCTGGGGTATGTAGTTAATATGGGTGTTAGTGCTAAAAGATCTGTGGGTAGTGTTGGTAAAAGCCTAATCCGTTTTTAAGGCCTGAAAATTGATCAGAATATAAGCAATGACACATGCTCTGCTCAACATCGCGTGACTGTACATGTATCTGTATCGTGTTTGCTATAGGTACATGACATGGAGTTTGCCCCCAGTCTTGACGTCATCATCAACGAGACACTGCCAGCTCTCCAGAAGTGCAAAGACATGGGTAAAGTCAGGCATATTGGAATCACAGGTTATCCACTGGAAAACTTCAGGTAGGGATCATACTGGTATACCCTCTATTTGTGCAATTTTTGACAGGAAATTTGTGTCTTGGATAAGCCAGATATGTATTAAATTTTGTGAATATTTAGTGAAAATCAGTCTGTGACCCAGATAGAAGTATAGGATCCTACCCCGGTAGCTTGTGGGACAATATGGATGTGGTTTGGGGTGGATACTAGTATGTGTGTTCTGTGCTAGATATTCATTTTAATTTGCTGTATATATGTGGAGCAATATGTAATACCTCAGATACTAAATTTGTATCCCGTATTGCAGAACAGTTCTGGAGAGAAGTACAGTGAAGATAGACACCATTCTCACTTACTGCAGGTGTGCCATGAATGACACTAGTCTCAGGGAGTACTATCCTTATCTGAAGGTTAGCACATGCATGTGTATTTAGTTTATGATGACTAACGGAGATGGTTCCAAGAAAAAATGAGTGCAAGGGCCACAAATGTACTCTCATTTAACTTCCCAAAGTAAATGTATTTTATTTCTCAATGAATTTTTTTACCTTTCTGCTTATCTTTTTAAGTTAAACCTTGATAAAACATTGAAAAAAATTCCATTTTTAGTCAAAATGTCTGTACCTCAAATATTTAAATCCTAATTGACCAATTATTACTATTTTTAGACATAAAAACATCCTTTTTCAGTAGTTTGACATTGTGTTTCTGTTATTAGGAGCATGGTGTTGGTATACTCAATGGCTCCCCAATAGGCATGGGTCTGTTAACTCACAGAGGTCCAGCAGACTGGCACCCAGCCACACAGGAGATACGGGAGAAATGTGCAGAAGCTGCGAGGTATTGTCAGGTAAGGGTTTTTGTTACGGGTGAAAAAAAAGTCAAGTTCAGCTCTTTACATGTGACTCTGGACTCTTTCCCAGAGACATCATCAGCGTATGTAGATCAATCCAACTCTATGAGCTCATTCGTAATTAACAAATCCTCGGATCAAATATGGCTGACCCAAATGCTTGTTTTGAATCTATTCAGTGTCTTATTGATAATTAATCAGCAAGCTTTTTAGTTGGTTGCCTTTGTCGTTCCACGTATCTGTTAGTCAGCTGCTCTGAATGCACTCTTAGGGGACTCTTGCTGAGTGCATTCCTCTTTTTCCTGTCTCCTTGACACACCTTCTCCTGGCATTGAGTAGAATACTGTACTTAAGAGCTGGTGATTACTAGTATGTGAATAAGTTGGAAACAAGAGGAGGCATGTCATTCAGTTAAAGATGCATACAAAGTCAATTTTTTGTCACAAAAACAAGCCAAATGCCAGCATATAGTTTCAAGTAGTATAACTAAGAGAATTACCAAAAGGCATTGTTTAATTTTACCGCAAAATGATGTTTGAATGGATTTTGCTGCTAGCATTCTATGCTGTATGTCAATGGGGCAGAAAAGTAGGTCAGGGAAGTAGGTTAAATTTACAACCAAAAATTTAAAGAAAGGAGCAATCTCAAGCTCTTTTATGGCTGATCGAGTGATCTATTCAGTTTATCCCTTGACATGGTGAATTTATTTGAGTCGTATAAGAAACTAGTAGAAGTGGTTTACATGTGTTAATGGGAATCCACGCTCCACCGATGCTCGGTTCGTATGTACCTTTAAGCTGTTTGCACTCAGAGTATCTGCAGAGTTGGATTGATCTATGTAGACTGATGGCCATGGCGTATAATTATGGGAATGAGACCTCAGTGCAGTTTACATTAGATGTATGGAAATATTTGATCCTGACACAGATTAATCATAGATGTTCTTGTCCCCCTGAGGAGGATACACCCAGCTGCTGTATGAGACCCTGAAAGCTAGCAAAGGGACAATATGTTTCACTGCCAAATATGTGACTACAGGTCTTAGTTTCTTCTGTTGTGCAAGCCTTCATTGGGCACAGTGCCACTTATTATAATAATATTAGACAAAGACCTAAGTATGATTGAAATAAATTTAAATTGCTTGTTTGTTCTTCATGGTAGTATTTTTTTAATATTCCAGGAACAAAATGTGGACATTTCTAAACTTGCCATGCAGTTTGCTTTAGAACAGCCAGAACCCCACTCTACCATGTTCAGCACTGCCAGGTTAGTTTCTGTATATACATGTCTTACTGAAATATTATCGGACATCCAGTTTACAATGTAACTTGTCTACTATGATACAAGCTTATATAAGCAAATTTAAGCAGCTGTTTTACTTCATAGTCGAGTCTTAAGAAAACATATTTGGCTAGTTAATTTTGTTGTTTACTAATATATATTTATCTGAGACCCACAGTTGTCTAACTGACCAGTGGACAAGAATGTTCATGGCCCAAACTGGTATACAAGTTGGATGGCTAAACCACATTCTTATTAAATTGTATATATTGTTACGTGATGTTTTGTATATTTGTCATTATTGGGTGCATGGTCATTGCATTGTATATAATTGCTGTATTTTGACTATACTCAATTTATTAATTGATGTGTATGTAAACAATAATTAATTATTATCATTAACTCCAATTTGTGTTTTTCCTTTAGTTTGGTTAACCTTCAGAAGAACCTTGAAGTATACTGGAATGGAGTGACAGATGGGGAGAGGAAAGTCATGGAGGAGGTTATGGAGAGGTAGGAGAGGCTTTAAGTTTACTGCCCTGGCCCCAGTTTCACAAAAAAAAAAAAAAAAATGAAAAGAAAAAACTTAAGTCAGTTCCCTGGGTTAGTTGACCATGATTTCTTTGAGAGTGATGTTACACTGCTTCTGATAGGGTAAGATGTGCCCTTGTGGCCATGTTACCTTGGTAATTAAGTCTTGACTTCATTTTTTTTTTGGTCCGAAAGTTTGGACCACTTTTAGGGCTTTTTGAATCTCCCAGAAAACCTTATAATTCTGAGTTAAATTTCATTGTTTTTTTAAATGTCTTTTATTTTTATATATATTTTATTATATTTTTATTATTTTATATACTCATTTATTTTGTGAAACATTCCATCTCAGTGGAGGTGTGTTCACATCAAGACTAACTTATGCCACCTGTCAACCAGATAACATAGGGACAAACAAGACAGATATCAAACATTCCTCAAACCTCAGATTCACGTAAAAAGCAGACTGGTTGACTGATGATGTAATTTAGTCAGTATTGTCTTCAGTTAGTTCAGGGTGTGAATGTGCCCAACCCCCCTCCCCTTGCTTATACTGTAAGCTAGTACAGTAACTGGTACTAATTTAATTTCAGGTTTATGAAACCTTTGAATAATAAACACTGGGAAGGTGTTGAGGTGGCTAAGTACTGGAAGAAAATTCAGAAAGCTTCTGGTCAGTAAGAAACATTTGAGTATAATAACATGTAACTTCACTTTTTGTGAACGTTCTTCTGTCACTGTAAATATATCATTTACCTTTTTGGTCCCTAATCACTGGAAGGTAACACAACAAAGCTAACTTTGACCAAATAAATCAAATATTCAAAAGTCTGTTTGAAAGGACTTAATAATAATGATAATTAAATTACACAAGGACCCCTCCCTCCACAAAACAAAACAGAAATGAAATAGCTACAACATATCTTGTACCAGGTAAAAAAATTCATTTTCTATCTATTTATTACTGTATCTTGACTCTTTCTTAGAAAACAATCTTTTAGGGAAGCGCACACTAGAAGTTAGATATTTTTGCCATATCAAAATTTTGAACCACAACATTTACAGATAATGTGAAAAACAGCAAGGAAATGGATATTTAATTCCTTGAAAACAGTTTTAAAATAAGTATCACTTATGTAAGTTGAAATATTTTACACATTGAAGTTAACGTAATTGGATTGTTTCACATTTGGAAAACTTCACTGTTCATCACTGCTCTACTCTCCTTCTCATTATTATAATTTTATCCATTTATTATTTGAATTTAATAAATTAATATTTGAAGGAATTTTTTATTTATCTTTTGTAGATACATGAATACCATAGGCTCCAAACATTGGGAGGGGGTGGAAGAGAAACTCTACTGGAAAGCCATACAAGATGCCAAAAACCTGGGAAAAGACACCTTGCCCAACCTGGGGTGACACACCTACTTAGCAGTAGACTAGGGCCACATTCACAACCAAGTTGATCCACTGACTAACTAGTCTGTGGATCAAATATGGCGTGCACTTGACAATGGATTCCAGCCTCCCATGCGTGGCGTCCCAGCAGGGGCTGGGCAATTAAATCCTGCCATGCTTTTAAGTGGGTTGCGCCATATTTGATCAGTAGACTAGTTAGACCACGGATCAACTTGGTTGTGAATGTGCCCTAGGCCTTTTTGCAGCTAGATGACTAGATGTTAAATTCCTTTGTTTACTGGAGAGCTTGCTGTCCAGTAAACAAAAAAATCAAATCACAGTTCCTCCAAAGATTTTTTTGGGGGAAAGACATTAACACTGTAGTAATGGTAATTTATTTTTAGATTGACTTTCATTTGGGGTCTTGTAGAAAGGAATTTTCTTCAGTGCCATCTAAAATCGTATGATTAATTTATAGTGATATAACTTTGAAAGGCATTCAGTGACATAATTATTATTTTGTGGAATTTCATATGGAGGTATGGGAAGCTGCCATGATTATTGATCAATATTGAATTATAGGTGATTAATGTTAAATGCTATCAGAGATATATCACATCATAATGGTTATGTTACATTATAATGGAGGTGGCTTTTTCTGTGTACCAAAAGGGCAGGGGAATTCTTAGGATGTGGTAAAATGCTCAAATAAATTCTAAATGAAGTGCAAATAAATATTCATAACATTCCATTGTCTAATTGTTTACATATAACTGTATAATTTTGTATTTTGTTATAGTTATACTTTATTTTCAAACATGATTTAATCAGTTAATAAAGGTATATGCAACACATATTGTTTGATGCAATCAAGACCCGAGTCCTTTTACAGGGGCCAATCCAGAGATATTTTCTGACAGTCTTCCAAATTATCTTTGTTGGTCCATCCTCCGTTTTGACCGTCTTCTGACAGAAAACATTAGATACCCGTCAATGTAAACTTAAAAATCTGACCATCTTCTGGAAGATCTGCCCCTGCTTTTACATAAAATGATGAAGTTTTTGGCATAACCAGAACAGCTCAACTCGGGCAACTATGCAATATCTGTGTAAAAGGGTTTTGGCAGTGATTTACAGAAAATGTCTCATATTTATGTAAGTCATTACTCTGAGAAAAGAATTAGGCAGTTGGCGTAATTTTAATTTTGTCTAAGACTGAAAAAGCAAAGTAATCCAGTCTTGAGACTCTTTGGGACACACGGCTTTGCTTAATCCATTTTAATGTTAAAACATAGATTCTGCTAGGAGCATCTTCTGAGGGATCCTTTTTCTCATCATAATCCATAACAAACCATCATAAAATTGGTATAAAAGCAATTTACATTATATATTTTATTTAAAAAGTCATGGTAAAATTCTAGAGGTTTTTACTGGTTCTCCTGTCCAGTTGGCCTTAATGTGAAGACCTGGGTAGGGGGTAGCTGTTGTATCATTATAGAGATATTTCATACCACAGCTGAGATATGTATGCTGACAGTCAATGAAAACGCATCAGAAAACTTTCTTGTACTTTTTTTTACCAAGAATTGATTCCAACCATATAAACAAGTACAAATGCACTTGTTTGGTTATAAGAGAGTGGGCTGACCACTAATTCATATTTCACACGAAAACTTATTTTCTTAATGTGCTAAAGGAACTTAAAATATTATTTGATAAATAAATGATGCATTTTTATTGACTGTCAGTATATATTCAAGGCAAAATGCATATTCAGTATACAACAAAATGTCATCCTTCTATAGGGATGAGACTGTCATTTAGTGAAAAAGTCAGAAAACATGGCGTGGGGTCCAGGGGTCCACCAGGGCTAATGATATTTTTGGCTCCCCAAATATGTCAGAAATCCTTCCAGAAATCTCTGTTACTATGTAACTGTAAGAATAAAAATATCTAAAAGCTGACTCTGCATATTTCACAAATCACGAAATGTTTATAATTTATGAAATAAATCATTTTCTCATATTTCTCACATTCTTAATTCAGGGGGTCAATGGTAACGGGCCTGAACCACTTCTTGGTCCTGAGTCACCCAATGAATTAAAATTTTCTAAAATCACTCTCTCTGAATATGGCTAGATAGACCCAATTCCGATAAAGGATACTGCGCAAATGACAATGCACCGGTTTCTGTCCTTCCTTTGTGCTCCAAGTATCCCAATTATTGTGTGAAAGACCTTAATAAATGTCAATTGTTTTCTCAGATCATTCTGTGAATATGGCTGTGGTCTTTGAAGATACTAAGATCAGTAAGGTTGTCCCACCACTTGTACAAAAAGTTGTCCACAATCAGCTTGAACCATGGTGTAATGAGATGCCCTTCTTTCTCAGCACCAGCTGGAAGATCAAGGATTAAAAGGTGTTAGATTGGTGGTTAGTTATTTGGTGGACATGGGAAATTCTGATGCACTGAGTTCTCCAGCAAATCAACTATAATCGTAACTTTCAAACACCACCAAGTTCAAGTTACCAATGCACTGATATAATACTTTCTGACACTGATTAAAAAAAGTAAACTCTTAAATACATTTTAGATTCAAGTAACATAATATACTTATGAATTTAAAAAAAAAAAACTAAAAAAAGACAACTAATTTTTAAGTCACTAATGGACCTAAACCTTACCTAAAAAGCTTTTCAACTGTTCTTTATTCACATATCTGTAACTTTTGACTTCATTTTGATTGGGTTCCACATCCACGTCAGCCTGGATAAAAAGGATGTAGTCTATTTCATGTTCGCCCCACTTGCCGTCCTTCGGTACATTTCCAGATTGGTAATGAATGCGGGTCAAGTACTGAAACTCTTCCACTGGAACCTGAAACATATTACATAAATGTGGGTCAAATACTGAAACTCTTCCACTGGAACATGAAACATATTACATGAATGTGGGTCAAATACTGAAACTCTTCCACTGGAACATGAAACATATTACATGAATGTGGGTCAAATACTGAAACTCTTCCACTGGAACATGAAACATATTACATGAATGTGGGTCAAATACTGAAACTCTTGCACTGGAACATGAAACATATTACATGAATGTGGGTCAAATACTGAAACTCTTCCACTGGAACATGAAACATATTACATGAATGTGGGTCAAATACTGAAACTCTTCCACTGGAACATGAAATATATTACAAGAATGTGGGTCAAATACTGAAACTCTTCCACTGGAACATGAAATATATTACATGAATGTGGGTCAAATACTGAAACTCCTCCACTGGAACCCGAAACATATTACATAAATGCAGGTCAAATACTGAAACATTTAGTTCAGTTCAGTTTAAGTTCAGTTTGTGATAAGAGGTGCAGATGTGAACATGACAGGCTCAAGGAGGGGGGGTTAAAAAGTGGGTCCTTTTTACCCCCTACTAGAACCAACCTCAGAAATCAAATGGCACAGAACCTTCAGAGTTCAAATTTTGCTTCAGAGCAGGCATTTTCCTGCCAAAAAGGCAATTTTCTATTGAACCCATAGAAACCATCTGCTTACAAGCATTCTTCAGTCAGATCTTACCTGATGTGGTGGTATGCCCAGCTCGTGCTGTAGCTTCCTCTGTGCTGCCCTCTTTACTCCCAATGCCCTGGTCTCGTCTGTCTCACCGGGAATGTTCAGAGGGTGGCTGCAGCAGCTGTTTGTGAAATGACCTGAAATGATTGCATTCCTCTTAAACATGAGAAATTTGTTTCAACAGCTTGGGGGGAAAATGTTGTTAATTTAATTGCCATTATAAGCAGATTCACTGACACATACAGGCCTAGGGATGAGATTATAGGCAGAAAAATCTCATTACTGTTGTAAGTACCAACATCACCCAAAAAGTAATAAATCTGCCATTAGTCAGAAAAATCTCATCCCTGTACTTTTTCTACAAGTCATGCATGCAGCTAACTAAAAACCCATATCAAGAGAAAATATTTCATTTCTTGATAACTAGTATTTTGACCAACTTGATATGTGATTTTTTGCATACAACATATTACTTTACTAGTATATATTCCAATTTATGTTTACATGTTTACCTACTTGGGAATGTGATTTTCTCATCAGACCTCTGCTGTAAGAGAAGTTGCCCACTGCTGTTGAACAAGAATACACTGAAAGCCCTGTGTAGCATGCCTATTGTAAATTAAAATTTTTCTGTTAAAAACTCTAATACAATATATGAGACATTGCAATCCATAGCATATGCTGTATAAATGTTAATTCTTCACTTGTAATATTCCAAGTGAATGACATTAATTTTTTGTATTTGTAAGAACTGTCATATTATCACCAATTATAAGTATTTATAATGATCTTTGATTCAATTCACTTAAATTTATATTTTCAGATTGATATTGTACCCTTTCTTGTTGGCTTATATTGCAGGATTTCAAGCCTATACTGCTATCAATTTACAAACTGTAGAGAATTTTACCTCAGTTTAAGCCCTTACCAATGCTTCTCAAATAATGTGAAGCTTATACAGATCCCAAATTTCACTCACCTTTATTAATGTTTTCTAGTAGATGGCAGTCTTTCTTGCTGGCAGTACCTATATTTTTGTCATTGTCATCTATGAGGATACACTCTTCCTGGAGGAGCTGTACTTGGGTGGCGTCTAGACCTGCTGTTATTTGTGACATGCTGAAATACCAGATGACAAAAAGACCTTAGAAAAGAGAGATAACAAAAAGACCTTAGAAAAGAGGTGGTGAAAATATTACATGAAGAGTATGGCTTTACAGGTGATGTCCATTCATTTTTGTATTAATATTTATTTAACTTATAGTACAGTGTGAGTTAAGTCCAATGTTTCAGTTAAATTATGCTGAAAGGGATATTCTCATTGTTAAAAACCCATTTAAATTGTTGGAACATCCCAAATCACTTTCTGTCTGCAACAGGACGATTTTAAAAGCAAATTAAACTCACATTACTAGCTAGCTAAATTTAGAAACTTAAATTGAAAAATAAAACAACACTTTTTAACAAATCACCTTGCTGTCTGGAACCTTCCCTGGAAGAGGCCCCGTCTTAGCAGGTTTTTAAACACCCCGGTCATTTCTTTGTTTACATTTTTCAATCGCCACCGGTGATTTGTTGATTCTCATCGAACGACATCAGCTGATGTGAATAATCGCGTGTTTGAGACCGTAGACCGAAATGGGACAGTGTCTGGTTACTCATATGTTTTATTTGATCGAGAAAAGATCTTTAAGTTAATCATGAGCAAATAAAAATGTAATATTTATATAAATCTGGTTTGTTTCAAATCAACATTATCGAAATTCATCAACATATTCTCTCTTCAACAGTTCCAACCTTTCACTTGCAGTCGACTTTACATCCTGGCACTTGTCATGGATGCGCCCTGACGATGGTAAGTGGTTTAACTGCTGGCATTTATTTTCTAGAAAAGGCTTTTGTATATTCATATAGATAACTTTATTGTTTTTTTAAAAAAAGATACCAATCCTTAGAGAGTCCTATATTTAAGCAAAATCCGTTCTTTAATGTTGACCGTCTTGTAATTTGTAAAGATTAACGTTAATTGATGTGACTCACTATGTTTCAAGGATGTGGTGCAACTCTTATTTGCGATAAGGTATATAACAAGATTGCATGCTACGCAGATGCTAGGTTATTTTGATTTTGTTTTATGTGTAAATCTACAATTTCACCATGAAAAACTTTTTGGGGAAACACGTTGCGGTGCAGGTAAATGCTGTTCAGATATCTTTCTGTGGGAGTAGGGCACAAATTTAATGGTCAAGTAGTCGAAATTATATATTGTATTAATACATTTATAAATTTTGAAGGGTTATAAGCAAGTTTAAAATATGATCGGGGAATTCACTGAAAATGGGTAGAAATTGGCAAAAATTTATTTATTAATGAAAAAATGTGGATGGGACATATCCTACTAAAATGTGCAACTCAGGGCAACACAGTCCAATACACTACAGTAGAAAAACACGTCCTGTCGCAAGTAAACACAGGAAATAGTCATACGCGAGAAAATAGGGTCATATTGCCCTATGTTGCATATTCTAGTTAATGATTGCTTGCACATTTATCGTACATATGTGCATTTTCAAAATATAAAACATGATATATAGCTTTTGTCTTCAATGAATGTGATATAAATCAGAATAGTATGCCCCTACAATTAAATATTTTATTGTACACTTCAGGAAGCTGGAGTGCCTTGCGGTGTTAACCTATGGGACCAGACCAAGATTGAAGTCCTGCTGGAAGGACTTAGATTGGCTGGAACGCAGGGTGAATTCTACTTACAAGAACAGGGGGAAAATACACAAGGTATGTGTTGCACAACATGCTGAAAATCCTTTTCTAATATCAGTGATTGGTGAAGAAGTACATCACTGACTTGTATTTCACAAATGGAAAGAATGGGTACTTTAAGAAGAAAATTTTCATATTTGTATGTGGGGCATTCCATGGTATACATACAGTATTAATAACGTGCTGATGTACGTATACAAGTATCTTGAAATAATAAAGGGAAGTTGAAGCAAGGCAAGAAATATCTCAAAACTCACCTCTTAATAGCATGCCCACTGAAAATGACAGAGGATGGAACCAGAGAGTGGGATACAGACACCCTTGCAATCAATTGACTTAATTGTATTTAAAACTAAGCTTTATAAAACATCTTACAGTTATATCCTTAAAGGAAAAATAATTTTTCTCCTTGAAATAGTATAACATATTTTTGGCTGTACTGATTTTTAAGTATCATGAATATCCATTTTTGGATTCCAGATGATGCAGACGTTAATGTTGACAATGTTTTCACAGTCTCTGAGAAAATGCAGTGTTCAATGTGCTCGGTCACATTTGCAGGGAGATCTGAACAGGTATAACTTAATACTAGACCCATTTAATCTTATACACTGTCAGTCAAAACACAAAAAAGTTAATTATTAAAGGTATTCTGATTAATGATATTTTTATTTTTGTGTGCCCTTGTGACACTTTGATAAAAAATGGAGTTAGTTTGTCTTGGGGCAATATGAGGTCATATTTCTTTGACATTGTATTCTATTGTAGATTTCCTTCTCTGTTATTGTATTTATTTATTTATTTATTTTTTACTTTATTACAGAAAGAACACTACAAAAGTGACTGGCACAGGTTTAACTTAAAACAGAGACTGAAAGACTTGCCTGCTATTACAGAGGACACCTTTGAGGAAATAACTGGTAGGAATTGGTTTCATATGTCTTTCACACAAAAATAAACTCATTCTATTTATTTGTTTTGTTGTTGTTGTTCTATGATGTTTAGTCTGATCCAATTAGCAGATCAGTTTTTGGAAATTTTCTTTTACTCATAAAGTTCGAGTTGGTTTCTAGTATGTAATTGTGTTAATTGGTAGTTGATCGAAAACATCATGTTAGAGTTTTTCATAGATGGAAAGTGTAAAAATTAGTCAGAACATCATTTTTTATTCTGATTCAAAGAACTTTCTTTGATTTTGTAAATAAATTCTGGTGATAACTCAAGTACATTATGGGCTAATATGTAAGTTCACACCCTCTCTGTGTAATTAAATGTATTTTCTTTCACTGAACCAATAGGAGACATTTCCAGCTTATCAGCTTCGAGTGGCGACTCCTCAGATGAGGATATCTCCATATCTCTGCCTCCAAAATCTGAAGAGTCTGTAGCTGAAACAGAGGATGATATTCAAGACAGGAGACATCCAAAGGTTTTCTTCCAGAATGCTAATCAGGAGCTGCTGTCTTTGTACAGATGTGTGCTTCATGGAAAGCAGGTAGGTCTGAAGTCATTTTCATACTTGGAATAGAAGATCTCAGGTCAAAAAAATTTAAAAGAAAAGTTGGATACTTTGTTTATTTATTTATGTATTAAAATTCATTGCAGCAGAGAATCATGATAATCCCAGCCGAAACAAAAAGTGCGACCAATATCTCACTTGAGCAAACAGAATATTTGTCAATTTGAAGCCTAAGATTCACCTTAATTTACACTTCAACTTTGACGCAAATATATACATATTCATGGTGTTTCAGGCTCCTGTGGCCAGCAGCTCAGAGTACGTTCCTTCTGCACTGAAACTGAGAGATCAGAAGATGTGGGCAATGTTTATGACAGGGGGCGGCCACTTTGCTGGGGCCATTTTCAATGAGTAAGAGTGGATTCCTAATAAAGCTATTGCTCTTTGTAGATTGAACCAACTCCGCAGAGACCCCTGCAATAAAATTATCTGAATGACACGCTTCCTCAGGGGGTGATAATAGATTTACAACACAGGTGCTTAGACATGAAGGAATTTTCACTGGGAACACGCCCTTAGAAACTATATGTGTCAATATGTTTAGCACCTGTTCTGTAAATATATTATCCAGGTGCCATGTTATAACATAAGGGTTTTGTGACTCTCAGAATAACTGTACTCACAGGTGCACTTAAACATACACCAAATTGGCAATACACACCTTTGCACAAACATATTTGCATATACTAAGCAGATGTTAATAATAAAAAACTCTTATTGCAGAGGCAAAGTGGTAGCTCACAAAACTTTCCATCGCTACACTGTCCGCGCCAAACGTGGCACAGCTCAGGATACGCGAGACGCACAAGGTAATGCACCCAAGTCAGCAGGCGCCACGCTCAGGCGCTACAACATAGCTGCCCTCACCCAGGACATCCAGTCACTGATTGCAACATGGGATAACCAGTTGAAAGAGTGCAGCAAGATATTTTTACGGGCCCCTGGTAATAATAGAATGATTTTCTTTGGAGGAAAGTCTGCTCCATTTAGGCGAAATGATCCCAGGATCAGCTTTATTCCCTTTGCGACGAGAAGGCCAACATTTAAAGAACTTCAGCGGGTATATCACCTGCTGGCTTGTATTACTACTTACGGTGAGTACTCTGATCGACTAGACTTTAAGCAAAATTTATTTGTATTTCTAATAATTAATTTATTTATATTTCTAATAATTAATGTTTTATTTTTGCAGAAATAAAGGTTATTATGAATAGCTGCCAAGAAAATTGGGCCTATCACCTCAAATGTGTTTATGTGAATAGTTCAAATGCTTAATTTTTAAAAAATATAAAACGCACAATCAGCTGATTTAGAAACACTTGAAAAATGTGAGTAGATACTCTTGCTAAAAAAAACTAAAATACCTTTTAGACTAATACAAATATTGTTGATTGTGATGAACTCCATCTAATAAAATTGAATTTAAGATGTGTTCTTTCAGGACAAGTAGAAGACATACTCCAATATGTTCCCCAGAAGCCACAGGCTAAATCAAATGAAAGCAAAGAGGAGACCACACCCAATGCTGATAGCTCAGAGTTACCAAGGTATGCTGGAAGCTCACCATTGAAGAAGAACAGAGAAGGGAAGCAGAGGAAGCAAAAACAGAGGCAGAGAGACCCTGATGAAGATCTGTTGTCGTCGTCTTCTGAGGATGAAGGTATGTGACATTTTAAAATCGTCCCATGCATATAAGCACATGCACATGTTTATCTGTACATGCACAAACTAATATGTATATCTGTGCATGCACACACTGTGATGCCACATAACCAAATGCATGCATACATGCAGAAAAATTTTTGTCAAGCATACGTATATACAATTCACACAAACACACATTCACACAGAAGTTTTTGTGAGTTTTTAATCTTCATTACAGATTAACTTGAAAAAATTTTAAGTTGCACCAGCACCCTTTTATTAACCCAAAATAATTTGACTCAATATTTTATTTATTCTGCCGCTTAGTGCTATCATAATGATTTACATGTTAAATTGATATAATAGGACACATGTAACGGAAATATGATACCTGTATTTTCCACAGGCCCTATGAGTCTAGTAGAAGAGACACTCACCACTGGAGATCTGAAGGAGTTTCAAGCAACTAGAAAACCTAGGAGAGCAAAGAAGAAGAAAGAGAAAAATGAAGAGGCAGTGAAATCTTCCCCACATGCACAAGGTGTGTAAAGATTTTTACTGACAAACACTTCACATAGAGCATGTATAATGCCCTTTTCACATTAAGTGTTAAATCTTAGTGTTCCATATGTAGTGGTATGTTTTGAGAGCTACTACTGTGTAATTAACACAAAAGACTTAACATTATGAAGCCAAAAATCATAATTCCAGTATTAGTAAGAATAAAATGGAGTTGAAGAAAGTCTTGTATTTTGTCTGAATTGGCAATTTATTGGTATGTTTAAAGTTCTATTTTATGTTATATTGTTTGGGCTGATATTGGGAACCACAGATTCCACAAAGCTCTCATTGACTTTGTTCTTTGTTTCCTTTTGGAAGTTGATCCATTCTCCGAGATAAAGGACACCCTGTACACGGCATGCAAGATGGGGGACAGTGAAAAGCTGCCTGGCATTTTTTCAAAATTAGAAGCAGGGCAGCCATTTTTAACCCAGGAGAATTCTGGGAAGACTGTCACCATGGAAACTCCCTCAAAAGATTGTTCCGTTGAGGGGGAAGCAGAGGACAAAGCACAGGAATCACAGCCTTCTTTAATGAAGGAAGATCTTAACAACAGTGCTGAGAAAGAAACGCATTTGCAGGATTGTATTGTGGGAGAAGAAATCAAAACCACTGATGAGCCACTTGCGTCAGTACTGAACACATTAGTGGGTGCTCAGCAGGAGACATTCCTTCACGTAGCAGCCAGGAGCGGTCATTGCGCTGTGATATCTCTACTGCTGGAGGCTGGGGCTGACCCCTCTGTAAAGTAAGTAGGATGGACAACTGTGACCAGTACAAGTCCATTTTCAACTTATTGTAGCCCATACTAACTTGTCTGTCCATATGATTATAACAAACTCACCATAATTCTGTTAGCTGTAGTCTTAAGTTAATTTCATTGAATAAGGGTGTGGCAACATAGGGATTCCATTTTTTTTGCCAATAGTGAACTAAGCATAATTAGGTGAGATGGGTTGAGCTGAGAGGGGTTGACCAAAAGTAATAACTTGAAAGAGTATTTGAATTCAGGTGCTTTTATGATTGAAAAAAAAAATCTATGCTGTTGGTATATTGAGACTAGTTGTCAATGTAGTACCTCAAATAATTTTACTGGGATAAATTTTCCCATAAATTCACTATTGTATTAAATTATATATTTCCAGAAATAGCAAGGGACAATTGCCATACAATGTGTCCTCACAGAAAGAAGTGAGAAATGAGTTCAGAAGATTTTTGGCCAAATTTCCTGAAAGATATGACTATGCATTAGCACAGGTAAGGGGAAGATTAAAGGTCCCTTGTCTGACTCACCTTTTTATTATTTGAAAAATGTTTGGTGTATTCTCAGTCAAATAATAATGTAAAGTAAATAAAATAATATCCTGTTTGGTGTATTCTTAGTCAAATAATAAATTATATAAAAGTAAATAGTTTAATATCCTGTCTTGCGGCATATTCTAAGATATGTATCTTTATTATGTAATATTAAAGAAAATTTATATATAAACTCAATCTGGGGAGTATGTTATGTTGATCCTTGTACATAAACCAAAGATATGTATACATGTTACATTTAATCGTACTAGCCAAAAAACCTAAAAGTAAATAAATTTGAGTGCATCTTGTTCCCTGCTATAGATCCCTGGACCTCTCACTACTGAGATGGAGGCAGAGAAGAAAGCAAGAGAAGCAGAGAGGAGGAAAGCACAGAAGAAAGCAAAGAGAGAAAGATTAAAGGTATTTTTAGTACACCCACTTAAGAGTTAAGTTTTGGACGAACTTAAGTTTTGGACAAAAAGTCTAGAAAAAATGAAAGAGGAAATTAAAGTTTTGGACGAAACGTTTAGAAAAAATGAAAGAGGAAATTAAAACTAATATTCACAATTATCAAGGAAAGTTCAAAATATTGGAATTTTCTTTCACCCCCACTTCTTGAACCAATATAATAAAAATAAATTATGAAATATTTTAAATGATAACAATGATAGTAATTTGGTATTTAAGGATGTGAAAGCAGCACAGACACAGCAACAGGCTGAAGAGGCAGAGAAGAAGAGATTTCTACAGTTAAGTGACAGAGAAAAGGTGAGACAAGATTTTATTTAAAAAAAAAAAAAAGAAAGGAAGATTCAAGTCTGAAATTTTACTTGATATTTATGATGGTAGTATTTATGGTTTTTGCCACTGAATACAGATAAAGTAGATTATTTATATTTCCCAAAACCACTGTTTAAATTTCTCACTTATTCCTAAAAAAAGTTGTTTTAAAAGTTCTGAAATGGTGTCTGGGCTCACATCTGGAAGTATATTTTTGTAGGATAGTAAAAACCACATCTTGGGGGAAAAAAATGAAATGTTGAAATAAGTGGTGTATGATAGTTGAGAATAATAACGATGAAAATTTATAATAATAATTTATAATAACTCTATTTCTGCTCCACAGAGAGCTCTGGCAGCAGAAAGGAGGTTTGTACAGCAGGTGCAGGACACCAGTGGTGAAAGACCAGTGCTAAGGTAACAGATACAAACACACCAGTATGCACAACATACACACAGCACTGATTGGCTTGTGATTTTACTACGGGGGCTACAAGAGTGAAATGCATGGTTGGTGGGGATATGGGGAATTGAATCACAGGACTGAAAAATTATTCCATGCTTTAAAACACAATGTGAATTGAAAAGAATGTATTCTGAGTAATATAGATGTAGTTGTAGGAGTCTTTTATGTGCAGGTTTCACTATAGGTAATCAAAATTTGCTGTTAGGAATATGTAGATTTGAAATTATTTTTCAACTTTTATTTTACTCATTATTATTATTATTATTATTATTATTATTATTATTTGAAATTTTCCAGTCGGTGCTGGCAGTGTGGAGGAGATCTGACAGGAAAGGTGCCCTTTGAATACTCTGACTACAAGTTTTGTACCACCAAGTGTCTGCGACAACACAGGGAGACAACCACGCAAAAATAAGACATACAGCTAAAGATAATTTCTCTTCGCACTTGAAATCAGTCCTTATCATTCATTTATTTATTAATTAACGTTCAATTTATTAATTAATTCTTAGTGTATTACCCAGAAGAGAGGAATATTTAATTAATTTTGGTTGTTTCATCACATAAACAAAATTGGTGCTGAAAAATTTGAAAATTACAACACAATATCAATTTGACAGGGTTAACCAAGGCAGGTTATTAGAGGGGAAATTGATTCATCTGTAAATCATATACCATTAATGTTATATCAACTATTCACATATTCAAAATATCAGTGAGAATCTTACTTGCATAATCCTTCATATCATTTGTATATTAAGATAGGAATTGGATACCAAATTGAAATTCATGAAAAACTTTCAGGTCAATTACAGTGCATGTGCAATATTTTCTCCGCCAGTGATTTAGATGGAACACTAATCTCAATTTGAAAAGTGCAATGGCAAATATTTGAACCACCAGCTGTGTTAATTCCAGTGCTCTTATTATTAAGTCTAGGTATACTAGCGGCTTGGTGTGATTGGATACACTTTGTTGTGCCTGCAGATGGATATTAAAACTTATGGAGATCTGAAAAGACTTGTACAACTGAATTATTGTAGTATGTCATCATGTGAACGCATTCAAGATGTTTTTTTTTCAGGCGTGTTTTTTCTTTATTAGCATTTATTTATTTCAATATAGCCAGTATTGTACATTACAGTGAGGAATATTTTAAAGCAACAAATAGTTTGTACCATGGTTTGTTTTATCAGTTGCTTTTACAATACAGACTTGGGGGAGGAGAAATAAAAGTTTAAATTAAAAATGCCTGAAAAAGACTGTTTTCTTTTCATCAAAGGTAAGAAAAATTGATAAGTAGATTATAAGTGGCAGCTCATAAACTGCATCAGTACATGAAAATAATTTTTAAACTTCAAATTTTGGAACCCCTTTGGAGCTGTAAGCAACACGATTCTTAAAACTACCTAATGCCTATAAATTGTATTGACAACTTAAATTTATTCATTCTGAATAGCACTTTGCAATTTTACATTTAATTGTTCCTTAAAACGACATCTCAAAGCAGTAAACAATGCATCAACTATATTCAAAGTACATAAACAATACAATAATTTACAAACTCTTAAATCGAATGGTGGGGAGTTTTATTGAGAAGACTTGGTAAGCTAACACTATGATTAGGAACAGAAATGAGGACTCTTTCTAAGTAAGCTAATATGACTTTGAAATTAAAAAGCTGTATATGTATTTTACCGTGTTCTACTTAATATTGCCACCTTATCAGAATGGGAACAGCAGTTTGCATTGAATAATAATTCAAATCGCACTAGCACTTTCCATTTTACAAGGAATTTGATATGTGCTTAACCTAAAACCTCTTCATAACAATTTCTCTTGCATGCATCTTATATTGCCTGAGCTGCTTAAATTCCCAAGAATCAATGTGGCATGCCCAGTATTCAAAGCACTCGCAGTAATAAGATGTGCTTCACTTACTACATCATTCAACAACTGATGGCTATAACAATATTAAACAGTTGACAGTAATGGCAATTTTATTTTCAATTCAACAATGAAATGAACTCTTGCTGCATTTATAGGAGACAAAAAGAATGATAAAAACATCTGCACATCTACAGCAAAATCACAGACTGATTGTGCATCACAATATATAGAAAAGCTCAATGGATGGACTCAAGATAATTGTGAGACGGTATATTAAATATATTTCAAGAACTAATATAAAAATTAATATAACAAATTCTCACAAGGAATGGCTTTTCTGACCACAATAAGCTTGCTGTATGCATAGACACTACAGGCTCAGCTGTTCTGAAACAAAAAAAAAGCCCGTTTACGAGATCTATGCTCAAAACCTACAAGGTACAGCTATGTATGATGATGTCAAACAAAAATTGCTTACTTTCAATTTCTATATGACACAGATGAAACTGAGATTAAACAATCGTATTGACTGGTATGTGGCAGAGGATGAACTCTAGCTGGAACTTTGCATGAAACCTGGTATTTGCTATGTTGAAACTCCAATCAGAATTTATTTCAAAACCCAATCTTAAAGCATTTTAGGCTGTTATAATAATCTAAAACTTAATACAAAGCTCTGGCAATTATCCATGTTGGACATATTGGGTCCTCAAAGATAACAAATCTACAGTTCCACTCATACCAACAAAATGGGAATGAAAAGGGTAATTCAAGCTGCCGTTTTCACTTTATACAAGTAAACTTAATACACTGTAATGTAATGTTCTATCGATAATTTACAACACCGAGAATGCCCCTCTACAAGTACATGTCCTCTTTGCTACAGTACTAATACTTCAGCACTTAGAAGCCCTGGCTTACCCTAGGTTTACATTAGCATCTATAAATTTATTGCCGAATTTCACATCTTTTACAGATTTGGCAAAGCTTATTATTTGGCTAATAACAAAAAATCTGCTGAATGGACTTCAGTTAGTCTAGTAATTCACACTCTTTAATACAGTAATGACAATACATGTTTAACATGCATTGCAGAACAGTTAATGGCTGCAGCAATATTAACCTAAACCTAAGACTTTGCTATATACAATTGCAATCAACTTTGTTGTACCACTTGCTGCGTACTCTACCAGTCTGTTGTCTATATCTGTATCAGGGATAATTCTACATAGATTTCCTAAATCAATTCACTAGTTTTCAGTGTAACATCAGCTTAAATGTCACTAAAGTTCTGTCTTCAAAAAAATCCTGAAGATAGTTTTTACTTACCTCCGTATCATCTTCCTATGTAAGTTCAATTTTATGATGTTATAAGCTATCTGCTTGAATGATAAAATGATAATTATCAATTGCTTACTTGCTTCCATTCCACAAGATCATTTTTCCTTTGCCCTTCTAAAATGACCGCTCATATATAAATAAATACAAAGACATCTTTATAATGTACAATAAATATGACAAGCACCAATATTGGAATAAAGTCTGTTTAAAATATTTCACAAAATGAGAAAATATATTCCTCAGCTGCTTTGAAAGAAAACATGAAATCAGATTCTTTAAAAATAGCTTTTGTCTCTTTCTCTGTTCCACATAAACTATTGGAGACAATGGAACTTGTAAAGCCCGAGTATCAGTTTTCAAAAAGAGTCCAAGGTGGAAGATATCTCCCAATTTTCTTTTTTTTTTGCCTATAGATAGGTCTGAGGTATGGCAGAAATAATCTAACCCTATGTCACTGTCTCCTGCTCCTCTCCTTTAATAAAAATCCCTGTTTCTGCCAGTGAATTTCTCTTGCTGGAATCATTTGGTTGTAGTCCATCACTGAGGGTGATGTGTTACCTCCTCTGGAATGTGTTCCGACTTCTGTATCCCTGAGTTCCTGAAGTAAACAAAAACGGAAAGGATTCCAATTATTTGTCATTCATAGCACATAAACCCAACAGCACATATTTTACATTTAATTATATATCTATAAGGGGCCATTCAGGATAGAAGATCCAAGTATCAACTGATCCAAAGATCAAATATGGCAGACCCCACATGAAAGGAAGACCGCTTAATCCTGTAATGGTCTCTTCGCCTCTCATACGCCTCCCCACACATCGTCTCTGCAGGGGCACAGTAACTGAATCTTGCTACCATTCAACTGGGAGGCGTGTGAGAGGCAGAGAGACTATTACATTCAGAACAGAGCACTCACTAGTCCAAGGGTCCAATATATTCAGTGTCTATTAGTGGGTTAGATGGCAAGCTTTGTAGTGGGCATCGCCATATTTGATCCCCGGACTAGCTACTGCTCTGAATGTGGCCTCAATATTAATACAATGTTCTAAATCCTAAACAAGTAATAAAAACCATCGATATAGACCTTTTTCATCTTTTGCGGAAATACGAAGTGCGCATGACAGGAACCGCGCGCCACAGGGGTCATGGTGGTACACTGCTGTTTCCAGCATGGCAATGCTAGGTGTAAATGATGTACAAGGTGCGCATATAAAAAGGCCGTATGAAGCGTGCATTGCTTTCTGTCAAACTAAAAAGGTGGCTGAAGCACAGAAATGCGTAAACTGTAGGCAAGAAACAGCTATTTGGACGGAGAATCTAGCAATTAAATGTTTTCTTTCTCAGTTTAAATACGATGCGCTGTACAACTAGACTTCACTTAAGCGTCCGAGCCTTGGCTGCACTTTCAATAGTGATGACGAACTAACGCTTCAGAGTTGACGAACTAACGCTTCAGAGTTCTTTTAAATGCTTCCGATAATAAAGATATGCGAAAGAGACTCGTTATTTTTTTATATATAAAATCAAAATGGCCAGTAGACTCGTACACAGCTTTCAAGAGTGTGGACAGGTGCGTAGGCCTACGTCTTCACAATATTACATGTATATATGCAAGCAGTGGCGATATCACCTCATTTACCGGCAGTGTCAATTCTTTACGATTTTTATGTCTTGTTTGAAGGATGTCTTAAGAGATTTTTGAAGTGATAAAATGAAAAGATTCCCTGCATTGTTTGACTCGTACCTGTATACTGTGTATACAGGTAAAACTGACACGCAGATCGTCCGTCGGTGAACTGATTAAATCGTTTGGTACCTGATAAGGCATCAGGTGTTACTTGTTCAATTGTTCGGTAAGGGGGGCGGCCACAACTACGACCTTTCCCCTGTAATTAAAACCTTCTAATTTTAACTGTTAAATAGGTGAGACAGGAATATTCGAGTCTTTCCCAGAAGATAATCAAAGTTTACCGTGTCTTACTCTAGTATATGTACAAAATTTACGACAGGTAAAAATGTCAGACTTTCGGTCTGACAAGTATGAAAATTTTGTCAAACTGAAACAAAACCGTCAGGTAAAAACAAAATTATAGCAAGAGGCCAAATTATTTGATTTTTAAATGTTTTCGTGCGTATTTTCAGGGTTTTCAATCAAAGACAATAAAATCATTCAAATAAAGTGTTTTCCACACATTTCATACTTTTCAACTATCTAAGACAGTTAAATATACGTAGGCCTACTTTAATACTAAGCATATTTGTATTACTTTACAAATACGATTATTTTTATTATCCATTTTGTCTTTACCATACATGTATTATGTACGTGTAGCTTACAGAAAGGCTTTTCTGCATTTTTTTTGGAAATATATGCCCATTGAATTTTCCAATTCTCTTATCATTGAGTTCAGAAATAAATAACTTTTTATTTTGCCGATAACGCGTTCAACAAGAGCCGATGTAATTTCTTCTTCGTATGTCTCTGTTGATCTTGATAATATGAGCCCAGTTTGTACAAATCAGTAATACGTATACGGGACTGGATACATAATAATAAAAATTTTATTAACGTCTCACGTTAAAAAAATAGAACCCACCCTACAAAGCGTTATGAGAGACTAAAACCTGTGATAGGCTTACTACATTTAAAATGATCACTTATCAATAAAACACACACAAAAAGGATATTACATACAAAACTTTTCAAACCTCTTTGTTGTTACACAAAAAGTCGTGAAAATTCTTGATTTTTTTGTAAGTAGAATCCCCGTGTAAAACTTCACAGCTTTTACTTTCTTTTTCCATAATCTCATGCTTGAAGTATTTTCTTTATTTTTAGGGCCGGCCGGCCTATTCTTCAATTTTTTCTTCAGATCTTTATAATGTTTTTTTTTCTCACATTGTTTACCCCCGAGTTCTAATTGCCGATAGTTCGTTATATCCGTTGATTAACTAAGCATTTCTGTTTTTTATTAAAGCACCGTTGATCTCCTAATATTATAGTTTTTCTTCCCGCCTTCGAAGTGTTCAGCGCAAACGTGGTCCCCTGCTTTTGATCCAAACCTGCTATATTTTCCTTTCTTTCTACCATATTTTTCATTCTAACGGGTTTGTTGGGAACTTATTAAACCTCATGTGTCGATCTCGCTTACTGTTATTGTAGCAGCGGGACAAAAAGCACGTAAACCCAGCCATGGTTTTTAGCACCGCTCTAAGTGTTTCGACGTAGCTGGGCTCCCCTACCCACAATGCAATTTCCATTTCCGGAAAAGATGAAAAAGGTCTATAAAAGGCGTCCTCACCTCGCGCCAGCCTGTGTTGTAAGTTCTCCAGTCTCTGGATATAGTCATCATGGAGGGACAGGTCATCTGGCAGGGAGGAGGTGGGCGTGGCCTCGGCTGTGGGTGGGGGAGGGGGGGAGGGCTCCAGTGGGGGGTCCAGGGCTGTCAGGATTTGCCTGGAAAATAACATCAATATCAAATAAATAAAAACTTGGTGGAAAAATAATGCAAATAATAGCATCATCTAGGGATTGGAGAGGATGAAAATGGCTTTTGCACTTATCCCTGTCTTCTCTATTGGGAAAAAGGGCTGCGGCACAGTGATGCCATTCTTTTCTAAAAGCTGTTTAAAATATTTTCATCAGAATATATCGAGTTAGTACCAGAGTATCAAAAAACTATGTCAATACAAGAATTACAAAATCAGTGTTTATATCTTTATTTCTTTTAATATCAGAGTATCAAATGTCAGTCCTAGAGTATCATTGTCAATTTTTAGGAATCACAAGTCTAATTTCTTAGTCTTACCTGCGTGGCCCTGCACTGCCAGGACTCGTCATCAATTCTGACACGGGAGAAAACCGACTGAGACTAGAGTCCTTGGTGGGTGGGGTGGTCCCTGTGTACAGCCTGGAGGTGGGCTGAGTGTACCCTGGATGCGACCTTGAGGTGGGTGGGCTGTGACCTTGGTGTGACCTTGAAGTAGGTGGGCTGTAGTCAGGGGGTGGGGTGTAGCTGTTTGCTGTCGGCATATATCCTCTACCTGCAGAATAAGTTTTATGGCTATTATCAATACTGAATTATTAATTAATCAAATGAACTGTAGGTTTCAATCTATATATTTATTTAACTATATATCCACAATATAAATGCAAGTGATTACATTTCAGCATTAAAATGTGTGTAAACAAAAGTTATAAATCATCATCTGAATCAATTGAGGTTTAAATTAAGTTCAGTTGTCAATCAACCTTTACTCTGAAATCTCAACCAGTATTTCTCACTTACCATTAGGAATAGTTCCTGTCACCACTGGAGACCCCACCTTTGTAGCTCGCTTCCATTTTCTAACTAAAAATTTTAACCTGCAACACAAAATGTTTATATAGCAAAAATTTCCATCTGCAAAATGAAAAGAGCATGTCTTAAATAACTCATCTGAAACATGAAAACATTTGAGTATAGATGATGTGAAAAAAATAATAAATAAGATATGAGTTTTTTTATTATGGAAAAAAAATGCAACTGGCAGGAATACACAAGTACAAAAATAACAGAAAATCAGGTGAATGAAGACTTCAAGACCTGAATAATTATCATACTGATTGACTGCTAGGACAATGTACATATTCCGCAAGATATACAGAATAAATCAAGTAAATAAGGTGTTCAAAACGTGTATGTAATCACCATATTTGCAAACTCCAAGGGTTAAGTACAAATTAAATTTAAAAAAAAAAAACTAATTAAAATAGGAAATTTAAAACAACAAAATGAGGTGTTCAAAGTCTGAGAGTTACTACTGCACCTGCAGACGGCTATAACCAGCCTGACGGCACTCCTGAACTTGGTCAAGGCTCGCCCGTGACGGGAGCTGGTCAGCGTTGTGGTTTGGGCAGGAGGATGACCACCCATCCTGGCTATTGTGGCCAGCGTCTCCTCCTCGCAATCTCTGAACCCGCCCACCAACAGCAGCAGGTACTTCTTCTGGTAGACCAGGGCTTTCCTGAAACTCTCGGCTCTCAGGTATTTCCCATACAGACGCTGCATCTGAAAGTTATATACAATATCTTATCTTCATTCTAGAGAAACATAATTAATTCATTAATGGAATATAATTTATCGAAAGAGGCCAAATTAAAAGCTTGTCTGTAAGAACGACATATATGTGCCACATATGTCATGTCTCTATAATCATTCTCACCAATGTCATTAATTCAGATATTGATTCACTTTATTGTTTTGTTGAACAAAGGACATTAATGAAGTCCCAATGTAGCTTACTAGTCAATTTCCAGGATTAACTTCTTCAGAGAGAGAGAGAGAGAGAGAGAGAGAGAGAGAGAGAGAGAGAGAGAGAAATGCCTTGGTTTGCTTGTCATATCTACATTAAAACCATTCTCCTCAACAGTCTGTACCTTTTCCCTGACATCAGGATCAGTGGCGCCATCTTCAATCTGTCCACTCTGCAGTCTGTCTAGTCTGAACTGGAGCTGGTTCACCTCCGACTTGCTGCGGATCAAATCCTTCTCTGCAGCACGTAGCGCCATCTGTAGGGAGCTCTTCTCGCGGGACCATTTGGCTCTCTCCGTGGCCAGGATACTCTCCACGGAGTCCAAACTCCTTCGTTCTCTGTGATCTCCGCCCTGTATCCAAGGAAACATCGAATCTGTCATATACATTATTTTGTCCTAATGAGCAGCAGAGTTAAAATGTCAAAAATTCTAATAAAAAATGTAGGACTCCTCTTTTGAAGAACCCATAGTGGCTGCCTGTTGTTCATCACACCCAACCTAATTATGGTTTGAAATTTAAAATCTCTTTGACCAGTAAATCTTGCCTCTTATTCCCGTTTGCTCACAGTCTTTCTCCTGGGTTATTCATTGTATTATACCCACTTTACATTGTGCGCTGAAACCTATTTGCCATCAAATGGCAGTTTATCTTCTAATCCACTGACTGCCCAGAAACAAGATAAGGTTCTTCATATCAGCTGCAGTTGGTTAATTACTTATGTCAACAAGTCCCTCATAGTATAAATACCCGCGCTAGAAATTTTTCAGTACTTCACATAATTTGAGCATTATATTTATTCAAGACTTAGAATTCTAACTTTACAGGACTTGTACTAGCAAATTTACAGGACTAACGGTAACAATTTTAAAAGACTCACAATAACAAATTTATTCGACTAATAAACTAAGAGCACTTTATATAATTTGAATATTATGTGTGTTCAACACTAGTAATTCTTATTCCAATTAAAATAAACAATCTTTGTGACTTAAAATCAACAATATTATTTTTGAGAAATAGAACTGATAAATATTTGGCAATTTTTTATTTATTTATTTATTTTTATTTATTTATTTATTTATTTATTTTTTTTTTTGGCAAAGATAAGTTGCTCTACACGATATGCAGACACAGAAAATGTGACTTTGGGACATTTTCAAATGCAGAACATATATACCTGAAACATCTCTCTCACCTGTGAGCCTGCCCCCTTTCTCTGTCTGTATCTCCAAGAATTATACCTTATATATCTTTCTCTCACCTGTGAGCCTGCCTGCCCCCCCCCCCCCCCCCCCCCCCCCACCGTCTGTATCTCCAGATATTAAACCTTAAACATGTCTCTCACCTGTGAGCATGCCCCTCCCCCCCCCCTTTCTCTCTCTGTCTGTATCTCCAAAAATTTTACCTTTAATAAAACTCTTACCTGTGAGCCTGCCCCCTCTCTCTGTCTATATCTCCAGATCTCCTCCTCCAGGTTTGCCAGTGTGTCCCTCAGCTCTGCCTTCTCCTGACTCAGCCGGGACACGAATGCCGTCAGTTCAGAGTTATGGCGGAGGATTCTCTCATTCAGGATGTGAGCTGGTGGAGAGCCGATTGGCACACTGCCAGGCTGGAAGGTATCATAAGAGTCACGTTCACAACTTGGGTAAATTATAGAGGTAAATTACTGAGAACTGTATATTTGATGGCACATCCCCCTTGGCAGAGTTGAAAAAAAGATGGAATATTCAATATTTTCTTTTAATTGCACAAGGCGGTTGACTGAAAGTGCCATCTAGTGGCAGGAGAGTCTTGATAATTTGTCTTTTTAAGTATGCATAACAATTATAATATTTATGCTTAAAATAGTACAGAATAGAACAAAATAGTCAGAGAGTAACTAGTACACATCTTCGCTTTCTTCATCTGAAATGTGCCCATTAAATATGGCACAAGAGCCGAGTTACTGAATGCCTCTCTTTGTGAGGGAAGAGCCACACTATACCTGAGAGTCTAGCAGTAAAGCTGTCTGTATCTGTCCTAGCTCATTAATCATCTCTGCAGCACTCCTCTTCATGGCCTCCACACTGCCTCCCCTGTCCACGCCTTGACTCTCACTGTAAATAGTACAGGAGTGAGGTTGTTAATCAGAAACATGAATATTTTACCAGTTTATGATATATGAATATTAGAAATTCATAAACTGCTTCCAACTGTTCAGTCTAATTAAAATCAATCTGGTTAAATGGTGATGTTGAGCATGTATCTCTTAAACAATAGCCAGGTCCCTAAATTGTCAATCCGTCAAAACACAGTAGAGCGCACAAAACGAAAATGTTCAGTCTAAATCAAGTGCAGAAATATTCAAAATAGACTCAGTTATTTCTTGGAGTACAAACAGTTATTTCTGGGACTACTAACAATTATTTCTGGGAGTATTAACAAAGCTATTCCCAGGAGTACTATCAGTTTTTCCTGGGAGTGCTAACACGGTTATTCCCAGGAGTACCAAGTTATTTCTGGGAGTACTCACCGTCCCAGTTTGTCCACCTCCTCTCTAAGCCTGATCACCTGGAGCTGGACCCTCTGCCGCAGACTCTCCAGCTGTTTCTTATACAGGTTCAGCTGATCTTTCTTAGGACTTCCATGGGGACTCTGGACTGTACTTTCATCCTTAATAAAATTTCAAGCAATTGGAATAAGAGGTCTTACGGAATAAATGATCAAAATACCCTGCTTGGGTGAACTCTAGGTGTCTTACATTATATAGCAATGTCCAACTATATATAACAAAAAATATGATGACACTTTAACCTCATATTCTTACGTCTAGTCAAACTAACATTGTGTGAACATTTTACTAGCTCATGCATAATATGACATGTATTATGGTGGACATAATTACAACACCCAAATATCTGGATTAATCCAAAACACTTTTGCCACTATCATTTATTATGACATATTAATGCTCTGTATTTACTAAGATGAAAGTGGACCTCCTGAAAATGCAACATAGGGGATTTGGGGGAGGGGAGGGGGGCATTTTCAAATACACCACCCAAATCTCCAGTACCACCCAGAAGACTTCCATCACTCATCAACTCACCCCTCCCACAGAGTTGTCCATGTGGTCCACCAGGTCATCAGAGGCTCTGGACAGTGCCCTCAACCTCTGCAGGTCTCTCTCCTGGGCAGTCTGGAGCTCAATACGCTGACTCTCAGACAACTGACCCTCAAGGTCACTAACACGACTCCGGAGACGCTGGACCTCGGCGTCTGTCTCGTGCTGAAATCAGGAAGAGGGGACTTCATTGTTACTCTGCATGAAGCAGACTAGGTACACTCAATGAGAGGTTATTTTAAACTGTTAAGTTAAGCACTATATTTTTGGTCCAGTCGTAATAGCTGTCTATCACATCATAATTTTTTTTTCACAACTGAAAGCCAATCCAATGATATAAAGACCTTTAAAAATTACAATTTCTTGCATCACACAGGCATATTTCATGTTTGTTACTTGTTTTATTAACTCTCTGTATTGGTTTTAGTTTTCAACTTTCTTCTCCAGGTTGTTTTGTGACCTACCCCCCTAAACCCTTCCTAAATCTTAATCACTATAACCCAAACCATGCCCATGTGTATATTACGACATACCTGTCTTTGCCTGTCCTGTTCTCTCTCTCTATCACTTTCTCTCTGTCTCTGTCTTTCGTGCTGTCTTTCCAGATCTCGTTCTTCGTCCTTTTTCATCGCCTTCTCCTTGACAGCTTGCAGGTTCTCCAAGACACGGTCGTGTTCAGACTGGAGCTGGATGGAACGTTCCCGCTCAAAGTCCAGCTGTCTCTGAAGGTCTTGCTTCTGGAGCTAAAAAAATTTAGTAACTACTCAGAAACTGCAAACTCCTCAATATTTCAATAATTTGTTTTCAGCATTAACAATATTCACTCACTCACACTCTTTCTCTGATGTGACTTTTCAAAACTTTAAGATCATCTTTTAAGAATTCATGAATTTCGTTTATAAATTGAGTAAATAAGCCCTATATTGAAGTTCATTATGACATTCCATCGAAAGAACTGAAAAATATGTGAATGAAAGGAATGAAACGAAATCAAAACTGACACTTTTATCTCTCTCTCTCTCTCTCTCTCTCTCTCTCTCTCTCACACACACATATGCACGCACGTATGCACGTGTGCGCACACACACACACACACACACACACACCTGTAGGGTATCTATCTGTTTCCTGAGCTGTCTGCTGGCTGATCTCTCCCTCTCAATGTCCTCTGCAGCTGCCGTCTTAGTGGTCTCCAGGCTCGCACTCAAACTGGTCACCTAGGGTATTAATGAATAAATTTAAATAAAAAATAAATAAAAAGCAAATTTCATACATTTCCCTCATTGCAGTATAATTTTTCTATATAGTTATTATTTCAGATTTTATAGACCAACTCTGTATTTGAAGTATGTCAAATAACCTGGCCCTTGTGGCCTATGTATCTTGAATATGGCTCTCTCCAGAACAGCCTGCATGTTTTTGAGATATCACTATAAAAAGTCTTGACTGCTTATATAATTATTTGTGGCAACAATCTCTTTATGATAACTGTTGTGAATTTTTTATAATTACTGTTACGAAATTTCTTTGAATATTGATTTCTACATGTCTCAAATGATGGAAATCACACTACCTTAAGAGCAATCTTCCACAGCTTAACATCACACTTAGGCATTCACATAAATCTGCATACAACTCGAAAGTCGACTTCCAATTCCCATTTTATTTCTTATTTGTCCTCTCCACGTACCTTATACCTGTCCCTCTCCAGGGCCGCCTGCATGTCCAGAACTTTACTCTTCTCCAGCTCCAGCATGGCCTGCAGGTCAGCTATAAGCGCCCTCTCTCTTAGCGCGGACTCGTTCAGGCTGCTCCGCTCCTCGCTCAGTGCAGTCTGTAACTGGTTGCTGACACTTTGCTGTCTTTGTAGAGCACTACAACAACAATTTTGTTATGTATAGAGTCTTGAGTTTATCTTATTCAAATTTTTATTTCACAAGTAAAAAGGTGAAAGAAATCACTGCAGAACTTCAGAGTATGACATCATATATAAAGTTAAATTGAACGAAGAAGGCATTTGGTGAAAAAGCACAATATAACAGCCTTGCCAATGGATAATTATTTTAAACATAATGACAAAATATAATACAAATACATAAATATTAAACACAAATGCATTAAAATATAAACAGAGTAAGTAAAAGACAAAATTGGGCTTGTTAAATTTATTTATCAGCTTTCAGAAAATTGTTTCAAAATAAAGTCTTGAATATATATCTTGAATATTAAACTGAACAACATATTTCATCATTTTTCACCATTATAATCAAAGAAACGCGATATGATGGAGTGGAGCAAATAACCTACGTGTTATATTCTTCATTCCTAGCCTTCTCCATCTCCAAGGCCGTCATGAGTTCCGCCACCTTCACCTTGTACTTGTTCTCCAGCTTGCGGGCCTCGTTACCCTGCAGCTCAAGGTCTCTGCGCATGTTTTCCACACACAGCTTTTCCTTCTCATAGCTCGTCCTCACCTCTGTGTGCAGGGCGCGCTCCTGATCAAGCTCATATTGAAGTTGCTAAAACGTAACAATGAAGCATCAGCATCATCAGTGCTTAAAACTTTGTAATACCTGTGCTGCCATCTAGTGGTTGAACAACAGCAGTTAGGCTATAATTCTGCTGCCACTTGGTGTTTGGACATCAGATGTTTCAATCTGATCATCAACCATCTGGTGGTTAAAGACTTTTATGACAATTCTGGGGTGTAGCAAGTGGTTCCAACTAAGTTTTGTTTGTGCTGCCACCTAGAGGACTTCTACTGCCAAGGCAAGACAAGTCTTTTAAAGACAGTCTCAGTGGGTTAGATTAATGTATAGAAGCAGGTTCTATGTAAAGCTTTGATCAGATTTGTGTTTTGTGAGATTGTTTATTATTATATTAATAAGTCTGGGTCACAAAAGTCCTGTTAAGACAACTAGAATAAAGAATTAGAAAACGAAAACTATTTATCATGATTTCGGAGCACAGCCAGAAGTACTTCCGGCTCAAGGTCACGACCTCGATTTTCCCACGCTTACGACCAATCACAGCAGGCTTCAGTCAGAATGAGATAGACGTCACGACTACACAGCGAAACTTGTCAGACATGTAAGTGCCGCCTGTCCATCTTTTCGGTACATGTACCGATCAAAAATAGACAACGTAAAGCCCAAAACGCTCTTATACACGTAACCAACTTTGTATGAGCACAAATATTGTCATTTATTGTGAACAGGATAATATGATAATCAGACACACTTGAGACCTGTGAAGCGCATACTCACGTGTCGAGGAGTAGTTTCGCCATTGCCTCGTATGTGAGTCCTAACTCAGCTTTAAGTGTCCTCCACCGCCCCACCTCCCTCCCAACATACACAGTCTGAGTGCTTCTTCGTCTGTCTCTAATTTTCTTTCGTATCTTTCGAACTGGAGTGGCTATTTTCTTTCGTCCCCTTTTGTCGCTCTCCTCTTCAGACTTGACGCGCGTCTGAGCCATGTTTGCTGTTTTGGCGCCAAATAGTAACATCCGGGTCTCAGCCGTAGTACTTCATTCATAGTAAACCGCGAGACTTAGCGAGAAATTGCGCGTTCTGAAGCCGTACTGTGAGGTGGTAGCTGAGTATTTAAGACGAGTCGTCTTTTATTATTTAATGGAACTTAAAAACGGTATTAGGTAGGTTCATTTTCTCAACGGTTTTGGATAGGATATACCTTGGTCATTATGGGGAAATTGGTGAGATTTCCAGGAAAATTCATTTTCGTGCTATTTTAAGGGTTTAACGCGCTGAGACTGTCTTTAAAGGGATAATAACTCTTTGTATGATATCTATATTTCACAAAAAAAACATTGTGAACAACTCATAGAAATATAATATATTCTGTTTTACCACAAAAACAGCAGTTATAGCTATTATTCTGATATCTGAGCTTGTCTTCAGATCACGTGACCTCCATTGATGGCTATACTCAGTTATAATCTCTTAAGAGATTTTAAGAAAAAAACAAACTTTTTAGAAAAAAACCAGGAACTAACTTTGAATGTAAAAATTGATTCATTAACCATTGGTAAGTACGGGAAAATTGTTGTTTGCTCCAGGAAAATTCATTTTTTGGCCAAAACGAAGAGTTATTATCCCTTTAAGTTAAAACTTTCAGGAGAATGACTCTGCATTTTAACTGATATTTTTTTACAACCTAATATGCATGTAATATATGAATACCTCTAATAAACACTTCTGTTCTACATTACCTCTATGGTCTTTGTTTCTCTCTCCTTGGAATTGAGACTCCGTCTCCTTTCTTCGTTCAAAGAGTCACTCAGCTGTTTTTTGCTGTACCGCTCATTTTCAAGCTCTTCTTTCAAATGGCGGCTGTGAGATTTCTCCTCTTCCAGAGAAGCGCTAGAAAATATAAAGGTGAATTTCCAGTTTGGTGGGGTTAATTTAACTCAGTGAGACCAATCTCCAAAGGCCTCCTGATTATTACTAGCTCACAACAAAAAGTCATTATTTTATCTCAGCCAATAACTAAACAACTGACAAAGCTTTTTCTAAACTTTATACAGATACATATTTATATGTATAAAAGTTTCAGAGAAATTATATTCTCCATCTGAACAACTAGTTTCCTAAATTCCACAGAGATGTAGTCTTAACAAGGCAGCAAAGCTGTCAAATGTACAGACAAAAAACAGAAAATAAAGATGCAAAAAAGGTCATTTTGTCAATTTTGATGCAATAATAAATAATGCTTATAATAGCACTGTCAGTCAACACTGAATTTTAATCTTGCACAACAGGTAACATGGTCAATAACAGGAGCGGACCCAGAGATATTTTCTGACAGTATTACAAAGTATCTATGTTGATCCATCCTCCATTTTGATGGTCTTCCAACAGAAAAAAATAGATACCAGTCAATATAAACTTAATAACCTGACTGTCTTCCGGAAGACCCAGAAGATGGTCTCAATCCATCCCTTCAATAAGATTACAGTTTCAGGACCATGAGAGTTCAAATTCACATTATGAAAGTCTCAATATTTGAAAAATGATGACAGTGCATAAAATAATATTACATAATGTTTAAAGACATAAAAAACAATACAACTGCTTATATAGAAATACAGAAAATGTGCAGAGCCCCAGGCAGATGAGAGCCTGCCTGGGGCTAAAAGTCACAAATGCAAGTGTTTGAGAAAAAATGCAAGTGTTTGAGCAAGTGTTTGAGGAAAACAACAAAACTAGAAAAGTACTTTGAGAGTGCAGACCTCTGCCAAGGCAGCAATTGTTGATTATTATTGATAATTGATTGATTATTGATCCGGACCACCACCAAAAATTAATCATTGTCTTCTTTGGCCCACTTCCGACAGTTCCTGAAAATTTCTGCAAAATCAGTCCATAACTTTTTGTGTTATGTGGATGACAGACAAACAGGGGTGAAAATATAACCTCCTTGGCAGAGCTTGAGGTAAATATAATTCCAATGAAGCTGCTATTCAAACTTTTAATCTTCCAGTTTGATATATATATATATATATATATATATATATATATATATATATATATATATATATTTAAAACTTATTTGCAATATTAAACAAAATTTACCTGCATAATTATCACTGCTTCCTTATTATTAATCTAGCAAAGAGCTTTACCTTTGGGAGTTTACAGGGAAATATCAACAAGTGTGCTTTACGTAATCTCATTTAATGGCCTATTAAAGCAAATGACTTTATAACTCAGAAATTAATCTAGTGATACCCAAGGGTAATTTACAGACTGACCCACTCAAAGGTCTTCAGGCCCATAAGTCACACCTTAAGAAAAGCACAAAACCATAATGCCCAAAATAGGAGACTACCAATCCTGATGCAATAATACATTATGTTTAACTGCACAGTCAACATCAACTTATGCACAACAGGTAACACAGACGAAAGTAAAAGCATAAGGCTTCAGGCCCATCAGAGTTCAAGTTTATACTTAGAAAGTGCCAGAATGAGAAAAATGAAAATTTCACAAAAAATGCATAAATACAATAAACATGATAATCCAATAGAGCTGGTTTTCTCATGAGCTGAAGGCCAATCCTAAAAATCGTACTTGTAAGTTTAAAATTATAATAAGTAGCACAGTTTTCTTTTCATAATGTTTGCAGTAGCAGTGCAAAAAGATTGTCAATTTTGATGTAACATTACATAATAAATTAGAGAATAATTATCACCAATTTTTGTTTATTGACTAAAAATAGGATGGACATGTAGAAAATATGATTACCATTTGGCTTCATGTCCATGGGAGCTCCGAGTCCCACAATGAATATGCCAAAAAAGATAATGAATATAACACTAAAATGTATAACTTCCAGAAAAAGAAGCCAATTAGACTGCTTTTCTAACTCAAGCTGCATTTTAGTCCTGTGTTTCTTTTTTGAAAGTTTGACAGTCATAAGTAACACGGTTTTTCCATAATGGTCATCAAGGCAGCAGCACCAAAAATTGTGTTTTCTTCTATTTTGATGCAACATTACAAAATGCTTAACAGCATAATGACCATCGATTTTTAATAATAAAATATAAGTGTCATGGATTTTCACAAAATGTGACTAGCACGGGACTTCAAGCCCGTGGAGGTTCTAAGTCACACCTTGGAAATGCCAATATGTGAAAAATTAAATTTTCACAAAAAACTGTTTAATTGCCAGAAAAATTTACCAAACAGACTGCATTGCCTACTGAAGCTGTATTTTAGACCCATGTTTCTTTCCTGTAAGTTTGAGAACAGTAATTGACATGATTTTTGTTAAATGGTCATCATGGGAGCAGTGCCCAAAATAGGGGTTTCTTCAAATTTTGATGCAACATTACATAATGTTTAACAGCATAATGACCATCGATTTTTAATTATAAAATATTAGTATCACGGATATTTAGGAAATGTGACAAGCAAAGGTCTTCAGGATCATGGAACTTCAAAGTCACACCTTGAAAATGCCAATAAGTGAAAAATTAAATTTTCACATAAAAACTGTTTAATTGCCAGAAAAATTTACCAAACAGACTGCATTGCCTACTGGAGCTGTATTTTAGTCCCATGTTTCTTTCCTGTAAGTTTGAGAACAGTAAGTGACATGATTTTCCTTAAATGGTCATCATGGGAGCAGTGCCCAAAATAGGGGTTTCTTCAAATTTTCATGCAATATTACATAATGTTTTACAGCATAATGACCATCAATTTTTAATTATAAAATATTAGTATCACGGATATTCAGGAAATGTGACAAGCAAAGGTCTTCAGGATCATGGAACTTCAAAGTCACACCTTGAAAATGCCAATAAGTGAAAAATTAAATTTTCACATAAAAACTGTTTAATTGCCAGAAAAATTTACCAAACAGACTGCATTGCCTACTGGAGCTGTATTTTAGTCCCATGTTTCTTTCCTGTAAGTTTGAGAACAGTAAGTGACATGATTTTCCTTAAATGGTCATCATGGGAGCAGTGCCCAAAACAGGGGTTTCTTCAAATTTTCATGCAATATTACATAATGTTTTACAGCATAATGACCATCAATTTTTAATTATAAAATATTAGTATCACGGATATTCAGAAAATGTGACTAGCAAAAGCCTTCAGGCCCATGGAACTTCAAAGTCACATATTGAAAATGCCAAAATGTAAACAATACAGCACTGTTCTGAAATGGGTTTATTTCCATTTTTAACACTTTTTAAACATAAAACAAAATAAACAGTTTACTGCCATTTTTATATGACCAATGAAGAAAATTGATGAGATGGGAAAAGTATCAATAGAACAGTTTTAAATGCCCAACTTCCTCCATTCTGAGATTCTGAACATAGTGGATGAATGCATCTGACAAACTGCAATGATATGAGTTTATTTCCATTTTTGACACTTTATTACACAATACATGATAACAAGTTTACCATCATTTTTACAAAATCAACTAACAATGTTGTAAAGATGCAGGAAATGCCAAACAAACACATTTACGTATCTTATTAGTTCAATAATGAGACTGTTAACATGCCTAAGAATTGAATGTGAGGAAATGTGAAAAAACAGCATTACCTTTTAAAATAATGGACTGATTATGCTGATTTTCAAACTCAACCTGGGTTTTAGTAAGATTGGCCCCTCCTGTGAGTATAATGACAATTGGCCAATCTGTTTTTCTTATATTGTGTTATCAGTGTTGCATATATACTGAAAAAAAGTGAAAAAAAACAGCATAAATTCCCTATAAGTGACCCGATCGTGCTGATTTTCGAACTTGACCTGCATATTATGAATATTTATCAGTTCTGTAAGTTTCAAGCCAAAGGGTAAAACAGCTCTTCATTTATTGTGTTATCAGTGTTGCAAAGATGCTGAAAAAAAGTGAAAAAATAGCCTAAATTCACTAAAAATGACCCAATCATGCTGATGTTCAAACTTGACCTGCGTATTATGAATATTCATCAGTTCTGTAGGTTTCAAGCCAAAAGGTCAAATGGTTTTCCATTTATGGTGTTATCGGTGCTGCATATATGCTGAAAAAAGAGAAAAAATAGCCTAAATTCACTAAAAATGACCCAATCACGCTGATTTTCGAACTTGACCTGCGTATTATGTATATTCATCAGTTCTGTAAGTTTCAAGCCAAAAGGTCAAATGGTTTTCCACTTATCGTGTTATCGGTGCTGCATATATGCTGAAAAAAGTGAAAAAAAAAGCATAAATTCCCTATAACTTAAGTGACCCGATCATGCTGATTTTCGAACTCGACCTGCGTATTATGAATATTCATCAGTACTGTAAGTTTCAAGCCAAAAGGTACAATGGTTTTCCACTTATCGTGTTATCGGTGCTGCATATATGTTGAAAAAAGTGAAAAAACAGCATAAATTCCCTAAGAGTGACCCGATCATGCTGATTTTCGAACTTGACCTGCGTATTATGAATATTCATCAGTTCTGCAAGTTTCAAATCAAAAGGCAAAATGGTTTTCCACTTATCGTGTTATCGGTAAAAGTGCACGGCGACGGCGACGGCGACGACGGCGACGACAGACGCAGATGATGGCTATATGTACAGACACATCTGTGTCTGTACATAAAAATGTCTTATGTGCAAGACCACACAAGTCACTATAATCATGCATTACAATCCTGTAGAATACAATACCAATCAACACAACACAACACAACACAACACAACACAACACAACATAAGGCCAGGATATAGATACTTACAGCACAGAGGCGTGTTTGATCTGCTGACTGTCTACCGTATCTTTCAGCTTGGAGAGGTGGGACAGAGCCTCTGACAGCTCTAGTTGGAGATCCACGCAGTTACTCTTCTCTCTGCTCAGCTGTCCCGACAGCTCCAGGGTGCGGTTCTTCTCCATCTCCAGGCTGGAGCGCACGTCGTCGCAGATCACCTTCTCCTGCTGCAGCTTGTATTCCAACATTTCCACTGAAATTATCAAAAGCATACTAGAGTGTTTATCCAAGTTGTAAAAATAAACAGAACAAAGGATTATCTGCAGATAAGTAGTACTGTAATCTTATATAAATTCAGAAAGTTGAAACTGTTATGAATACTTTGAATAAATAAATGAATTGCAGCAACGCTGATGCAAAACTGATACTTTGTGAAGTGAATTTCGACAATTTTAAAAAGAAAATTATGACTGCTTAGGTAAAGTATTTCAAACAAACACTGTCTAATTTGTGAAGTGAATCTTAAAACCCACGACTATGTAGGTAAAGGACTATAAAACCTACGCTGTCTCTTCAACTGCCTCTCCCTCTTGGTCAGCTGACCCTCAGCATGGCGGAGTTGCTCGGCCAGCCTCTCTTTCTCCTCCTGGTGACCCAGGCGTATGATGCTGACATGTGCCTGTAGGTCTCGTATCTCTGCCAGCAGGGACTGCCTGTCTGCGCTTAATATCTGGTCCATGGCAGACTTGTGACGAGCATCCTGGAACATCGCAATTAATTATTATGCTTAACGTATTACATACATAAGCATGGACTGCAATTAAAGACAATTATCAGTGGATTTGAAGTGACAAAATAAAATGTTCAATTATTATATATCACGTTCACATACACACACACACACACACATATATATATATATATATATACACACACAAACGTGGTTTGCAATTTCAGAAACTTGTCTAAGACAAGTTACCGATAATTTGAAGTGGCAAAAATGAATTGGCAGACTTGTGCCGAGCATCCTGGAAAATGACAAGCAGTTTAATACATATATAAACAAGGTCTGCAATTTAAGACACTTGTCTCAGGTATTAAAGTGATCAGTAGATTTTAAGGTTGAACTGTCAATATTTTGAATTTTTCAAAGTTATTAATCTGAGCAGTCTAATGGAAATTTTGGCAGTTGCTTTATACTATTTTTCATTTTTACAGATTTATAGAAAGGTTATGTCTGGCAAGGAACGCGTTCCCACTGATCATGGCAAATCCCACAGGATCTGATACAATAATTTTGTAACAGACAACTAGCAGACCCCGTGGTCAGAGTATAACTACTCACCACATCTTTAATCCTCTGTTCCATTTGCTGTATCTCTGAGTGACCCTGGTCACCGTGCGTGGCCACGAATGTCCTCAGTTCGGCCAGCAACCCCTCTCGCTCCTTACTGAAGACAAAGTTGATGGCCTGGATAAGGCTGGCCCTCCAATCTGACTCTGCTCCTGATGACTGGAATATAACATCAATTTATTAAAGTGTTTTATCAAATAAAGGTATGCCAAATTTTCAGTAAATGTGAAGATATCCAGTATAAGGTTTTTTCTACAATTTATAAACCTTAATCGCAAATTGTGATTAGTTAATTTTTTTCTTTTTTTTTTGAACATTTGCATCCAGCAGACAATTACATATCTTGAAATACTTTATGTTTGATAAATGTCATATGTGTTGGAAATTTGAGAGCAATTCTGACTGGCAGTTTTAATTTAATAGTCCTCAGCATATCTGCCTCATCTTAGTCACAAAATCACAAAGACAACTATCAGTTTTATACATTAAATAGAGCAAAATGCTGCTCATTGAATAAAATAATATTTTGTTTGTCTGTAGTTTTACTTTCAAATCAATGCATAAAGCTACTTACAGCTTGTGATTCTGGTCTTTGAGTTTGAGCAAGTAAATCTTTGAGTGACTGAATAGAAGACAGCAGGTTTTGTCTCTCGTTTTCCCATGCCAGTCGCAGGGTGTTGAGGTCCGCCTGCAGTGGTGTGTGACGACCCTGGGGGTTGATCTCCGACAGAGCCAGGAGCTCCATGCCCTCACCATGGAGTTTGGTTAACAGGCTCTGAACAGTGAGAAACACAAGATGAATACAGTGAAAACTATTTTATTCTAATGAATGTTTGAAATCTCTTAATGCCCCCCCCCCCAAAAAAAAACCTTCTGAAAGAGTTTTTTCTTAACATCTGTTTAAATATATTTTATGCAATCTGTCTATTTATACTCTTTATTAATATAGACTAAGGGCCATCTAAGTCTCAGAAATGTTTCTGCTTTAAAGGGATTTCATGTTTTGAATCCTTCTGGTAAAATCTTATCTTATACCTGCAAGATATAATATGAAAAACATAAGTTTCAAAATCATTTCCAGTAACTTATGAAAATCGAAACCAGCAGAAATGTCTTACGGAGGGGGTGTATGAATCAGAACCTTACCCTTAGTCTTGGAGGTATCTCCTCTTGACTGGATTCCACCATGCTGGTGTCAGTGCTGCCATCTCCCCCTACACCTGCCTGTCGTTGCTGTTCAAGATGACTCAGCAGATTTTGGTCAAGCTGTTCTCCTTTCTCAATCTCCTTCTCCACCTGCCTTGCCAGTTCCGTCACGGATGCATCTGGAGCTGAAAAAGTCAGAGGAGATTATGCATATCACTGATAGGTATCACATATTTACTTTTATACTATTCAATTAAACATATGCTATGTATGCATACAGTCACTGAGCATTCTAACAATTGGCTTACTTTTGTTGATCGTACAAATATGAATATTACTATGTTGATAGTACAAATATGAATATAAATATAGCACACAATGGCAATAAAATGGAATAAACAAGGTATCACTAGTAAATATAATTTAGTATACAGTCTGAAGACACATAAATTATATAAAGAGACCTGTAGCTGTGATATCAATCTGCTTAGAGAGTTATACAGTTGTTCACTGAACAATTTAACCAGTTCAAGGTGTATTTGGGTTAAAATGGTCCTCCAACTTACCCAGCATCTTCTGCAACTGTTCTACCTCTCTAGCATGCTCAGTGCGAAGTTCACGGATTTCGTCCTCGTGTGCCTCCTCCACCTCTTGACGTGTCGCTGAGGTAACGTTCTTCAAGTCTCTCTGGTGCTGTTCTTGTAACTGCTCTACTTCCCTTTCCAGTTTCTCTTTTAATTCTTGTAACTTGACAGCAGTGTCTTTTTCTGCTGCCAGCTTCACGTGAGTTAACTGTTGCTCGTGCTCCAATGTCAGCTCTTGGCGTAGTTCCTTCAGACGCTGAAAACAAACAAACAAATCCATAGAAAAACATCAAAGCTAGTACAATAAATCTTCTGTAATAGAACCAAATGAACAGACAAACTTCTCAAATCTAAAAATATTACTCATGCAATTCTTAGTATATTACTTTTAATGTGCTGTGGTTATGGTGACATTAGTGTTACGACAAATTCTGCTCATATGGTGACATCATTTGGTCAGGTCTCCTTCTAGATTAATTTAGAACTGGTCTGAACATGCCTCAATTATAGTGAGAATTGTTTACCTGTTCCATAGTTCTTGCTGTGGTCCCTGCATCTCCCGCCTGGTAGACACTCAGCTGTGCTCTGGCTTCTAGAAGGTTCTTCTGCAGGCTGTGGATATCCTCTTTGCTCCTCGACTCAGCAGATGTCAGCTCCCTCTGGTGGCTCCTTTTCAGATCCTCCACCACCTGTTTCGACAGGCCTAATTCACTCTTCACCTTTTCAAGCTGAGCTGTGTACTCCTGAATTTGATGCTCTTTTTCTCCGAGCTCAGCAACAAGGTTGTCTTTAGACTCTTGGTTTTGTGACACGAGTTGTTGAATGTGGTCCTCGTTTTCTTTTAGCTCTACAATGAGTTTGTCCTTTGTTTCTTGGAACTCGGCTTGGAGCTGCTGGATGTGCTGGCCTTTCTCTCCCAGATCTGACACAGTTCTATTTAGTTTGTCTTGTGTGTCTTGGCACTGGGCAAGAAGTTGATCTTTTTCAGTCTCCAGCTGCTGGACCTTCAGCTTCAAGTCTGCTTCAGATTGTTGAACTTCATCCTATAATTATTATAAGTTTTTAATTTTTAAGTCCAAGTGACTCAAACATGAAGGAAATACATCTTCCCTAAAAATTTTTTCAACATCTTTAATCAATCTAACAGAAACTAATTCAGTTGTCCTTTGAAATTTCAAATCGTGAACTTTCTCGACTTAACCATCAGAAATACCAAACAGTTTGACTGAGTAAAATGAGATTTTACACCCAGAGACATGACAGGACATTCTAATTGCTTGATCTGTCCATTTGTTGACATCACTACCTATTTCTGCAAAAAGTCAGACCAGTCATGAACACACTTTAAGGACCATTTCTGTTTTGCGCCATTTTGACTGGTTCTAGTATGTAATTCTGCTACAGGTTTTTTCACTCCCTTTCAATATTCACTCCCAACTGTTTGAACCAATCAAAACTAATAAATCTGGCTACTAGCTGTGTCATGAATGGGGATCTATTTAAACGAGTATCTTACTTAATAGCCACACTGATAAGTTATCAATCTCTCAAAATGGTGAGAAACAGAAAAGTGTACCATATCAAGTGAAAAGGGCAATTTTTTCAAACAGCATACCTGACCAGGTGCCACTGCCTCTTCCCTGACAGCCTCAGATAGCTTCTTCTGCAGCTCTTCTATATCTTGTTCTCTTTGTTGAAGTTCTGCATTCTTCCTGTCAAGTTCTTCTGTTGCACGCTGTAGCTTGCCCTGAAGATCTTCCATACTCTTCTTGGTTTCTTCCTGGAGATACAGGAATGGAGAATTGCAATTATGACCATTATAAAAAGAGCATGTTGATTAAATTTTTCATAGGTCTTTAACCTAGAATAAAATAGGACTTCTTGGAATGGGAATATGTATTACAGCATTTAACATCTTCAGCAATCTGTAGAATGTTGTATGATCTAAAATTTCCAAATGTTTGTCACAAAATTTTTCAAATTTCATTTAAAAAAATAGAGTCTGCCTGCTGGCTGGTCGAAAACAGTCACAGATAAACTCTTTTTTTTTTTTTTTTTCACTATTCTCCAATAACTTTTGTAGCCATTGTATGAAATCCAGTCAAGATAAAATGTTTTAATTCCAAGAAGTTTCATTTATGTGTAATACCAGGAACAGTGTGCGTAACGCGAGAATTATGCCATTTTCTTGTTTTTACTTTTATTCTGAATTACAAAGAGCAGTTGAACTTCAGTATAAAAGTACATTTACTACAATGAAAGCAGGGAAGGAAATTATTTATAAAAACTCTATTCGATGCACTCTATGTTAGCATTGTGTATAAAAGGTCAAGATGTATTTGCTTTGGAATTCATTTTAATTCTAAATTTGGATATTTAAAACTTAAATTAAATCAAATACAAGTATCAGACTGATTCAGATCAAGAAAATTGACTTTCGATAGCCTATAAACATAAACTTGAAAGAGATGTTGAAAAGCAGTTCAAAATATTATAACAATCAAGTAAACAGAGAACATTTCAAAACAAAGTAAAACGTAATGGAAAAACAAAAGCAAAGACTAGCAAAAAAAATACAGTAAACTTAAATTTAAATGTTAAACAATAAAACCACAGGATGCATTTCACAATGTTCCAAACAAAAAAGCCCAGTTCACATCAAGACCAAATCAAACCAGAATCAGACTAACTGACAAGATCAGATTATACGCGAATCCACACCGCAGCTAAAAACTTCATTTTTGTGTCTAATAACCAGACCCATTGGTGAAGTCAATTGGTCAATTTCTGGTCTAAGTTAGTCCCATTGTGAACAGTTCCAATGGGGTTATTACACAGGACGATTATCAGCAAATATGTCCATGTTTTTTCTAACATGCAAAAGCATTCTATGTAAAAGATAAAGCATGCGTAGCAGAGCTTTATGAAAAATAGAGGAAACAATTGGCAAGTTGAAAGTTGAGACAATTATTTCCACAATTTGCAGTAAAGCTTCATCACTAATGCTTTATCTGACGTAAATCACAGTTTTATGGAGAAAACAAGAGTGTGTGCCCTGGCCTGTTCTCTGTACTAATCTGTGCCAAGACTCTACACAGAAATAAGCAGAGCCCGACCTATTGTTTTCTACCCAAACCATGGTTTAAGAGCAATTCAATACTGTTTAACACTTATTTCCCATGTTTCAACTTCCATGGAACTGTGTAACCACCAAGATGTTAAAATGTATCAACATATCATTCCCTATAATAAACCACTACGTTAAAATGCACCTTTTATCTGCATTTCTACACTCTACTATTATACCAAATCAACCATAAAATAGCTTTAAAATTTCCTTTCTCAGGTAAAATAAACTACAAATACTACCAAAATATCCTTGAAAATGGGCCATGGCCACAGTTATAAAGCAAAAATATTGTATCCTAAAACGAGACACTCACTGTGTTCTGAAGTGCTTTCTTATTCCACGGCCGTCCTTGATTAATTTTGTCATCATGTCACCAAAACCCTACCTTCACCATAACTGACACCTGTTACGAGTCTTGCCACCCCTTCCTTCACCCAGTTCACCCTTCTACCTTTGATCCTTTACTGTTGTGTGGAGAGAGAGAGAGAGAGAGAGAGAGAGAGAGAGAGAGAGAGAGAGAGAGAGAGAGAGAGAGAGAGAGAGAGAGAGAGAGAGAGAGAGAGAGAGAGAGAGAGGGTGGGTGAGAGGGAGGAGAGAGAAAGAGGGAAATGGAGAGTGGGAGGGAGGGAGAGAGAAGGAAGGGACAGAGACGAGAATAAGAGCTAGAGGCGATTTTTTTCTATTCTGAAGCATGTGTGCAGATCTAGTCCTATTTTGTGATGTTAATTGTGGATGAAAGGGTGGCTGGATAGACTGCCCCCCCCCCCAAATTTCCCTATACCTCCCAAATTCCCTTGTCAAAGGCCAACTCTCTCCTTCCAAAGCCCCCTATAAACCAAACACTACAAAAATCACTAGTAACGAACCACCATCACCCATATATATGTTTGCTAAATCCCGACACCATTGGTTACTCTTTAAAAACCCTTCAGTTTCAGGCTTGTTGGTAGTGGCTTCAAATTTCCATTCACTTAAGTTGAAAATGGAAAGTGATGTACAAAACTCCTGCATCTCCTATACCAAAAAGTCACAAGGCGTGTTCTATCCAAGCTCAAAAATGTTACAACTTGTACTCTGTATTAGTCAGTTAGTATCTTCCAAGGTTAAGCAAGTCTTGATGTGAACACACCATAACGATGATACTTATACTTCACTTCACAATGTGACACCAAGCACACACTTCAACCACCAAACACTTGATGTGTTAGTATAATAACCACCAGTACGGTAATTCTCTCAAGTTTCAAACACCCAATTTTTTTTCCAATTTTCAAATCCATTAACCTTTATCGTCCCACCTTACGGTTGGGTAAAAGGGTTTATAAAAATTCAAAAAAAAAAAAAAAAAAAAAAAAAATTCAACCTTTTTTTTTCACTATTGAGAAAATGGAGCTTTCTTATTTCTACAACTACGGGATTTAGGAATCATTTTCCTCAAATACTGTAAAAAAATTGTTTTAAGAAATACAAGCAATTCAGATTGGATACATTGAAAAATCACCATAATAGTAATAGCATAACAATTAACACAACTACTGTAACAGTAATACGAAATAAACACCACACCATAGTGACATGGACCAACATGAAACAACCTAAGACCACAAACCATGACCATAAACACTAATTAAATCCTTATACCACAACCTTAGCCACTAATTAAATCCTAAGACAACAACCATAATATTAAAGTTTTGACCATAACCATAAATAACCTAAAACCACAGCCTAAAACTATCATGGTGAACAATTATGACAGCTGAATTGCCAGGTACGGCAGAGCGAGATAAATTGTCAAAATGAGACGACAAAATGACTGAAAATAAAATTGGGTCATTAGTATATGTCAGAAGAATCTGAAGGATAAAATGGCACATATGAAAACCTAATGTGACACATTTCTGTATCCATGCCATCTTTCTACTGAAAAAAGACCAGTTTTAGGAACTCAAGAATATCTCATGGTTTGCTAAAAATTTTGAATTCCAAAAATCTGCATTTACAACCGATTCTGTCACTAATTTACAGCAACATGATAGTGTATCTCCTAAATCTGTTTAACTCCACCATTTCAAATTAAAGAGCCACAAATCTGCAATGCTGGAATATGGTTCAAATTTTTGAGAAAAAGAAAGATACATGACCAAGAATTGAAGAACGTACAGCTAGAGAATGGTAAAATATTCATAAAAGATATTTTTGCAAATGAGAAATCAATTCCTTTATCAATTGATTTTAAGGCAGGAGACACAAGGAGACATAAGGGGCCCATTTTACACATGCACAGATAGTTTCTTCATGGCAAACTTATCAGTATCTGTATGGAAATAAACTTACAATTGAAAAAATACAAAATCAAAATTACTATCAGCTCAAAGCACAAGGTTTTTTTTTTTCAAAATGGCCTCCAATGGGTAATACAGCTATGAGGAAAACATAAAGGGATATTACTATAACACAGCAAATCATATCACATCATGCAGGCCACATGAGGCAAAAGCCATCAACAATTGGAGGACATCAGTTCTTCAGCTAAGCGACAAGCTAGCTAAAACAGGGACAGATCCAGCCATATGAGCCAACAGTTCTCACTTCTCACTGACAGTTTTACAATATCACCCTGAGGTTCAGAATACTGACAGGAAATTGACTCTATCCAGCATACATTACAGCTATAATGGGAATGCTATGGAATGCTGATTACAAAGGCAAGTGCCCATAAGACTCTGAAAATCAGGGTGTTCAATTTATAGCCTTTGTCAAATTTGACTAGACATAAATTATAAAAAGACAGCAAAGCTGTCAAATGTACAGACGGAAAATAGAAAATAATGATGCACAAAATAGATTATTTTTTCAATTTTGATGCAATATTACATAATTTTTAATAGCAAAAATTACATTAAATCTATGTAATTTTATAAATGATGTGCCTGTACATAAAAATGATACTGAAGATAATTCTCACTGTCTTTTCTCAGAAAAATGAGACGATTGTCTAAATCGGCCCCTGAATAATCACAACTGCATGCTGGGAAACAGCACTACGTTAGACATCCCACAGCACTGTTAGTTTCAACAGGACAAACTGCACTACGTTTTACCTTCTCCTCTAATTGCTCATTCAACACATACAGCTCTTCCTCTCTCTCATCTATTATATTTTGTCTTTCTTTCAACTCTTTCTCCAAGACAATAATGTGTTGTTCATACTGCAGCTACCCCAGGAGAAAAGAGAGAGAATAAAACATGTAGAGTTGGATTTGTACCCGCTACCAAGACAGAGACATATAGCATTAAACAGTTAGCAATAAATAAGTAGAATATATCATTAAACGATTAAATAAATAAATAAATAAGTAAATAAATAAATAAATAAATAAATAAATAAATAACAAGTGCACAAACTGGGCAAATTTCTTGAAAATGCTTTAAGATTCAATCTCTTTTCAATCATTTGACACACAAAAATAAATAATTTGAAATCAGAAATCAGAATATGAAATAAGAAATCCGCTTTGTGCAGTATTTTATATTTGTAAAGTCTCCTTCAGCTGGTAAAGTTCTTGCGACAATACTTTGACGACGAGGCAACAGTAAAAATAATAAATAGTGGTTTATTTTGAGATAATAAATACTAAAATAAACAATTAATATAGATACTTTTTCACAAGAAACTTCACTCCTCAATAAAATCCTTGCCACATGCATTTTTTACCAGGAATGCACTTTCATAGTGAGTTTCTACAGTCAATTAATTTAGGCCTATAACTATCTAACTTTCATGTGGCTAAGTTATTTGTCCTTTTTTCCCTCTCCTCTCAAAATATTGATACATAAATAAGAGTATATAGTGCATGGTAACTTTGTCTTACGTAACAAGGGAATCGAAAGTTTTAGATAAAGAATCAAAATTAATATGAAGAAATCCAGAATTGTAGAGTTCATTCAAACAAAATATTTCAATGTTCAAAACTGAAAGGTCTTTATCAACATAAGATAAAGCTAGCCCAACTTTCCCTTGATTTCATCATTTATTTAAAAAATGTCAAGGTTGTGAGGCCAAAATTTCACTATGACACTAAACTATATGGAGTGGTGTCAAAGTCCTGACACAGTGAATCCTAGGGCAAAAACAACTCCCAGAATTCCCCACAACAGGAAACAGGTCTGGTCATGTGACCCAGCACTGGGAGAACTCACACTATAGGGCCATGCACATTGCTCTACCTGCAGTTCAGGCGTGGCTCCCATGGGTCTTGCTTCCTCCAGTTCTTTGCTGAGGTTTTCGATCTCTTTCTGCTTCTCCTCCAACATTGTCTGAACGGTGTCGTAGTCTTCCTGCAGTTTGCTCTGAAATGCAAGAAGAGAGTGACATCAGGTTCGATAATTGCATTTCAATTTATTATTTTCAAAACTAAATATTTACATTCTACATTAAACATCAAAGATGAAGTGTTCTTTGACAATCGTCCAATTTGTATTGAATATGTAACAAATTCCCAAAAACTATGAATCATATTAGCCTTCAACTTTACTTTTGGTTGATGTCAAATGTTCGCTAATTCTAAAATAAAGAATCTATTGGCCCAAGACATAAGCCTTTTCCTTCTCTTTGTTCAAAATATGCAATATGTAAACTACTAACAATTTATCTTGGGGAAAAAGTGAGAAAAATTTGCTCTAAAAGTTAACACCAAAGGGGGGGGATATGGGGGTTCAAATGCACCACCTTTTTTTTTTTGCTTGAAAAAGCATCACCCCAAATAAAAATTTGATCAATGTACACAAAGGTTGTGTAGTTAAGACCACTTTTTCAGAAAACACCCCCCCCCCCCCCCTTTTCAAATCACTGGCTCTGTGCCTGCAGTCTATAGTTCAGAAAACACCACAAGAGGTCACCTCTGTGGTGCTGAATTACCTGGAAATCAGTCAGGTTCTCCAGCTCTCCCTGTAGGCTCTCTATCTGCAGCGACATCTGCTCTATACTGGACTCCTTCTCCTGGAGAAGATCCGTCAGGTAGCTTGCCTCATCTGCCTGCTACAATTGTTATAATTATAATTATATTCATTTATATAAAAATTTTGAATCAATGATATATCAAAGTCCACACCAGATTTATCGATTTGTAACACGTGTACACATTAAAACAGCAACACTTTCAGCACATACACATCCCTGGCTGTCAGCTTGCTTCACAATATTATATTATTATAAAGTTATGCCTTATCCCTGGCTGTCAGCTTGCTTCACAGTATTATATTATTATAAAGTTATGCCCTAACTTTTGGTCATAAATCATAAAGACAGTGTGCATAACATGAGAATTGTGTTGTTTTCTCCTTTAAGTTCTATTCTGAGTTACAAATAGCAGTTTCTCCAGCTCTCCTTGTAGACTCTCTATCTGTAGCGACATCTGCTCTATACCAGAGAAGGTATGTCAGGTAGCTTGCCTCATCTGCCTGCTACAATTATTACCGTAATTACAGGTGTATTTAATTCATTATCTATAACAATTTTAGTAAATAATATACTAAGCCACAACCCTAATCATTAATTTGTGATATATACATACACTACAAAAAAAAAAGAGCAATTTTATGACACACACACCCCTGAGCGTCAGCTTGCTTCAATAATTATAAAATTATGTCTTAACTCCTGGTCATAAATCATAGAAAATATCCGCTAAGTGTCTTCTAATGTAGGACATGAGAAAACTGCAAGTAAAGAGTCCACCTCATTCATTTTGACATAAAGAATAACTCATGTCCTCACCATTATACACCAGACTCGCACAACAGACCGTGACAAGATGCTCTGACACCATTATCTTGCTTCACCTGTAATTTCAATACACAGGTGAGGTTTACCTGTTTGTCTCTTGCCATCTGCTGTGTCTGCTGTAGCTGGGCGTTCAGATGTTCTATCTCTTCATTCTTCTCGGCCAGCAGGGCCTGTGCAAACTCGGGCATAGGGGTGGTGTCCACTTGCTCTCTCAGACGCTCAATATCAGCCTGAAAAAAACAAGTAGAGTCTGTTAAGTATCATGTAGAAAGGCCAGTGACAATGTGTGATGACACACACATGCTACTGAGGATCTCTGTCTAATTTTTTGATTTGTCATCCAACAGTTTCAGTGGATATAATATTATTAAGGAAAAATAAGCTGCCACCTGCTGTGAATTCCATTTCTTTGGTCAAGACCAAAATGGATGGCAGCAAAAACTGTTAGGACACAATAATTTTGAATTATATTTTACGAGGTGAACAATTTCCAAATACAATACACTGCAGCTTGAATTGTGGAAAGATTACTTTCCACAGCAAATTCTATAATCAGTTTTGAACGAGACCCTAACAACAAGCTTCAAAGGTTTTCTTTCAAAGATTTCACTTATATGATATCTGAATTGCACTCCCCCCCCCCCCCCCCACACACACACACACACTCACAGTACGACTACCTACACTGTAGATACCATAACAGGCCTGTATTTACTACCAGGGATACACACCTTGCCTTAATCACATTAAGTACACATTGTTAAGGTGATACAGTTGACACAAGTTATCTCTTCTAGTAAATATGAACAATTTCCCTTACTGTGTCTCCGTGCCCACTGTGTGCCCCTTGGTTTATCTAAGATTTAAAATTTGGACCATCTCATGTGAATTATAACAGATGGCCAGAATTTTTTGAAATACAAATTATACAAATGTAGGATGGTTTTGGTCTCTAAACTGATGGTTTGATATCTAAATGCAACAGTTACTCAATCACCTAGATCAATGATGTGCCTGAACTGTGCCTTAATATTAGGAATTCACAGTAGCTTGTACTTGCCTCGTATATATATCCCACCACCTGCTACTAGTACTTGTATACCAGCACATACACACACACAAATAAAAAATCACATTTTAATATCCCAGCCTAGGCCTGCCTTTGCTCTCTGGCCCTCTACCATTCACACCAGTGCATAATACAACTTATATCCTTCGCTCCAATCTGATAACCGCTGAAGTAGAGGTGGAAATAACAATAGTGTTACGCTGACTGGGGCTTACAGCTGGGGTTTCCATTCAGTGAAAGGAGGCAATGTGTACAGTTACCTGTTGGGTGCTTTTGTTAACTTTGACCTCTTTTCATGCAGCCTTCACCTGTTTTGTTTATTAGTACACATGCTTTTCTTTGTTGTTGTTTGTGATACCCTCTTGTACAGCTTTCACTCTTGATTTGTTTATTTCACTCTACTATAACTTTCATTTTTTTATTTTGATTTTCTATTAATTTATGTTTACCTTTAGTACAAATCTACATTTTTTACTTTCATCTATCTTGTTTTATTTGTTACCTGCTAGACTATTACAACTTTCACTCTTGTCTCAATTGTTTTTGATATACCCTCTAGTACAACTTCCACTCTTGTCTCACTTGTTTTTGATATACCCTCTAGTACAACTTCCACTCTTGTCTCACTTGTTTTTGATATACCCTCTAGTACAACTTCCACTCTTGTCTCACTTGTTTTTGATATACCCTCTAGTACAACTTCCACTCTTGTCTCACTTGTTTTTGATATACCCTCTAGTACAACTTCCACTCTTGATACTCTCTCTCTGCTTATACTGCCTTCTTGACTTGTCTTATTTCATTTCCACTGTTGCATCTTTCAATTTTCACAATACTAACCAGTAGTACATTTTTTCATTCACTGAAAATGTTCTCTCTTCTAACTACCCTCTATTACACATGTGCAGCTTGACTGACTTTTTTTTTAAATCTGCAACCCACAACTCTTAAATTCTATGCTCATGCTACTCTCTAGCATATGTGCAACTTTCACTCTTGACTATCTTATTTTATATGTTTCCCTTTAATACAACTTTCATTCCTGATTAGCTGTTTAAACTACCCTCTTGCATGAATGTACAACTCTTAAGTGCCTTGTTTATGCTACATTTACTGCACAGACAACTTTTATTCCTGATGGCCGTGCTTCTTACCCTCTAATACAGTTGTAATATATATTTTTATTTTCTATATAAATCCTACATTTAACAGCATGATGTACATTTTCCTGTAACCCAAGGGTTAAAACACACTTCACCTAAAGTTACACTATTTTTTTCTTTCTTTCTTTTCTTTCTTTCTTTTTATTCTTTTACCCTTTCTGAGTCCATCCATTTATTTTGAGAACATTTCACTTCTGTAATTCCAAACAAGAATGGACTATTCCTGGCACTCACCATCAGCTCTCATTTTCAACTTACTTGCTTCTTACCCTCTTATACAGATGTCAGTTTTATTATCTTATATATTTACGCTACCTTTAGAGCACTCTGTGCCTCCCTGTCACCAATATCAATAACACACCTCACCGAGAGTAGCACTATTTTTTTCTCTTTTTCTTTTTTTTTCTCTCCTTTCTGAGTCTGTCCACTTAGTTAAAGCACATTTTACCTCTTAAATTCCAAAAAAGACTGGACTACTCCAGTCACTCACCATCAACTTTCTTCTCTCCATCTCCAGCTCCTCCATCTTCTCCGCCTTCTCCAGACAAGACTGGTCCATCTCATTCTTGGTGAGCTCTAGCTGAGCTGTCAACAGACTGATCTGCTCGTCTCTGTCAGCCAGCTGGACCTTCAGACTGCCCAGATCCTGCTCCAGCTCCTCCAACTGAAATAGAAACAATTTGTACTCAATTTGTGTCATAAGAAGTTATTATTATTATCATTAATATTATTATTATTATTATTATTATTATTATTATTAAGGTAATTACTCAATGTTTTCAAATAGAGTAAATTGTAAATTTTTATAAAAATCATATATATGAAAGTTTGATAATTTTTGCTCATTGAAAAGATCCAGTCATTTATGTATAAGCATCATTTTTATTACCATTATTATTATTAATATTATTGAGGGGCAGATTGAGCCGTCTTCTGGGTCTGGAAGACGGTCAGATATTTCAAGTTTTCATTGATGGGCATCTAACGTTTTCTGTCAGAAGACAGTCGAAAATGGAGGATGGTTCAACAAAGATAACTTACAAAACTGTCAGAAAATATCTCTGGATCCGCCCCTGTTATTATTATCATCACCACATCATCATTGTTTGTTCTTCTCGGCCAGTGCCTCCTTCCCTTCATTCTATGATTATTATTTGTATTATCATTATTATCATTATCATCATCATTATTATCATCATCACATCATTACCACCCACCTGTCTGTTCTTCCCGTCCAGTGCATCCTGCCCCTCCTCCAGCTGTGTGGTCAGTAGCTGGACCCTGTCCACCCCGGGGTCAGCCACGCCGCTGTGCCTCTGCTCCTCTAGCTGAGACTTGAGGGAGGAGATCTGGACCAGTTGGTCACACACCTGCTGCTGGAGGGCGTCCTTGTCATGGGTCAGCTCCTGGAGACAGAGGAATGTGACAAAGTATTAAGGCTTCATTCAGAACAGTGGACTAACAGATCCACAGATCCAGTCATTAATGTATAAACAATATTATTTTTTTATCGTCATTATTATTATTATTATCATTATTATCATTATCACAGCTCCTGGAGAAAGAGGAGTGGGAGGAAGTTCTCATTAGTATTGTGTTAGTTGAGATTGCTTTGTCTTTTTTACTATTTTCAAAATTGTACAGAGAGCATTTACCCCTTTCTCAAGTGTACTGTTTGTAGACTTGTAAAAATAATAAAAAAAATAGATGACTCCGCATGTAGCAGTTAATCTTCAATTTATTTTCAATGGTTTTACTTAGGCTGTATTAACTTCCAGTTGAAATTTTCATGGTTTTGAACGTTTTATTATAGTGTCTTTAACAGAATGTACTAGGTAAGTGCCATTCTATCCTAATATTGTCATCCTATTTTACTCAAATAAAAGATATGATTCTAAGGATATGTTGATTGCCAATAAAGTTATACAAACCTGTTCCAGCTGGCGCTGTTTCTTCAACTCTGTCTCCAGTTCTTCTTTCCGCTGCCTCAGAGTCTGCTCTGAGCTTGTCTTGATCTCTAGCTGGTTCTCCAGGTCCTCCACCCGCTCACTGCTGCCCTCTGCTGGCAGAGTTTTCAACTCCTGGGTCAGCTTCTCAATGGCGGCCTGGGCCTCAGAGAGCTCCTCCTCAAGACCATTCACTCTCTGTGTTAGAAAAATGCAATTAATAGAGAATAGCATAAATTCATATACAAAAATTACCATCTTTTAAATCAGCAAAGATAAAGATACCACCAAAAGTTAGCTGCAATATTTTTCTAATAGGCAGTTGCAAATGAATAACCTATGTCTGTTAAGGAGCTGGAAAACACAAAATAAATGCTGAAAAAGATGCCCTCTGTTTTCTCTGTTCTCTAAATTTCAGACATGAAATCTATAGCCTTAAAAGGTGTTCTTTACATTCTCCTCCTTTCATTTCTATAATAAGCAATATGAACACCACCCACCCCACCATCTCCATCCTCCTCCTCCTCCTCACTTACCTCTAACGCCTCCTGTTCAGCAGTGGCCTTGACCTCCAGTTCACGCTCCAGATGGTCAATGGTGGAGCGCAGTTCCTGAACGTTGACGTCTTTTTCCTCCAGGTCCTTCTGGAGCTTGTCTTGCTGCTGGCGGGCCTCTGTCTGAGTCTCACTGCGCTCCTGGAGAGCCTCCTCCAACTCCTCAACCTGATCAGGGGGAATAATAATAATAATAATAATAATAATAATAATAATAATAATAAAGACAGCAATAATATTTGACCCCCCTTCCCAAACTACCAAACCTCCGCCTGCTAAGTACATTACTTCAATTGAAATTGAATTGACCCTATTGACACTTACACGTGGAAATATATTGACTTAAAGGGGATAATCATGTTTGACGTTGTACCTTAATTACAGAAAGAAAAATAAATAGCAAGACTTGAACTCAAAATGTCAAAGAAATATATGCAAACAACTTAGGAGGCAAGACAGTCCCAGTATGTAATGACCAGGCATCAAACTGTTACTTATACATGCAGCACTATGCCACACTGTATTTACATACACCTCCCATGATTGTACAATCCAACTACTGTTAGTTGCAAATAAACTTGATTATTATTAATTTATATCATTAAATAATAAACCTGCCTCTCTTTTCAGCCTCTGTCCAGTGGTCAAGTGTTTCTCCTTCTCCTTCAAGGCCTCCTTCAGCTTGAGGACCTCTCTCTGGTAGTCGTCCCTCTCCTGTTCTCTCTCCACTGCCTGGCTCTACAACACAGTAACATATAAAGTATAAGAAATTGCCAGAATTAAATAGATCTTAGACCTACATCTTATTGTCCTGGTCTATCCATTTTCTATGCTCTGTATTTCTTTTTTAAATTTAATATGAATTATTGGCTAGACAGTAAAGCTGACAAATATACAGACACCATACAAGAAACAATGCAGTAAAGCTGACAAATGTTCAGACATTCAGACGCAGAAAAGAGTGCACCAAATAATGTTTTGGCCAATTCTGATGCACTATTACATAATGTTTTAAAACAGCATAATCACCCTTACCCTCTTACATAATGTACTACAGATAACATGGACATTGAAAAACTAGCAAGTGATTCAGTTTCATGGACTAAAAAAGATCTGCAGGTGGTGTTAATAGACACCTTATCCGTTTATATGGCCTGATATTTACCTCCATGAACTGTTTATTGGCCTTGATCTGTTTCTCCATGGCCTCCACCTGTCTAGTCAGGTCTTCTATCTCCAGTTTCTTGGCTTCCAGGAGGTCCTCCAGTCGCAGCCTCTCCTCCTCCATGGCTGTCTCCAGTTGCTGGACGTGCGCCTCGTACTCCTGCTTCTCCTTCCCATGATGCTTCAGCAGGTCTCGCCTCTCTTGACTCAGCCGAGCGTTCTCCTTGAGTAGCTCTGTAATGATATGGCATAGCTTTGCTTGTCACATATAGCATCACATGACATCATACAGTAGTTCCTCTCATCTAAGACAACCTTATTATTTCAGACTTTTTAAACTTAACAAACTTTAACTCAGGCTACATAATTATTATTATTATAATACGTATCAGTCTGATTACTTTACAAGGGATTTCAAAATTTGGAGGTATTGCAGTTTCCCTGAGGTTATATATTACAACACAAATACACCTGAGCCACCATAATTTGATTTTTCTCTAAAAATAAAACACCATTTAGCCACAATCCCTTTGTTTTTCATCAGATCCACACCACACCAAAACCACATCAAAACCCTAAGTATGGGATTAACTGAATGATAAAAAATCTCCCCACTTTTATTTAGAACCACAAAATGTCAAAGGCCGCATTCAGAACAGTGAACTAACTAGTCCTCAGGTCAAATATAGTGAACCACTAAAAAGCTTGCCATCTAGTCCTCTGATAGACACTGAATAGACTCCCCATGGGGAAGTATTCAAGTGGGTCGGCCATATTTGACTAGTAAGTCTACTGTTCTAAATATGGCCAAAGGACACCCATAAATTTTTCTTGTTTTCAAAATAATACCCCTTAAATATTTCTTTTTCATTCACAGATTAAATACATTTTAAAACAAATTAAGAAGAGAAGATAGCTGGAATGAAAGTCAGTATTAATGGAAAAGATATTGTGGATTAGTATTAAACACCAAAAATATATACCCAAAACCTACACTAGTGCAGTTCAAATTCTCTGAATTGGTAATTTTCAAAAAGATGACATTTATATCCCTACAAGTCCTTGCACTTTGAAACCTGGTTTTATTGAGAGAGAATTTATACCCAAGTAAGGTCTTTTTCTAATTCAGGCCTTTTGGACTGCACTAGCGATAACTACTAGCTAAATAAGCTCTTATGCACCTCTATAAAACCCACTTAGCGGCCGCATAAAGTATATGAATATATATATTGGGTGGCTAAAAAAAAATGCTGATAATTTCAAAGTTTTACCACTTCAACCATTTTAAAGATATTGCAATGAAATTGGGAATGAGCCTACTGCCAATATTTATACTGAACAATTCACATGTTAATGATGACTTCATAAAGTAGGCTTTTCATTGTTCAGTGAGTTTTAAGACTGTTTTCTGTTTTTGTAGATTCTGGGGCCTGCTTCACAAAATGACTCAAGTCAAAGACTAGTAATGGCAAAGACTGTTCCAAAATTCTGTTTTTTTTTAATCCAACCCCTCAATCAAATTGTTGTTGGCAATGATTTTTCCCTTTAGTGCTGTTAACTACATTAAAAGTGTCCCAACCTTTCCCCAAATGCTCTAGAACCAACATCACAAAATCAAACTCACATAGCTGGCTATCTAATCTTAGCAGTCTAAGCTAAATCCAAAACAGAAAAAAACTCTTTGCAAAACAGGCCTCTGAGAACAATTCAACAAACCTTGATGGTGCACAGGCAGGTTTTCCCCTACACTGGGTGACGCGGTGTCAGAGTGAACGGCCAGAACTTCTGCATGCCAAACAACAGGACAGGAGTGTGAAAGAGGAAAGGAATACAAAACTAAGTCAAAATGCAGCACAATGCACAAAAAGTAGGGCGTCATTCCATAGTGTTTTCCCTCTGTTATATTTTTATCATCTCTGTAAGATTGTTTACAACTTCTATTCCTTAAAATTTTGTTCTGAAAGCCACATTCAGAACAGGAGACTAATAGATTCACCGGTCAAATATGGTCGAACCACTTGAAAGCTTGCTGCATAATCCCCTCAGGAAATCTATTCAGAGTCTAAACCTGAGTGAAGCAGCAAGCTTTTTAGTGGGTCGGCATATATCATCTGCAAATCTGTTAGTCCACTGTTCTGAATGTGCTCAAAGTATTCCAAAGGTTTTTTTTTTTTTTTTCTGCAGAGATATATGGTGAGATGAAAGGTTAACAGATGGGAATTTATAGTCAGAAAGATTTCATTTATGCTAGATCCTGAAATTTGATTTACCTGTTGACTGTTTCGTCTGAACAGACGAAACAGTCAACAGGTAAATCAAATTTCAGGATCTAGCATAAATGAAAAAATCTTTCTGACTATCAAAACTAAGATCCAATGAAACTATTTTCACAGATGGGAATTTAGTAAACACTATCAAATGGCACCATATTTGAACAAAGCATTGTGGGTACGCTGGATAACAGGACTCCCCACAATGCTTACAGAAGGTTCAGAAATGCACGAACTTAAACTGGAAAATATATTACTAGCATCACAAAACGACAAGATCACAAAAATAACTACTAGTAAAAAAATTCATCAATCTGTCCTCCCCCCCCCCCCCCCCCCAATGATGTAATTTAGACTAGTTCCAGTTTAAGTTAGTACTTATCTGAGTGTATCTTATAACTGATTTCAAATAAAAGAACTACAGGCAAAATGTCATGCCATTTTTGCTGCATTTGTTACAGTAAATATAGTTCATGCTATCATTATGTACTAATGGAAACTGAAATAAATATAAAGGAGAGAAAAGAAAATTTAAATATAATGTTGCTACACTTCTTTTCTTTTTTTCAGAAAACTGATAAAAACAAGGCAGCAAAGCTGTCAAATGGACAGATATATAACAAAACCGGCAGGAGCAGTGATATCTACTAAAACCATATAAAAGGTTGAACAACCATTTTGAAAATGGCAGTGCATGGAATATGATTGAGAATAAAAAAAAAAAAAGGACACGACACAAGTTATGGCTATGTCCAGACAGATACTGTCTGTCCATAAAAAAGAGTAAACTCAATTGAAGTACTTTATATTTAATTCATAGTCGTGCACAAAGCAGAGCACAACATTTTGACATTACTGAGAGCAAGCTAAGCAGAAAGGGAAGCAAAAGACATGCATACCAGTTTATATTTGTAGTTTTAACTCAAGTACTAATCTGATGAAGTATAAATTATTTGAGCTTGTATATAATCGCTGTGAAACATATTAAGTTTACCTTGGGGGATGGAAAAAAAAGAATGTGAAAAGGAGGAAAACCCTTCCCCTCTCTTCTGAATTTTATATTTCAACAGAAATTCAAAAACTTTCTGAGCACTCTCTTCCATATACATAGCAATAGAAGGATGTCTTCCATCTACGTAATTCTTAAGTCGTGTTTGTTCTGGTGTTTTAAAAAGTCCTTTAGATGTAAGATTGGCTTGTTTGAAAGCACTCCGACTTTCATTGAGCAAAATGCTTAAAAGCGTAAAAGGACAACTGCTACATTTCATTTCCTACTCATTGACAAGCCAAAAATACCCGACTGAATGTGGCATTCTGATGATTTTACATCAATAACCATTTTGAAAATAACCATTCTGTTATACTGAAAACCATTAATGAAGAAACATAATAGGAAAAATTATCAATTTCAATTCTTAGTAAGATAATGTCACTTCAGTGCTAGTCTTTTCTAAAAATAACAACACACAAAGCCATAAAAACTTTGTTTGGCAATTGGCAAATGCAAAAGCAATCATTAGAGAAAAGTTTCTATGGGGGCAACAAAAGCAGATCCAGGGGGCCACGTGTTCAGCTTTGATAAAACTATATTCAAATTTTCATATATTATTGCTTTATTCACAGCTGATTCTTGTATCAAATTCTGCAGGCAGACTTCTCAAGCAAAGCCAGGCCAATTTCATTTTCAAACTCAAGAACTCAATTTAATTAAACCACACATGCTCCTGATCCCCAGTATAGGGGCACTCTTGGATCTGCCATCACAAAGACAAAATTTGAAAAACACAAATGCTTAGCGTACCCTGTTCCTCATGCCCCAGGCTCTGAGTCAGTGTCTCCCTCTGGTGGTCAATTTCTTCCTGCTGGGACTGGACCTCGGAGTATGTCTCTCTGTACCCCTTCAGTTCATTCCTTGTCCTTTCTAACTCTATCACCAAACTCTCCTTCTTCTCCTCCAGCTCTCTGATCTGCTGGCTGCTTTGTTGTTTCTCTGCTTCGTAGCCTTCAATCAACCCTGCAATGTTGAGTAACGTTAAAGAATATCATAGCAGAGTTCTGCATTTAAAATTATAATGATTGGTTATACAAAATATTGAAGTGGAAACAACTTTAGTTTTAAGCTGTTGTTAGAAGGACCTGACATGATAAGTTACCACTTGAAAGTTTCAGTATAAATTCTGCATAAATTTTCGCTCATTTAACATGAAATTTAAGGCATGAAGCCAGCTATCTTTAAAGGGGCGTTCTTTTTCCAGACTACACATTTTAACCTCCCCGCCACCCTGTAGCTGATTTGGCTTGAGAAATTTGGCAAAGAACTTAAATTTTGATTTTAGAGTGGAACTTTTACAGCCAAAAGGGTGTTAATTATTCATGGACATCTTTTAGTGGACAATTTTCAATGAGACTTAGTGCATGAACAGGCCAGCTTACCTTCTGCTTTATTTAGCTCAATCACCAGGTACTCTTTGGCCTGTATCTCTCCCTGCAGGATCTGGCTCGTCTCCTCGCATCTCTTCCTCATTATCTCCTGGTCTCCTGCACGCTCTTGGACCAACTGGACCAGTTCCTGGTTGGTGAGGTGAGCCTCATGGAGCTGCTGTGTCGTCTGCTCCAACATGGCGAGCAGGCGGTCGACTGCTGCCTGGAGTCTGGTGCAGGATTCTGGAAGTGATGGTGATTGGGAGTTCACATGGTTATATCAATTATTTATTTTTTTTTCTGTCGTATTTTCCCACTTTTTTGTTGCCAAAGATATCCAATAGCTTCCTTGATTCTAGAACTGGGTTCAGGAACCCACATGGATGGGTAGCAAAAGTTAGGAGTACCGTTTTATTTATAATTTTTTCAGTTTTATCTCAAAGAAGAATTTTTTTCTGTCACCCTATATATTAAAAGAAGATGCGCATATTAGTCTTTCAGAGATGAAAGTGGACCTTTTAAATAAGAAGCACAGCTGTATATAAATACAACACCAAAATATCCAAAAAATCTGGATAAATCTGACAGATATAAATAAGACACCCAAAGATCCAAATATCTGGATAAATTTAACACAATTAAATAGAACATCAAAACATCCAGGTATATGTATCTGAAAGACTTTCATCTCTAGTCTATGTCAGATGTCTTTTTCAAATATCTCTTTCCAGACTTACCAACCACCATCTCCTCTCCCTCTGGCTCCAGCTCTGGTCCCACAAACAGGCTGTCTGTAATCTGGTGCTGGGACAGCTCAAAGCCTTCGTCTGTCATGGCGCTGGTGTCAAGTAACGTGGGCTCAGAGTCGGAACCTGTGAGGATATTCAGTTTAACATTATGATCGATCCCAATAAAACAAACCTCAAATTGTGTATTGTCTTCTTCTATCAAGGCAAATGTGTTTTACCCAATCAAAAAAGTTATGGATGAATTTTGATGAAATTTACAAGACAGATCAGAAATGGACTACCTTGAACCATTAAGATTTTTGTAGTGTTTTATTCACTTACTTTTTAATAAATACTAAGAACAGAGCTGCCTTGGTGTACAATTAAACAAAATCCAGCCCCTTTAAACCTTTTTTCTCTGTAAAAATATTCTCGGGGTAATTCTCAGTCTCACCAGCCTCTCCTACAGCGTCCCCCCTGTCCAGGTCACTGTCATCAGGTCTCTCAGCTCCCACACCACTCCCTCGCCTCCTGCTGGGGTCTTCACCAGACAGGGGGCGTGGTCCCTGTGGTTCTCCCCCCTGGGCGCCACCCTGGGCGCCACTCAGGGCGCCACTCGGGCTTTCCCCAGACATCATACTGGTCATCTTGGTGGTGATGGTGTCTTCAGTGGCCAGGGTGGTTTTCACGGTGTCCGACAACACACTTAGGAGCCTTTCGTTTGTTTTTTGGATGGCGTCTCTGAAATGTGAGGAATTTGAGGATTAAGAGAGGTGAAGATGGCCTCTGGGTATGTACCACCAATCCTGGACATGCACATTCGGATAATATGTAGCATAAAGCGGGATTCGCATCAATGATAATTCATTAATTTTTTTGTATTGACTAACAAACACCTAGTACATTCCAGTCAGGTCAAATGGTATCAGAGTTCTATAATTTCTCTGGTTTCAGAAGTAAATTAGTGAAATTCATGTGCAAGAATTCCAGTGTATTGTATTATGGTAATTACTCAATCTTTTCAATGGGGGAAATTGTGAATTTTTCTCAATTCTGTCAAGTGATGTAACAATCAGCTCTTAGAACTGAGGTTGTTTCTCTTAGAACTAAGGCTATTTCTGTTAGAACATAAACAGGGAATGCACTATTAGAAAATCACCTTTCAGCACTAAGTCTGTCCAAGTCCGACCTGAGCATCGACAGCAAATTGTCCCCTTCCTCTTCTTCACGATCTCTTCTACGCAACACTGCATCGTGACTTTCTCCTATAGTTTTTAAACGCTCTTCTAAGGCAGCTTTTTCTTGGCTGGTCTAAAACATTAGATGGGGCATTGAAAATGATTTGAGAGATGCATGAAAATCAATTTTTTGAAAAAAAAAAAAAAAAAAAAACATTCACAACGCAGGTAGGAGAGTTAGTGTCAGTTAAAGGTAAGGGTTTGGTTTTTATGCCCATGCTGTTTTTCAGAATGACTAATTATTAAAACTGTAAATCTGTAAAATCCCATTTCTAATGACATTTACAACATGCAAAGCATTACACTAAATTATTTTCATGCATAAGCGTATTCTAAACAAAAATTTGCTGAAATGACAATTTTTTTTTTTCAATAACCAGTGCTGGGAAATGAAGATGATAAAAACAGAGAAACATCTCCCCTACTGTGAATGTTGTGAATTTTATCCACTTTTTGATTTTTCAGCAAATTTCATATTTTCCTCCCACTAAAAAATTGGCTATTAAAGTAAATAAATAAACAAACAAACAAACAAATAAATAAACAACTAAATGAAAATCCTTTATAAGGAGGAAATACCCATCCCTGCATCATACCAAATTCATCTCTTCCTGAAGTTCCTCCATCTTTTTCTGCAGTTCTTCAACTTCCTGTCGTCTGCTCTCCATTTCCTTCGCATGTTCTTCTTTCATTTGCGTCAAGGTTTCTTCTTGCCTTTGATGCAGATGGTCCATTTTCTCTTCATATTCCTCCTGTAACTGCATTTCTTTCTTAATATTGATTGAGACCACGTTCTCTTTCAAATTTTGCATATCCATCTGCAGTGATTTTCTGAGCTCTCCAAGCTGTTGCTACAGTCCATGCAAAATAAGGGGTGCCACTGTGAGACAAACATGGTGAATACTGGCTCACTCTAGCATATCAAATCCTAGCCAAATGCCAATAACTTTTTCATTTATCTATAATACTATATTTACCGCATTCAACTTAATTTGTTACAAGCTTTATCCTAGAGTGAGCAATGAGAACACATGCAAAAACAGTCCCCTCAAAAATAACATCAAGGCCATTCAACAGTTACTGTTGTCATTCCTATCAGGAACACTTTCAATTCTGTTCTCACTAAACCAATCAAAGAGTGAGGAAATAGCGTTCTTTCTACTAGATGAAGAGGTGGAAGTGTTTGGACAAAAATATTTGTTAAAAGGATGAACAATACTGAGGAATGGCCCATTAACTAAAAACTCTATGCTAACACCATTTACCAAAGGTGACAAATATTTTTCACTATATATCTAGCAGTCTAAAGTGTAAGTACAACCACACAAATGTAACAAACAAACAAAACTATCATTTCAGGTAAACAAAATAAAAACATCAACTTTGATGTGACTATGCCTTATAATGTTAAACCACGAATAAAGTGTTGGTATGGACAATAAAATCAATTAATAATTAAACTTTAAAATCAATATTCATGCACTGGTGAAATAATATCTGACATAAAAGTATTCCCCAAAATATAGCCATTCAGTGATTCTGATAAGCAATGAATTACATGCTGATATTCAAGGATTTTCTATTAAGGATTCTTTAATGGCAGACAAAAACAGCCAAGAAGAAAACCGGTGTACCATGAAAATTTGACTCCCCTAAAATGTGACTCCCCAGTCAGATTTTCATTATGAAAATCTGACTCCCCAGTCAGATTTTCATAATGAAAATCTGACTCCCCCTATGAAATTTTGACTCCCCCCCAAAAAAACATTCATTAATCTTTTTTTATTTGAGTAAATGACTTTGATTTTGTAGTATGCATAATGGATGATACATTGGCACTTTTTTGTAGTTTGCAGGTGAAAATTTTCAAAAAAAAAAAAGAAAAATTAAAGATGTGCACATAATGAAAATGTGGTTCCCCTATGAAAATTTGACTCCCCTACAAAAAAACATTCATTAATCTCTAATTAATTTAGCATATGACTGTGATCTTATAGTATGTAAAATGGTTGATACATTGGCACATTTTTTGTAGTTTGCAGTGAGAATTTTAATGAACAAATAAGAAAATTAAAAATGAGCACATAATGAAAATCTAACTCCCCCCTGAAAATTTGACTCCCCCTCCACAAAACTTCATAAATCTTATTTTATTTTGAGTATATGACTGTGATCTTGTAGCATGTAAAATGGTTGATACATAAGCACATTATTTGTAGTTTGCAGTGAAATTTTAATGAAAAAATGAGAAAATTAAAAATGTGCACATAATGAAAATCTGACTCCCCCATGAAAATTTGACTCCCCCGCCACAAAACTTCATAAATCTTATTTTATTTTGAGTATATGACTGTGATCTTGTAGCATGTAAAATGGTTGATACATTGGCACATTTTTTGTAGTTTGCAGTGAAAATTTTAATGAAAAAATGAAAAAATTTAAAATGTGCACAAAATGAAAATCTGACTCCCCCATGAAAATATGACTCCCCCTCCACAAAACTTCATAAATCTTATTTTATTTTGAGTATATGACTGTGATCTTGTAGTATGGAAAATGGGTGATGCATTGGCACATTTTTTGTAGTTTGCAGTGAAAATTTTAATGAAAAAATAAGAAAATTGAAAATGTGCACATGGTTAAAAAATTGAGGGAAAAAAGTAATAAAACACATGAAAATAAAAATTAAGGATTTGTTTTCTAACACCCAATGGCTCCCCTATAAAAAGCTATTTATTTGATGTTTGATGATCATTCTGACAACTTTTCTTTTATGATACTTTATGAAAAAATTTATTGGAAATATTAAAAAGTTTTATGGTAAAATACTGCGTGAAAATAAATGAAAAATGGATAATAAATTTGCATTCTTGTACTGCCACAGGTAGGACCAGGAGCACTGAAATTTTCTAATGCTAAAAATGAAATATGAAACATTTTGACAAGGTAATCCTACAGGTAGTAAGATGAACTCCTTTCGAAAACATTCTCAATTTTGACAAAAGTTTTCACCAAACTTTCAAATGTGATAGGACTGTGACATGCTTGGTGGTAGCTTATTCATATGTCGTAGCATTAAAGGAAAAAATATTAAATATGAAACATTTGATTTGTAAGATGGGTCGTCAAAGTCCTATGGGCGCAAGAATGCATACTTATTATCCTTTTTGCTTAATTAAGCCCATCTTTCATCCAGCTTTGGGGAAAATAATGGGAAAACAAAAGGAAGTGTTTTGTTGGGTATGCTTTATAAGAAGAATTAAATAAAAAGGCGATGGGGCCAATTTCTTGTGTTAAAAATGTAGTGTTTTGACATGGGAGTGCAAAACCTACAAGAATAAAGATGGATACTTGTTTTAAAAATATTGACCAAAATTTTCATCATCAAACTTTCAAATAATGACAAAATATCCATCTCTATGCAAACTATGTGGAAAACAGTGGTATGGTGACTGAATATAAAATAGGTCCTTTTCTCCATGGGAGTCCAAATCTCATGGGTGTAAAAATAAAGATCTTCATGATTTCTTTTTCATGCTTTCACTATTTTATCATCAAACCTTTAAATATTTCCAATATATTTTTCATAAAGTATCCTAAAAGAAAAGGTGTTGAAATGATCATCAAATATTAAATAACTTTTTCATAGGGGAGACAATAGGCGATTAAGTGGGCATTTTTAATTTTGTTATTTTTTCATGAAAATTTTCACCTGCAAATTACAAAAAAGCGCCAATGTATCCTCCATTTCACATACTACAAGATCACAGTCACATACTCAAAATAAAATAAGATTTATGAAGTTTTGTGGAGGGGCAGTCATATTTTCATGGGGGAGTCAGATTTTCATTATTTGCTCATTTTTAATTTTCTTACTTTTTTCACATAATTTTTCACCTGCAAACTACAAATAATGTGCCAATCTATCCTCCTTTTTACATACTACAAGATCACAGTCATATACTCAAAATAAGATTAATGAAGTTTTGTGGAGGGGGAGTCAAATTTTCATGGAGGAGTCAGATTTTCATTATGTGCAAATTTTTTAATTTTCTTATTTTTTCATTAATATTTCCACTGCAAGCTACAAAAAATGTGCCAATGTATCAACTATTTTACTTACTACAAGATCAGAGACATATACCCAAAATAAAATAAGGTTTATGAAGTTTTATGATGGGGGAGTCAAATTTTCATGGGGGAGTCAGATTTTCATTATGTGCTCATTTTTACTTTTCATTTTTACTTTTTTATTTTTTCATTTGAATTTTCACTGCAAACTACAAAAAATGTGCCAACGTATCATCCATTTTACATACTACAAGATCACAGTCATATACTCAAATGAAATAAGATGTATGAAGTTTTGTGGAGGGGGAGTCAAATTTTCATGGGGGGAGTCAGATTTTCATGATGAAAATCTGACTGGGGAGTCACATTTTCATAATGAAAATCTGACTGGGGAGTCACATTTTCATGGGAGTCATATTTTCATGTTACACCGGGTCTACTTGTATCTTATTATACACAACTGCCAACAGAACACATTTAGAATATATGCATTTCAATATTGATTCCCATTACTCCCAATGTTATTGAGTACCCGTTCTTTAAAACTTAAAACAAATTTACACACAATTTTGAGCACTATAATACTGATTTCATCTAGATTAATGAATGGGCTACAATCATACACAGCCAGTACCTGCTTTTGTTTTTCTTTTTCGGCTTTCAATTCATCGATGGTTTCCTTCAGTATGGACTCAAACTCCTGTTTCAGTTTCTCCATCTCTTCCTCATGTTGACCCTTCATGACCTCCACCTCTGCCTGTTAACAGCAATGATAAAACAAGATAGCAAGTCCAAAATTCACAACTACATTACTATCAATAACATTTATAACAATAACAATAATTATTATAGTTGCATAAGGCAAAAGCAAGACTGATAAAAAAATGCAGCTGTTGTCATTATTATTATTATTATTATTATTATTATTATTATTATTATTATTGTCTATTCAACTCAATGGTGCATACACAAAATATTTACACTCTGAATTAGGACCGAACATTTAACTATTATCATTATTATCAAATATATTGCAAAGAGAAAAATGAGGTGCTGAAGAGTAAAAAAATAAGATGTAGGAAAAAAGAAAATGAAACAGAAGGGAGATTACTGCCAAATGTCCCTCTCTCCATTACACCCATTACCTCCTTGTCTTGTAGCTGAGTTCTTGACTGCTCTTCCATCGTTGCCAATTGACTCTGGTATTTCTCTTCCATTTCTTGTAACTGTTTGCTGTGTGCCTCCTTCAGCTCTGTCTCCTCCCTGACAGTACCCTGCTCCTCTGGCTGCAGGTCTAGAACACAATGAAATTAAAACTTCAAACACGCTGGACTATATTCAAGTTCGGCAATTAAGAGATGCAAATATGATTTTTAAATTAAAATCCATGTTCCATTTTTCTTGGTCTTCATGTTTTCAGCATCAAACATACTTTTACTAAATTGAAATATGGTTTTTTTTTTACAATGATCTGGTTCATAAAAGGATAGAAATGAAATGCTATGAAACATTGTTGCAAAGACTACAAGCATTTGCAACTCAGTTACATAGTATTTTTAATGGTTTTTAATTTACCAGTGGCTGCTGTGTGCTGCTGAATCTGTTCCCTGAGTGCATTCAACTCATCTTGATGTTGTCTCTGTAGCTCTGTCTGCTGAGCTGTCAATTCTTCTATGCGTTCTGAAATATGGAAGCATTTTGCTCGCTATATATTCGCAATCCATGAATGTAACTATCAGCAAAAACAAGACTGTGGCAATTCACTCTCTATCTCTCTCTCTCTCTCTCTCTCTCTCTGCCCTTCTTGAATTAATTTAAACACACTAAGCGCAATACTGCTAACATAACTCATTATCATCAATACTGTAATTTTCAAATAAACATACATGTAAAAATTTTACAGTCATAAAATATCATTAATAGTAGTCCATGCCTTGATATTCCTGTGTTAACTTCTCTCTCACTTCATCCACCTCAGTCTGGTGGCTCTGCTCTAACTCTGCTGTCATCTCTTCAAACTTCTTCATGTGGTCTGAGATCAGCTCTTCCTGCAACAGAGAAAACATAGGAACCATTTAGAACTCACAGCAACTTATATGAGAATTAGGGGCCAGTTTCACTGAGAAAGTATTTTTAACCAATAAATTCTAAATTCTAAGACCAAAAAGTCTGAATGTTGTATCAGTAATAGATGCTACACAAAATGCTCACAATGAAAATTTTCTTACTTTTATTTGGATTTTCAACTGTTCCATTGCCTCAAGGTGCTGCTGTTCCAGGGTGCTAATAATGTCACTGTGCTTCTTCTGCATCTGGTCAAACTCTTCTTTCAAGGCCTGCAACTCCTGTAACCTATCAACCTCTTCAGAATCCCTTTCTGACTTCTTTTCTTTCAGTTGTCCAATCTCTGCAGCATGCTCCTCTTGCATCTTTTGTAGCTCCATCTGGTGTTCAGATTTCAGAACTTCCAGCACCCTCTGGTGGTCTGCATTGGTATCTTGCAGTTCTCTGGAATGTTGTTCTTTGATTTCTTCCACTTCTTTTTCCCTCTCCTGAATGAACTGGTCCATCATGTTCTGATGCTGGCTCATGAATTTTTCCTATTTTTATCAAAATAAAAACAAGCAGTAATTAGATGGTCATTTTGAAGACAAACATTTATGGCCATTTTATAGCAGATATTGGCCTGAATGGTGATTTTTGGAGACATTTAAATTAAAGTCATCATCAAGCAGGTTTAAAACACAGCATTATTCTGCCAATTTTGCGCAGACCAAAATAAAAAGGTGTACTTATTGAAATCAACATTTCAAAACAGTAACCAAAATTGACTCCTGTATGAGTTATGTATGATATCTGAACAATTAAAGACACAGCTGAAGAGACTCCAAAGGAACACAGACTACCAGAAAACAGCAGACCCCAAATCATGCCTTATAATTTTTATTTTAGAAGTGAAGTGAGTAAACCAGCAACATCATTTTATGTCTAAGTAGTACAAGTTCTGATTGCAGTTTTATCAGTATTCTCAACACATCAAACTGTATTTCACAAGCAGACCTGTTCCTGTTGCAGCTCCTTGGCTGTCTGGGCCTGTAAGGTACTGGTCAGCTGGTCAAACTCCTGCTGTAACGTGGTCTTGGTCAGCTCTAGCTCCCTCTGGAACCTCTCCTCCACCTCGGGACACTCACCCTTCTCCACTCCTAGAAGTATTAAATATGGTAATTACTAATCGTTTGCAATGGGGTAACATGGTAAATTTTACAGGTACTGTTTTTCTAAATAGTAAATTCTTAAAATTAGAACATTCCTGTTGTGGTAGAAACAAAATTAAAAAGCAGGCTACTCTTGGACTACAGATGCTATAAAGAAATATAATTTGTGTAATCATAAAATTATAAATGTATCTGAAAATTTGATAATTTATGCCCAATGAAAAAATCCTGTCATTAATGATTACCATATGTTTGGGCAGTCACTGAGGTGTACTATCAGTTGTATTATATTTCACTATGAGAAAGTCATGCACAGATTTACTGAAGTGTATTTTTCTCTCTTCTAACATGTAGATAAGCATGAATTCACCATTAACAGTATTATACAGGCAAAACAGTTGCTCTTCTTGACTGCTAATTAAAATTGATAATAACATGAGCACCAGCATTTGTGATTCGCTGTATTAACATGAACATCTACATGTAAACAAAAGTGTGCCATATTAAACTATTTTAGGATTATATGAACAGTCCATATTTCATTTTAATTATAGTGCCAATACTGTACTTTTAATGTTAAATAAATTAAACATTATTGAGAACAGTGACCCTTGAATTTTCAAAATGGAATTCCAGACTTACCTTCTCTGAAGGTTTTCATTTCAGTCTGTACATCCTGCAGCTGTTTGTTAAGCTCCTCAACTGAGACCTTTTCAGAGTTCAACATATCTTGTGCCGACTTCAGTTGTTCCACCGTTTCACCATATTCTTTTTCTAACTGACTATACTTGGCAGACAACTGTTCCAGTTCATTTTTATGTTCTTTTTCCAGTTTCTCAACAACCTCCTTCAATTTTACATCACCCTCGTTTATTTTATTTTTCAACCTTTCATCAAGCTCAGCAACAAGATCTTCCTTCTCTTTATCAAACTTCTCCGTCATTTCTGCCTGACACCGTTTCAGTTCCACCAGCTGCTGCGCAGCAAAGTCGGATTGCAGAGTTTCGACCTCCACCTTTCTCTCGTGTTCCAATTCCTGTCTCAAGGCCTCGAGAGATTCCTTGTGATTGTGCTCTAGTTCAGACTGGATGTCTTCCTTCTCCTGCTGCAGCTGTTTCTCTGCCTCAGCAACAGCCTCCAGTCTGATTTTCGTCACCTCTTTGGTCAGGTCTTCACTGTATTTAGCCTTCATTTCTTCCAGGGCCTGTATATGCTGCAGGTTAACAGCCTCCAATTCTTTGGCATATTTCGCTTCTGCCTCATCCTTTGCATTTTTAAGGTCCAATTCCGCTTTAAATTCAAACTGAGATTTGAGATTTTCCATCTCAGAAATATGTTGGTTTTCGAGCGTCCTCTTTTCAGTGTCTAGCTGTTCCTTCAAGAGCTCAATTTGTCTCTCGAGGTCAGCGACCTTGGTTTGGTCTTCGGTCTCGCCACGTGGGGAGGTGGGAGGAGTGCTGTCAACATCAGACAACACAGTCAACATAGTGCTCTGTTTGAAATAGTCTCGTTCCCGCGCCAAACGGATCTCCGCCTCACTGGATTTGTCAGCCGAGTCCTGACGTTCGATGCTTGCCGAGCTGGGGCGCGATTTGACTTCCAACTGACTTTTGAGGTCTGCAATGCTGTCTTCATATTTTGACTTGACCTGTGTGATCTCTTCCACATAGCCTGCCTCTATGTCATTGACATGCTTTTCAAAATAGGCTCTCAACTCTGCCATTTCTTTATTGTGGTTCTCCATCAGTTCTTCTTTGGCTTTCTCTTCTTCTTTTTTAACTGCTTCTGTAATATAGATGAAATAAATGTTTTCAATCAATCACAGATTCCGACAAAAATTATTTGTTTTACACAATTTAGTAAACATAAGTATAAGACTAACCTTTATACATAAAAACACACACACACATAAAATTCATCACACATTTTTAGTAACAAAACTGTCTACAGTAAAGACCAAAATTATGGAGTTTTATTATTTAAAATAGTATATTCAAATCCACTTCCACTCTATATCACATCAAGTTTTGTCCACACCTGTGGCTTGCTGTAGCTGTGCCTGAAGCTGGATCATATTTTGTTGATGTTCTTCTTCTTTAGTCACCAGATGGCGCTCTAGCTCCTCCTTGGCCTCCCACAGCTTGTTGTACTCTGCCTCCATGGCACTCTTGAGGGAAGACATTTCTTCTTCGTGGATTCTCTGGAGATTTTGCCTCATTTCTAAAAGGGAAATGTTTGTTTATTGTCAATATTTTCTTTAATTATGTATGTTAGCATATGCTTCAGTTTTATAGTTGAAAAATGTACACATTTACCTTTGTATGGGGTTGCTGACACCAAAGTTTTCAACTAATTTAGAATTTGGGGGGGGGGGCAATTAGTAGACAAACTGCTAAACTATGGGTAAATAACTGTGCATGAAAGTGATATTCAAATTTTCTTAATGCAATAGCTTTTAGGACATCAAAACTGCCCATATGAATAAATCCCAAGTATTTATGTTATCAGTATTTTGTATTTAGTCACATTCTTGCAACTGGGTGCCTCTGTACAATGAAGATACCTTCAGCTTGTTTCACCAGCATCTCCTTCTCTTGTAGTAATGTGTTCATGTCTGCCTGGTACTCCTCCACAGAGCCTCGGTCCTGGAGTTGCTGTTGCTGCATCCGCTCCACTTCCTTGCTGTAGCCCTGCTGGTACTCTGATTTCAGGTTCTGTAAAATATGTCTCAAAATGTACTTGAAGAAGTCGGCATCACCTACAGTCCAGCAACAGACTTTAAAGGTACATACGAACCGAGCATCGGTGGAGCGTGGATTCCCAGTAACACATGTAAACCACTTCTACTAGGTTCTAATATGACTCAAATAAATTTGACATGCCAAGGGATAAACTGAATAGATCACTCAATCAGCCATAAAATACCTTTAGACTGCTCCTTTCTTTAAATTTATGGTTGTAAATTTAACCTACTTCCGTGACCTACTTTCCTGCCCCATTGACATACAGCTTAGAATGCCAGCAGAAAAATCTGTTCAAACATCACTTTCGGGTAAAATTAAACAATGCCTTTTGGTAATTCTCTTAGTTATACTACTTGAAACTATATGCTGGCTTTTGGTTGGTTTTTGTGACAAAAAATTGACTTTGTATGTATCTTTAATAAAGTTGGCTCCTTATACACTGGAGAAATTTACTTTTGCAATGTATCTGTAAGGCTTAGCAACATTTAGAATTTTGGTGTCTGTGTGTGTATACGTGCATGCGCTTGTGTGCATTTCAGATCATTCAGGAATGTGACAGTCAATAAATCCACAAAACATCCCATCAGTGTCTTACCTCCATGGCTTGCTGGTGCTCGGTATTCAGCCTTTCTAACATTGCTTTTGACTCCTCTTCTAAAGATGCTTAAATAAAATAAAATAACAATAAAAATAACCATTTGCATATTAAGCACTAAATATATGCAACAATCACATTTTGTTCAAACATTAATGACAAATTTCTCTGAAACAAAACACACAGAAACATATTTTCATTACTGATTAACTGAAAAAATCATCCATTTGGCTAAAAGAAAGAGAAACACAACCAATGCAGGAGTGACTTTAAAAATTACCCATTTTAGCTGCCAGATCCTGCTGATGCTGCCTGTCCATCTCCTCTAACTTCTGTTCCCATGACGACTGCAAGCTGTTGATGTGTTCCTTGTGTTCTTTGGTCAGTGTGTCCCTCAGACTGTCCAGTGCCCTGGTCATCTCGGCCTCCTTCTCTGCCTTGACCAGCTGCAGGTGGCTGCTGTAGATCTGCTCAGTGGTGAACTTTAGGGCCTCCAGCTGGAGCTTCATCTCAGCCTGGGGAAATATTACAGCAGGGTTATAATAAGAGCATCTATGATAACTATATTGTACTTAAACAATTATCATAGCAGTGTTATAATATGAGAATCTTTGACAATTAAGTGTACTGCATTACAACAAATAACACGGGAGAGTTATAATATGAGCAGCTTTGACAATTAAGTATATTGTATTTTAACAAATACTATGGCAGTGTTTCAAGCATCTTGGGCAGATAAATAACTGCGTTGTACTTTAACAAATACTTCAGCAGTATAAAATATGAATAACTCTGATACTGAAACTTATATTAGCAACTGACCAATATTTCTGTCTCAACTTGAGACCTTTCACTGGATAAATGACCTGGATGGACTGGTCACCTGACTTATTGACATACTGCTAAACACTAGCACCCCATTTCCATAGATTTTTAGATCGATCTATCCCTGTGGGGAGTCTCACTAGATTACTGTCAGATTGGCCGGCTTAAGCACCTGTCCCGCCTACTAAAAGCTGTAAGGTGGTAATTAACTATGGTGCCCGCTCGGCTGACTGCAATTTAGCGTGAACCCCCAGGGAGTTAGGTCGATCTTAATCTTTAGATCGATCTAAATCTCTGGGAAAGCACCCTAGGTGACATATAAATTTCAGAGAAATATGTATTACAGTGAAGGCAGTGATCCTACCTGGTGGTCCTTCTTTATTTCTTCCACATCCTGCTGGTGGTTCTCTTCCATCTTTCTCCTCATCTTCTCAAAGATCTCCTGATGAGTGGCGTCCAGCTGACCCGCCATAGCACCAATTTCCTGCAGTGACAAGAGAGACAGAATGTTTATAATTAAAGATCACTCATGTGTTACTCACAATTTATTGAAGGGCTATGCCTCAGTATTTCCCCCTCCATATTTTTTTCTTTAAGACATAAATTAGAATTTATTTATGAAATAGGACGACTGTAACAATGAAGTTTCATTAGCTATGCATTGTTCAATAAACAAAAAATATGATTCATTTCTATTGCATTTGTTTCTGATTTTAATCTTTATATTTCTTGTCTTTTTACTTGGACAGAGCTGACCTAGTGACTTACTGAATGTCACCTTCAATATCAATATCAACATCCAAATCCTATCTCTTTTTTACTGTCTTTGTTTACTGTGTCCTTGTTTACTGTGTCTGCCACGCCTACCTCAGAATGCTTCTGTTGCAGCTCAGACAGTTCTCGCTCTCGTTGCCGCTCATGCACCTCCTTCACGGTCCCCAGCTGTTCAAGACGCTGCTGTTCCAGTTGCATCTTAACATTCTCCAACTGCTCTTCATACTGCTGCTTCAGGGCCTCCAACTGAAACATCAGAAATATCTCGTCTACTTGTATAGATATAATAAATATATTATCTTAAATAGAATTTTTAAGAAGTAATTACATAACAGAAAACAGCTGAACTTGAGTGAGAAATAGTCTCAATTTCATGAACTTTAGGATCTCTAACTAAAACACCAGAAATACCTCATGTACAAATATAACATACATATAATACTGTATTATCTCATATAAGAATCTTATCAACACCAGAAATAACTCATGTACTCATACAAAATATACAATACTATATAATCTTACACAAGAACCTGAACACTCATTTAAACAAAGAACTAACTTCAATCCGATATAGTCTAAATGGAATCAACTTCAGGGACTCCAACCTAAACAACACAAACATCTTATCACCTGATGCAATGCAGGTCAACTTTTAAATATTTTCAGTGCCTCGACAATATGGTGATTTAAAAATGAAGAAGCTAATAATGGTTTCATATCTTAAGTAAGTATTTGATGGCACAATTCAAACAACAATTTTGGTTTAAGTCAATAAATCCTTTACATCAGTTGTATTGGTAAAACAATCTAAAATTGGGCACAGTGTTTGAAAATTGACTAATCTTAACCATTTCACAATAGAAATGTCAATAAAATCTTTTTTACAAGAACCTGCCTAAAGTTTATAATCACATTAACAAATCTGACAACAAATAAATAAAACAACAATTAACAAAAGTAACTCAATTTGCAAACAAAAACATCAACTCTGCCCCTGAACTGTGATTCTGGACTCACCCTTGACCTGGCTGACTGGAGATGAATACCTTCTGGCAGCCACCCTACCACTATCCCATCCTGGCTCTCTGGGCCAACTAACTTCATAGAATTGATTTGAAACATTCTGCTCTTTATATAGGTATGTAGCCCACAGACTTCATCAACTTATTGCCTTAGTCACAATATCAGATCAGTCAATGACGATCAAAACTGTTGGAGCAACTGGACTAAGTTTCTTTTTCTTTTTCGACAAGAAATTCTAAAGAAAGTAGTAAAGTCAATGAGACTGACAATGATTTCAGATGGGGAAGTTGAACATTCGTCGAAAAGAAAAATGGTTCAGCAAACATCAGCTACACATCCATGTTTGTTGTACAACACTTCTTCATGTGCACATCATCAATTCAGATGAAATTTTGAGAAGATTTAAAAATCACTCTCCTTATCCTCTTCTTTCATCAAGCACCTCCATACAGTAGAGCCAAATGTCCAAATGTATTTTAAAGAAAAGATCTTTAAAATATAAAGAAAAGCCTCAAGCCCCTTTTCCAGACACTCCAACACCCTACACACCGTCCCAGCAGCTCTTCCTTTCAGAGTAACTTCAGATTATTTTCTCTTCACAATCCCTCTAAATAATTCACCACCCAAGCTGTTTCTCCATTCTTATTATTGCTTTCTTCCAATGGTAGAATGATATAATCAGAGGGGATTAATCAGAACACTTCCTAAATAATTCAATTGTGATATAAGAAATATCTATTTTAAGGAATGGTCAGGAAGGAACACAACTTTTAAATTATTCAATCACCATATAAAAGTGGATATATTGGAGGCAGAGACCTGGGGAGAAATTTCTGAATGGTTTTATCACCACCCATAAAATGTTTTCTCAGGAATATTATGTGCAGTCACAAATAGCCAATAAGAGGTGGCCAATTTCTAAATAATTCATTAATAACATGTAAAATAAAGGGGGTGGTGGTGGCGATGGGATTTTCAACAGAATTTTCCAAATACACTTCATTACTTGGGACGTGGAATAGGCGTTTTGTTTTCTACTATCTAAATCCTATCCAAAGAACTGGTAGTTTGTTCCTCAAGGACTCGCATAAATTTTAAGTAAAAACTATGAGAATATTAAAAAAAACTGTTTAAGTCAACAGGAAAATCTACTGATCGAAAATCTGTTTTTTTTTTTGTCTCTAATCCAAGAAAATGAACTTTAAAAATATCTTAAATTTTCCAGAGAACAAAGGGGGAAGGGGAACTGTTTTGGTTTTACCTGCAGATAATAAATAATAGATCACATTTCAAGGACATGTCAACACAATATTGGAAAGGTGAATAAGGTAGAGGTATCCTGCTGTGCAACAAATTAATGAGGCGACATTACAGAATTTTCTCTTACTGCAGGTGCTCAGGTAGAAAAACCTCATCGGTGGATAGTCTACTAAGTAACCAACTTCAAAAGATACCCACTTGTTTAAGGATTTCTTTCTACCTTAGAATAAGGCAAAATAGTATATGGGCTTTTGTAATATCAGACATCAGACTATTTTCTTCAACTTAAATATTGTGAAAACTGAACATAACTTGTATGTGTGTGAGAGAGAGAGAGAAGAGAGAGAGAGAATTACATAATTACTTGGTTAGTTTAAACACACAATAAAAATAGCATCAAATGTTAACATATCAAAAGTACAACAAAAGCTGCTGTGAAGAATGGTGCAACACATATAACCAAACAGAGATCTAACGTTAAAATCCACACAAATTAGATATAGAAAAAGTTAGTCATAAATCTACAACACAACTAAAACCAGTGTGAAGTCGAGTGCAAAACGATAAAATAGTGCAGGGATGTGAAGGTCTGGGTCATTACAAAAGCATAGAATGAAAACACCAATGAAACGATGTCATATTCAGATATAATTTCATTATTATTTAATCAAGTCTCACAATAGAAAATACCCCATACAAATAAAGTGTCCAGAATAATGGACTTAAGTAAGATCTTGTCTTTAATTTTCAATCCTCATCATAAATTTATTTAATTTAACCAACAAGAATCATGATTACACAAAAAGGAAAATTATGGTTATTGCAAGTGAGCGTCCCTCTAAAAAGACTTAATTGTTAAGAGTTATGATAGGCTGATAAACTGGTACTATTGATCAAAAATTCCCAACAGTGAACAACTGTGGGAAAAACGTAAACAATTTCAAGTTTCTTCACAAGAAAAATTTTTTCCAACCATCTACCGCTTTTCCTGACCCAGACCTGCACTTAACTACATTATACAAAAATATATAATCAGTTTAACACCTCTTTGTTGTCTTCTGTGATATTTACATACAGAAACCAAAGGCCACAGCATATCAAACTTATAATACAGAGACCATGGTTTCTATTTGATTTTATGCTGGTGTTATTGGGGAATTATACTAAACATCAACAAAAAAAGATCATTTCAAATTTTACCCCCAATCACTGTATAAACAAAATGTTAAATAAGAGTCCAAATCAACGACACATGATTATGTGTTAAAATATAAATGTGAAACTCCTAAAATAGACATATTTCTATTCACTTCCTGAAGTACAATGCTAAAAATCTACTGAACTGTATGCTTTGAAAAGACAATGACTAATGCTTTATTAATCTCTTATGCTAGCTTTAACACTATCATATGGTTATAATACTCATAGGACATATAATATTGATGGTTAAATATAACAGACTTTTCACTATATCATACTTCGAAACATTTTTCTAAACTATATAAACTCTAATATCACACTTGAAATATCTGACACTAAAATCTCAAAACAATTCAGATCTTTCAACATACTTTCATTATATAAATGGTCTTCAATAAAGATAAATCTCACATATTTATGAAAACTTGAAACTGAAAAAAAAAATAAAATATAAACTATAAAAGTATAAGGGCAAACCTGGTGTAACATTCACCCAAATCAATAACAAATATTGGTCAATTATTTTTTTTTTTTTATAATTTTAAGGCACATCATGAAGGGGGAGATTATGGGACGGTATGTGACCTCTCTCGGGTAACGGGTGCATTTCCAGCAAATTGTAATGGCTTAACATAATATGTGCTACCTAGTCCCTCTGTTATCCCACCACCCACCATTATTACAGGGCTAATCCTAGATAGCTCAAACTATCAAAACTTCACAGATTTTATATGTCTATAAAGATTAATGGCAGACTTGGAAGACAAAAATTATCCACAGATTTTTCTTTTCTGGTTGCTTTCTGCCAAATTATAGTCTATTGCACAATTGCAGAAATTAACTAATTTTTTTTGTGTCAATGTTGTATTGTTTCACCTTTATTAATAAAAATTTGATCCCACCTCGCACAAATTCTAAGAAATTTTTCAAGTCTCAAATGACGCAACACATTTAAGGCTATCTCGGACATGCTGTTTATCAGGTTTCCTACTATTAGAAAGCTTTATAACTTGGTCTGCTGAGACAGCACCTTTTAAGTTAAGCCATCACAACTTGAGTGAAAATGCGCCATTCACACACTAAGCATAGTTAGTAATACAAGTGGCAGCCTAGTCACAGTAATAACTTCTTACACCATCTTAACTTACTCTTCCACAATTTTCTTCCAGCAACACGTCCAAGCCAAATTCATAGAGCCAAAAAGTTTCAAAATGGTCAAAGAGAAACATTTTTAAATTTTCTAGCCAAACGACACAATATCGAGCAGTTACTGAAATTCTGTATGCTAGGGTGAGCCAACACCACCACCAAGCAATGTTAAATGTGAAGATATCTTCCCCTTTGTTCCAACACAAGACATGTTCACATCGAGATTAACATTGACCAGAAACAGACTAGCTGACATCATCATACAGCAGGATTGTTTAACAACATATTTACGAAGCACAAAGAGTGAGACACTGTGTAATCTGGTTATCCAGTGACATCAGTTGGTCTATTTTCAGATTAAGTTAGTTCTTGTGTGAACATATCTAAACACAATACCACATAAGCATTTCCCATATGTTTGAAACAAAATTCCAACCAAGATGATTATATAAATTTCAAAGATAATCATATAAAAAAAAAAACTACAGATTATACCATCGCACCTTTTTGCTATGCTTTGCTTCAACGGAGGACAGCTTAGCCACATGTTCTTGCAGCAGCTTGGCTTCTCTTGCCGCGGCGTCCTCAGCGAGTTCTTGTCGCAGCCTTGTCATGGCCTCCCTGTATTCCATCTCGACTTGTAACTTCACTGCCTGCAGAGTCTTCAGATTTTTCTCCTCCAGGTCGCTCTGAACTGCTTTAAGTTCTTGAGAAAAATTGGATTTGAGAACCTTCTCATTAGCGACTGTCACCTTTTCTAACTCGTGATATTTTGACTCCCATTTTTGGACTGTGTCATCTTTAAGTTGGATTTCCTTCAATAATTGAGCTTTTTCATTTGCCAGGAGCTTTTCCTTTTCTTTCAGTTCCTGTTCTACTCTGACCAAGTCTCCCTCTAGAAGTTGTTTCTGCTCCAGAAGCTCTCTTTCTGAGACATCTTTTTCGCCTATAAATTCTTCCAAACGTTGCTGCTCTCTGATCTTTTGCTCAAGATGCGTCTTTTCCCGTAAAAGTTCAATCTCCAAGTTCTCTTTTTCTTGCAGTTTCAAAGCCAGAGCATGCTTCTCTTTCTGTAAGTTTTGCTCAAGTGCATCCCTTTCCTTAATTATTTCTGTCATTCTTTGGTCTCTAAGCTTATGTTCCTCCAATTTACGTGAAAGTTCGTCTTTCTGCGACTGCAATTCAGACAACTGCTGCCCAAATACGCCCTGGACTTCGGCTGAAACAGAATCTGCAGTGGAGAGCTGCTCCCGCAACACAGCCACAGTTTTAACCTCATGGTTCAATTTAGTTGCCAAGTCTTCCTTTTCCTTCTCTAGTTTCAAATTAATTTCTCTCAATTCTGCTAATTGTTGTGAAATGTTACCAGACTCCATTGCATTGCTTTCTGTGGGTTTTTTCCGGTGTTCCTCTTCAAGTTGTTGATATTTGTTCCTTTCTTCTTGCAGATCCTTCTCAGTGGCTTCTAACTTTTCCGAGACTTGCAGCCATTTCTCTTGCATCTCAGCCATTTCATTTTTCAAAGAAATATCTACACCCTGCACGGACTCAATTTGTTCCTTGGTGTCCTGCAGTTCTCTGATCAACTCATCACATTTTATGTTAGAGGCGAGAACTTCGTCTTCTAACTCGTCTACCTTGGACTTGTAACACTCACAGTTAGCAGTCAACTCCCTCATCCGTGCCTCATACTGCAACTTTTCCTGTATTGCAGCAGCAGCATCTACTCCACTGCCAGATGCATCTTGAATCATCAGCTGGCTTTGCTGGTGCGATTCTATGTCCAATTTCTCTCTTTCGGCCAACAGCAACCTATTTTCCAAGTCCATGATGTACTTCTGTAAAGATGAGATCTCATCGACAGACCCGCTGGTAGCTCTTAAGCTATTCACTTCCTGTTTAAGGCTCTCGTTCTCCAGCGCACAGTTCTCATATTTCATATTTGCAGTCAGTAGTTCCTGTTCCATGTCGCACTTTTCTTGGTCAAGTGTGTTTCTAAGATTCATGATGCTCTCTTCCAGGTGAACATTCTGTTTTCGCAGTACTTCCAATTCACCCTGCAAGCCGTCCTCCTCGGCAAAGCCACCATAACTGACATCACCAGCCATGCGCTCATCTAACTCTCGACATCGTTGATGCAGACGGTTATTCTCCTCTTCCAGTCTGGAGTAATTATCCTCAAAGTTCTTCTCAGCAAAAGTGTAAGTGTTTTTGTGCACTTCGATCTCGGTTGCCAGGGCCTGGTTCTCCTCCTGCAGCTGTTGGCACCGCGTCTCCCACTCCTGTGACTGCAGCTCCATCTGGTGTTGCAGTTCTTCATAGCGATGATTCCAGTCTGCTGCAACAGCCTCACTGTGGGAACCAACGCTTGCAGGGCTACCTGACCTTGACCTGGAATGACCTTGAACTTGCAAACGTTGTTGAAGTTTCTCCTTTTCCAACAGCAAGGCTTCGTATTTCACTTTCAAATCGATCAAGTCATGCCCGTCGTCACCATTACTGTCTCTTGAGGCCTGCCTCTGCAGGTTTGCACGCAGATAAGCATTTTCTTCAATAAGGGAGTTATATTTTACCCGCCATTCTTCCACGCCATGTTCCGAGGCAGACTCTACGCTCGCTTCTATTCCAAAGCGTTCTATTTCTTGAGACAGCTGGAAGAACACAAAGTACAGTCTTACACATAACCAACACCAAAACTGAAAAGAAAAGGTAGAAAAGGTCAATCACAAGAAAACCAGAATCTAGAGACTAAGTGTATTATTTCTTTTTGCACCCCTGCCACATCTATTTCACTTTCTGCCACTGAAACTAAAGTATTATGACGTATTCTTGTTATACTGAATAGCCCCTCAAAAAAATGTGAAGATGCATGTGAAAGATAAACACTTTGGTTATATATAAATAAGTGGCAGGTTATTTCATGATACAAGTAAAAATGGACTAGAACCATGCAAAAGCTTTCAATAACAATAAGGTGGTAGAAATACCCCCATAAAACTGAAGCATATAACCTGTTAAATTCCATTTCATACTTTTGAAAAAAGCAATTATAATACACTTTCATGCATAATATCTTGCATGCAAAATGGCAAGAGCACATGCCAAAAACAAAAACAAATAAATAAATAAACACTTCAAAAAAATGTTGTTGAGGAAAGTGGACAAATTAAGAGACAAGTACATCAAAAAGGTAGGAAAAAAAATCATTAAATGATCTTAAAATGTTGAAAAGAAATGGTCAATGTCAGCTGAAAATTGAATTTTTTCATTTTATCATGTTATAAATGCAGGAGTAGCTAACATAAATTTGGTGTGGGCACAGGCTGTACTGGTCCATATAACCCCCCCCCCCCCTTTAACTTAACTGTTTCACCTGTGGGCCATCAATCCTTCGGTCAAACCCTGTTCTGATATGACATATCAATATACTAAAAACTCCAGTAGACACATGTCTTGAATCCATCAGTTTTTTTTTAATTCCTATTCAATATTAAATGTCTGATTCAGAGTACATTTTATTAATGGATTGAAAAGCAAAGTTATGCCAAAAATATGGGAAAGTCTTCAAAAACACTTTCTCCCTGACCCCATCTCCTTGTGGCATGATATTTGCCCAGGAGTCTAGCTTGCACTTTGTCCATCATAAATCTCTCCTTGTCACTGTACTCAAGATGGTCATTTCTCCTGATGTGACCAGTTCCCGACCCTAGTGGGTCACATGACCACAATGCTGCCATCTGGTGGTTTTCAAGTGGACTTATTTTACCATGACCAAGTCAGGTCAACTATTTCAAAAATGGCTACAAGGCAGGTGCGATTTTTTTTTCTTTTTTTTAACTGAAGAATGGAAATTTTACACCACAGCTCATGATTGACACTGGATACCATATTTGATTACTGATTGATTGATAATAATAATAAAAGTAAAATATTTTTGATGAAATAGCAATTTGCTTTGAACTGTTCTTTACCTAGCATTATTTTGAATGGAAAACAGGCATGTTCACACCCCTATTGTTATCTGGGTTTTACCTCTCCAGCTTAATTCTGTTTCCTTTGCTGGTACACAACACGGGACTTTTAAGTACACCGAGTAAACTTCACAACAGATGGCGCTAGGGTCACATTGGCACATTTTAATTTCAGCAAAATTTCAGCAAAATAAAACAAATGCCAAATCAATGCAAAAAGAACAAATAATTACCCAAAAAAATTGGCAATTTTCTACTGCCAAAGTCCATGCATGCCAATATGACCCCAGTAAAGATTTTAGAACAATTTCATCATTTTATCTACATACCTGCATATTCTCTTCCCCTAGATGCTGACTCTGCTGGGATAAAGTGAGCACCTCTTCCTGCAGGTCTTCCTGTATGTGGTGGACCTCGTCTACTTGTCTTAGCAGAGCGTCTCGTGCCTCGGCCAAGTCCTAACGTTAAGTAAAACCATAAAATTGAAAAAGTTCTTTTCTGAGCAAATCTAGGCTGTTCATATTTCATTGGGTGTATTTTCCCTTATCAAATTGAACTAAATCATTCTAAACAAAAGTCACACAAAAGAATATAAATGTCTGCATTTTAAATTCCTCAAAACTCCAAGCAGATGGTGCAACGGGTAGCTACCACATTTCTTGAGCAAAAAGGTTCATTAGCTTGGTTGTTGGATAAATATGAAAATGAAGCACTAGTTTCATATGATGTGAGTGCACTTTTTACTAGTGTACCGGTGGATGATGCTCTTAAAGTGATTAGTTCCAGACTTACGCTAGATCCCACCCTCAATGGACGTACTAATCTATCAGTAGAGGACATCACAGAGCTATTAGACATTGTATTGAACACCACATATTTTATCTATAAGGGTGAATTCCATAAACAGAAACATGGAGCAGCCATGGGCAGTCCAATCAGTCCGATCGTGGCTAATCTGTATATGGAGAACTTTGAGGAAGCCGCACTGGGATCCATGCCCAATCCTCCACGTCTTTGGTTGAGATATGTAGACGACACGTTCACCATCTGCCACAGAGACCACATAACTGCTATCACCGATTTTATCAACAGCCAAGACCGTAACATCAAGTTCACTAGAGAGCTAGAGGAAAACAATTCTATTGCTTTCCTGGATTCATTGATCACACGTGAAAACGACGGCCACCTGAGTCTGAAAGTCTACAGGAAGGCCACTCATACCAACCAATACCTAAACTTCCAGTCGCACCACCCATTACATCAGAAACTGGGGGTAGTAAGAACTCTAAAACACAGGTGCAACACGATCGTGACTAATGAGGAAGACAAGACCTTGGAGAACAAGACACTAGATGAGGCTCTCTTGATGTGTGGTTACCCACCTTGGGCTCTAAAGACCAAACTTCGCCAGGATAAGACAGCAGTAACTAACTGTGAGCCAACAGATACAGTCGGAAAAAAACAGCTAGTGATCCTCCCTTATTGTAAAGGAATTTCAGAGAAAGTGTGCAGGATCTACAAGAAGCACAGTGTCAACACAGCTTTTAGACCTCAGTGCACATTGAAACAACACCTAGTGGCACCAAAGGACAAAACCCCCCAAGATCACCGTTGTGGGACAATATACAGGATCAATTGCCATGACTGTAATTCCTTTTACATTGGTGAGACAGGTAGACAGTTGAAGATCAGGGTGAGTGAACACAGGAAATCAGTGACTGTAGGCAATACCAGCTCTGCCATTTCTGAACATGTAATAGACACCGGCCACAGTATAGATTGGAATTCAACTAAGATTCTTGAATCTGAATCATCCGACATCCCGCGAAAAATACGAGAGGCTATCCACATCAGCCGACACCAGCCACCCATGAATAGGGACGGGGGGGTTGATCTACCTGACATTTATAAGAGGGTCCTGGCCGCTATACCATCTAGCGGTCAGTGAGTGTGAACAACTACTCACGTCAGTCTGATGAAGGCCTTCGACCAGGTTGGCCGTAAGCTAACGGTACGGAAAATTTTAGGCTTGTGTCTGAGAATTTTCATATTTACCACATTTCTTGCAGACCATTTTTTTCTTTTTTTTAATGGTAAAATTGAACTCTTAAGATAATAGCAAAAAGTTATCTGCACATAGTAAGCTATCCAAGTTTAACAAACTTCCTTAAATCTAAAACAGGCCCCAAATGTATTCCATTCTGCCATTCAGCACCCTAAAACAGAGTACCTGGGGTGGCGCAAACAATTTTTTTCGTTTAGCCAAATTACCACTTTTTCATTGCTTTTTTGTCCAAATGGTTTAAATTTGACTAAAATAAGTCATATCAACCCCATTTTGTTTAGCCAATTTCAGTCAGTTTTAGCATTTGGCTAAATTGGCAAGTGTTAGCGCTACCCCAGAGTAGTTTTTCACTCTGGCAAACACCTAGCTTTCTTTCTGTAGCCTGCCTACCACTTAAAAACTGAAGTCCTTTTTTTTTTTTTTTTTTGAAACAGAACATCAAATTGTTTTTTTTTTCTCATTTCTGCCACTAACTACCATTAAACTGTAGCATTTACCCAATTTCTTAATTTAGCCTGTCTACCACTTTGGCAATCTCAACCTCACCTAAAAACTGACGTTATTATATTTTAAAAATCTTTTGCCACTCACCACCATAAAACTCTACCACTTACCCTATTTTCTTTCTGCAGCCTGTCCACCACTTTGGCCAGCTCATGGTGGTCCACTTCACAGGAGCCCGCCGTGGTCTGGTGCAACTGCTGCTGGAGATACGCTAGTCGCTGCTGCTCCAGCTTCTCCGTCTGAACCCGCTCCAGCTCCAGGCGAGCCTTCTGTAGCTCTTGGACAAATCTGGAATACAGACCACGCCAAGTAAGCTCCAGACACGAGTCATGTTTATATATATTAAAAAAAAAAACTCTGAACATTTATCATGTGATCAAACTCATAACCTAAATTTTTTGGGTTTTCTATGCTTGAATGTCAAGTAAAAAATTCATAATTCTGCAATTCCGCAGAAAAACTCAAGCCTAAAACTATTCTTGCCTGGCTGTAAGAAAGCACATACTAGTATTATCTTATCATTTAGAGTAAAAAGGGCATTTTTAGCAGTAATGGGACCATCACCTTTGTTTAAAATATTTGTTTAAAGTCTTTATATCCTTAGCTATATTTGTTGTTTGGTTACAGTCAGGCAAATGAATAATCTTTAATACCCTCTTTTTACCATAATGACTGGAAATGTAAAATTTATTTTGAACTTGGGGGTATTTTTGGCAGTAATGGTAATGTCATCCTTGCTTTAGAGGTTTGTTTACAGTCTTAAAATCATTACATATAGTTTTCGGAAAGGGAGAAAAAAATTTTTAACTTATGAGCTGTTTCTTTTGGGATCATTCCAATTACCAAGCAATCTTTTTCTTGCTGAACTGACTTACCTGCGCTCACTTTCAGATCGAATGCCATCTATTTTCTGTTTGAGAAGAATTTCCTGGTCTTTCATGAACTGTTCTTTTTCCTTCTTGTTGTCATACTCCCATTCGACCCGAGCTCTTTCTAGGTGTATCTCATGAACCTCATTTAGATTTTGCTCCTGTCTACGCAACTTTGCCTCGAAGTCCTCAGTAAGAGCCTGTATTTTACTCTGCAACTCTTTTTCAACATCACCACCATGCAGAGATGCTTCAACTTTAGAAGTGTCCACACTGTTAACAATTTTTGCTTCAATGCCAGCTTTCTGATGGTTTTCTTGCTCCAAAAGTTTTAGCTTCATTTGCTGCATTTCACTTTCATGTAAGTCTTTATTTTGTTTGAATTCATGTTCAGTTTGAGCAAGCTGGTGCTTCAATTCCTCTACTGTTTGCTGGTGGTTTACTTGAAGACTTTGAATCTCTGCATCCTGCTCTTTAAGTCTATGCTCGTATCCTGCCACTTGGGTCCCTGCATTTTCCAGGGTTTTCGATAGATTCTCTATAGTTTTTTCTGACTCTTGCAACTTGCAGCTCAGATCTTCCCTAACTTTCAAAGCCTCCTTAAGCTTTGTGTTGGCTTCGTCAACCTGTGCCTTGTAGGACAAATTTTCCTCCTCCAATAATTTCAGCCGTTTCGGATATTCCTGTATATGGCCAAGCTGCTCCACTACGCTGTGGTACCAAGTCTGCCACTCAGATGCCTGCTTCGTTAGAGTTTCGTTCTGCTCAGTCAGCTGCTTTAGTTCCTGATTCAGTTTCTCATTTTCCTCCCGCTGTTGTTCTCTCAACTGCTCCTTAATCTGAGTAATCTGCATCCCGTGCTGTTCCTCCATCTCAGCCATTTTCTGCTGGAGGTCAGTCTGAGAGATGCTGGGACTGTCTGGCCGACTGCTTGACCGTTTGCCCTGTTTCTGCATATCTTCGACGTCAGTCATCAACTGACGCACCACAGCATTGGAATCCTTCTCTTTCTTCTTTAAAGCCTCCACCTGCTCTCCCAACATCAGATTCTCCTGTGAGGCTTGAGAAAACTTTTGAGTTAGCTCCGACAGGGCGTCTTCCTTCTCTTTTAACGCCTTCTGCAGAGTCAGAACCTGATTCTTAGCCTCCTGTAATGCCTGGGACGAGAGCTCAAATCCTCCTTTTTGATTCCTCAGGGCTTCATCAGCCTGAGAAAACAGGAGACAAACACAAATCAAAGGTCAAGCTACAGAAAGAACATGTAGGGGGATATTTTCACTGCTTGTGTTCAGAGAACATCCAAGTGCTTAATACACATGCCAGGGTGCTAAATCTCTTCAATACAAAGTATATGAAATAACACTACATGTACAAAGATCAGCATGGGTCAGTCCTTTGACTACCATTATGAAAAGAGGACAACGTGTATCACAACAAATGTGGGAAAAGCAGGAATTTTCCAAAAGGTAAGGCTTTTATTAAATTGCTTCTACAACATATATATATATATAAATATATATATATATATATATATGTGAAATAAGAACCTTGCCTCTTGAAAATTTTATATATTAAAGCAAAAGCGTAACGCAGTGTTACTAACTTCAAACATCTAGTAAAAGTGCTACTAAGCCAACACTCGCAGAATCTGAACTACCTACTTTAGAATTTCTATCCTGGATACTTGGACACATGAACACCAGAAAAAAAAAATAAAAATAAAAATAAGGACAGTTTCACTGTCAGCATACTTTTCAAAATCAATAGCAAAAGAAAGTTATCAAAATATTGTTTATTATTCAAACAAATTACCTCCTGAAGTTGTTTCTGAAGTGCGTGAACTTGGTTGGCTAACTGGGACGTCTCGTTGGAGTAATCTCCTTGGGACGAGTCTTGCTCTTGCTGGGACTTGGCCTGCAGAGTTGTGTGAAGCTTAGAGATCAGCTCGTCTCTGTGAGCTATTGCTGCCTGGAACTCTTGTATCTAGTCACCAAAAAAAAAAATAATAATAATATGTATCAGACTTTCAGAATGTTACTTGATATTTTTAATCAGTTTCTTGCATTGTCACAATTTATTTTAAGAACAAATCAATTGCTTAATCGTGATGAAATTTTACAGAGTACATATTTTTTAATTTGGTTGAAACAGAAATATTCCCAGTTATCATACCATGTACTGCTCAAAGATATTCACCACTCAAATTCTCTTTGTCCAAATTCAGTTATTTAATGGTGTGTGTTAAGTTTTATGCCAACATGAGTGTCATAAGGAACCATACCCTGTGATTGTACTGCTCAAAGACATTAAGGTAAATTACACAACTTTTGAGCTAAAGAGGTATTGAACTGGACAAATAAATATAACTACTCAATTTCTGTTTTAATTATTTCATGATATGTGTTAAGTTTTATATGCCAGTGATGCCAGTAATCCTACCCTGTGATTGTACTGCTCTACTGTTATCTTGTATTCATCTTCTTTGGCACCTGCTGAAGCACCGACAGCTTCTGGAACCTGTGGAAGAGAGTACAGGCAAGTTCACATCAGGTCAAACTGAAACTACATACTCTAACATTAAAGATTAAAGACTAGCCTGGATACTAGCCTGTGGTTTGAGCTTTTATGTCCAACTATCTTTCACAGCAAAATGTAAGAATTACTCCATATACTACATGAAATACAATGTTCAACATATCTAATATCATCAATAAAAAAAATTACCTGAGCTTTCAGTGCTTCAAAAAATTACCTGAGCTTTCAGTGCTTCATTTTCTTTGGTCAAGCTGTCTATGGCTAGCTGCTTCCCAAGAACTGTCTCTTCTAATTCTGTTATCCGCAGTGCAGCATTTCTCAGTTCAGAAGCTTGAGCCTCAAATTCCCTCCCTACTTCATCATCCTTGAGTGAAAAATAATTAGATTTTGTAACTTTTTTTTTAGAAATTCATTAAAAGGATTCTGAGTAGTATTTTTGCAACAAATGTAATTTTCAATCAACAATAAAGCAATTTTTTCTACTCAACAACTCAATGGCTGATTCTAAGGTCTAATTTCCAACGAATTTATTGTATTCTATTCCCATAGACAACATCAGTCTAGGAAAATCCATCCAACTCAACAGGGCCTTTTGCTGAATGTAATCAGTTTACCACGCCTCTTGTTTCCAAAGTATTTGTATAATCAGCAACTTTTCTGTATTCCAATGAACACCAACAGGAGACGTGTTAATCTGTTTATAAATCTGAATGCATTCAGCAAGAGTCCCCTCAGAGATGTATCAATTTAGCTAGAATGTTAGTTTCATGGGGTATGAGCCTTAAAATGATGTGTATAAGGGTTTGCTTTGGGACTAGAAGATATAATGAAAATTGACTGAAATAAGAATATACCTATCTTTCTAATTAGCTGCCACTGTCTTACGAAAGAAGAACATTAATGAAAACAAAATGGCTTGTCACTTACAGCTGCAGAAAGTTCATCTCCACTAGTCATAGATCTTTGGTCGCTCTGTAAAATAAAGCAAACAAGAGAATGCACTGTAATTTGTATTCTTTTATAATAAGACTTGCATTCATATTATCAGGCATTTGATTGGGTAATTCAAACATCAGTGAACAACACCCAATATTGATAAATAATTCATACCACTCAAGTATCAGTGGAAACAATACCAATATAAATATTTCAATATGCAATTCTGGATCATCAAATGGCAATTGCTATGTGACATTTATCACAATGATCGTGTTGCAATAGGAGAGTAAAAACCTACTCGTATGTTCTGGGTAGCATTTATAAGCGCTATGTTACCCCTGAGGGGGAGAATGAAATAAAGAGTAAGTGGTTGGTTTACTGAGGGATTTCATAGTCTCCCTCCTCCCAAATTTAACTCAGATAGACAAAACATTTTAAATAAGTCTGGAGTAAGCCTTAAAACATTTCACATACGAGATTTTCCTGAGGGATAACATACTCCACCCACCCACCCACCTCCAACTTAATTTAACATTTCGACCAACCAATGCCTGGAGTAAGTTTTATTAGATCCCATTCCTACAAACACCAACAGCCTACTACGTGAATTGACTCTACTCTACGGAAACTCTCACTGAGCACAATCAGCTTAATTGCATGACACACTTCCTCTTGTTTCCCCTTGTTTCCAAATTCTCATATAAACTCCAGCTTTTCTGTGTTTTACTTCAGAGGAGGTATGAGAATCTGTTAAACTGATTGCATTTACCAAGAGTCCCTGTGGAATTAGGTCAATCCATGTAAACTGAAAGTGTTTGTGAGAATGGGGCCTAACATATAAAAAACCCACACATTACTGTCCAAGATCTTGAATACCTACATCTTCATAGGAAAAGGAATGCTGGTCACTTGACAGTGAGAGATCACAAGGATCAGTGGAAGATTCGCTTTCTCCATCTGCTTCTGCAACATCTTTTCTCTTCTTTTTCTTTTTTGCTTTTCTCTTTTGAAAAGCTGCAAGCTGTAAAAAAAACAGTAGTTTATAACTGAAACCACACGCAACTTGAATAATGAATTAAAAATGTGGATTAGAAGTTTTATTAGAAGAAGGAAGAATGAACTAGAACAATAATAAAACATACAAAGGTATACAGGTTTCCTTTTCTTTGTAAACCTTCAACCTGTTCAACGTTCTAATCTCTTCAACATTCACTTATCTCGTGTAGTGGTCATTATTCCGATTCATTATCTACGATTTATTATCAATCAATTCTGATAATAAATCCTATTTATTCAAATTCCGCCTCGGCTCATGTGATTTTAATGGCGTAAAACTCGAGTTCGAAGATCACCCGTTGAGTCCGAATTTCTCATTAAGAAACATCATATCTTCAACACTGTTGAGTTTTTTAGCAATTTTCTAAAGGATATCGTTCTCGATCGCCTCTTGTGACGATAGCGAGTCGAGTTGGCGCGCTTGGAATGCGACGCCGGATTTTCACCAAGAACCGACGCAGTCAAGGGCCATGAAGACTGTGCATATATCCATGCTACTTGTTTGCATTGTAACCAAAATACAAACCTTCTCTTTTCCCGCTTGCAATTTTCTTTTTCTTTCTTCTTCGTCCATACTAAACAGATATTTTTGTGTGATTATTTACCAACTCGACACGGCCATGACGGAAGCCTCGGTTTCATATTAAAGAGGAGCCTGTCTTATTTGTTGCGAACTTTGTGTTTAATCGAAGGTCATTATCTATATATTAAGGTTTTAAAGATATGGAACAACCCATTATAATGTTAACTAATATTATTTTTTTGAAAACATCAATCCCATTTTATTTCACAATAGCTTATCATTCACTTTGTCGTTGAGCAAACCTGGCGGCAAATAGGCAAACTATCAGTATAGGGAAAGCTCAAAATTTGGTTCATATATGATATCGCAACTACGTATAAAATTAATTGGATAATACTAATAACTACCAATTTTTTTTCTACAATGCTTGTTCAATTTTAAGAATAAACCCTTTTCGTCAATAAATATCAGGTTATCCCATCTAGTATAAAACATTCTAACAACGTTATAAAGATATATAAATGGATATGTGTCGGTTATATTTACCAATATATCAAGCAGTATTCGCGCCATACGCTGTCGGTATAACGTTGGGCATCAAGCCTGCGTCATACGCTGTCTTAACTACAACTAGTGGCTGATTACAAATTGTGGTTGGGGTTAGTTGGCGACTTTAAAGCGATGAGGATTTTAGTACCCTCAGGCTGTCGGTACCTATCCGAAATTAAAGACATGATGAAAAGCTTTAAAAATCCTTTGAAAATACACTTAATATGTAATAAGATTTATCAAAATTATTAAAACGGTATTTTCAAGTAATCCTGATATTTGATTGGCGTTTGTGATGAATTAATGGATTGTTTTAACATCATTTTAAATAATTCATTCTAATAAATTGCTTACGAGGTCAGCTAAAACAGGAGTAGTGAAAATGTTTGGAAGTAACGTCATCTGATAGACAAGTTGGGGAGTCCATTCAATTGGAGGGTTTTAGTGGAGAAAATCCACACAATCCGAGCGATCTCAGGCTATTCCATTCCATAAGAGGGGTGATAGGTGGGGCGAGTCCATTGTATTAAGGGGGGGTCAGGTGGGGTGATTCCATTGCATCAGAGGGGTGACAGGTGGGGTGATTCCATTGCATTAGAAGGGGTGACAGGTGGGGCGAGTCCATTGCATCAGAGGGGTGACAGGTGGGGCGATTCCATTGCATTAGAAGGGGTGACAGGTGGGGCGAGTCCATTGCATCAGAGGGGTGCCAGGTGGGGCGAGTCCATTGCATTAGAGGGGTGACAGGTGGGGCGATTCCATTGCATTAGAAGGGGTGACAGGTGGGGCGAGTCCATTGCATCAGAGGGGTGCCAGGTGGGGCGAGTCCATTGCATCAGAGGGGTGACAGGTGAGGCGAGTCCATTGCATTAGAGGGGTGACAGGTGGGGCCAGTCCATTGCATCAGAGGGGTGACAGGTGGGGCCAGTCCATTGCATCAGAGGGGTGGCAGGTGGGACGAGTCCATTGCATCAGAGGGGTGGCAGGTGGGGCGAGACTTGTAATTTTCCCAATTTGGTTCAGAGAACAGGAACTGTAGAAATTGTTTTACCCTCAAAAGTTAAATTTTTTGGCCAATTTCAGCTGTATCAATTCAAAAACAATAACTTGAATCATGCCATCTTTTCAGTATTACGTTCAAATATCAAATTAAGTATTTATACTAAGAATAGGCCGCGAAATTAAAACAATTCATGATAGCAAAGGCCAAACCCCGTCAAAATGGGACCCTCCCTATATAAGAAAATATCTAGGAAAAGTTATATCCAAATAAATTAGTTCCATGTGCTAAAGAACAAAAATCTCGTGTTTTTAAAAACCGGGATTGTAAATTTATATAAATTTGAACTAAACAGTTAAATGTAGGCTGTTGAAAACCATTTAAGATATTTTATTTCAGTTTGCTAAAACAGCTTGGAGGGGTTATCTAGAAAATATTGGTTATTTTACAACTATTTAAAATTTAGGTACCACAGAAAACCGTCAACCACAAAAACATTGACAGTACGTATTTACAGTTCAGATTGAATTTGAAAGTCCTCAAAGTTAAACACTAAAAATAACTCTTTCTATTGATTACTACTATAACCTTATCATAATAATTTTATAACTAAGTGAAAAATAAAACGCCAAGTTGCAAAATTTTTTTATTGAGTTTTCATATAATAGATGTACGAAGGAGCGTGGGTTCCTGTGTGTGAAACAAATTTAGGCTGACTTCATATGTTGCTTTCAGGCGGATGCTGTGCAGAATCTCGTTGAGCTCCTGAAAAGATAAAATGATGTTTGCAACTTTGAACTAAACAGACAGGCTCTTTACATTCTAATAATGCATGAGGGCAGAAGGCACATATAAATGGAATGGCGTGCACGTTTATTTACTAGTCTGCATAATGTTCAGGTTCAGCAAGCGCAAAACCAAAATTATGATCTGGAATTAGTTAATAATATAACTATTTGAGGCCTCTTGTTAAAAAAAGTAACATTGATAGCACAGCCCATTTCATTTGCAGGGTGGGTGAGGTAATTGCTACGACCGTTAACATATTCCTCTTGATATTAAAAGTTATAACACGTATTGTAGTACATGTTGACGCATTTCAGAGAAAGAGATCATTTACAAATTCTCTTCAAAAATTAAAACAAATATATCGCACATATATAATAAGTTTTCATACAGTGAATCGTGTAATGGATACACAACACACGGCACAATGGAGACGACATGCAGGCTGTGTGAAATATAAGATATGTATCTGTTTATCAATGTGTAATGAGCACTCGAAATCCTTGGATCAGAAGCTCAGAACAGTGACAAGCATCATCCAATTAATTCATTTGAGTGGTAATACTTACATTTAAACCAACACGCCATTTTAAATTAGGTCACAATATTCAAAATTAATTGTCAAGGCCGGGGCACACAAAATGTTCAAACAGAGGGTTACAAAGTGCAAAGTATTTCAAGCAAACTTAAGTTATCATCAAAAGTCGGATGAATACGCCGTTTATCCTGAATATTTGGAGTCCCAATGCATTGTAAGCAATAATTTCTACCATTCTGAGTGACATGCAAGTAACAATGGAAATATAGTAAAAGGATTCATGTCATAAATATTTGTCGTAAATATTTTCCTTATACTTCTGCGCCTTTATTATTTAATGGCTGTGGTTGATGAAGAAAAAGTGATACTCACAAACATGTATTTCCTTCCACGCCTTCTAAAAGCTCGACCCTCTGACTGCACCACACATACCATATGCGTCTACACCCGACTCTGTCTAACTGCCAAGTGAGCATTCGGGAAGACAGCTCGCACTACGATGAACAACTTGTTGTTATGCAAATAACAACAGGTATAGCTCATTTTAGGTGAAAGGTTGTTTCTGAAACTGTTCACGAATGTTCAATAAACCCGGTGGTGATACCTTCACAGTGGCGGATTTAGGGAGGGGGTCAGGGGGGTCCTGACCCCCTCTTCGATCTCTGAAAAAAATCACATTAATGGTCTCCTCTTGAAATCAGAATTTTGACTAGCTGAATCATATTTCTGAGCGGTACCAAATGGCACCTTTGTCCTCTAAAATAAAAAAATTCGGGGCACTTTAGCGGGCTCCGGGCCCCTGGCAAAGGGTGGGGGGGGGCGACTTCACATCCGCGGACCGCCCCTGAACAGCCAATGAATATCTTTACAAAACATATTATTAATGTTCAATTGTTGTATGTAAAACACTGAAAGACTTGATTTGAAATTAGATAAATCATTTACTTGGCGATTTGATTTTTCTTAATCATTAGGCCTACGTAGTCGAGGTATTTGATTATATTGATTTGATTTGATTTTCCTTCCGCATTAAAAGAAAAAATTTTTTCATGGTTATTAATTTATACTTTTTATTTTATTTATTTATTATTATTATCATCATTATTATTTCATCTATTTATTTATTTATTTATTTATTTATTTATTTATTTATTTATTTATTTGTTTGTGCACGTGTGGTGTGTCGGATGGGAGACGTACGTAAAGTGCGCAAGGAAATATGAAACTGTCAGTGTTAACAGGTATGATGTAGACATAGACAATGTGACTGAAAAGTTTTAAAAGGCTTGTAAAATTCTGGGGCGGATCCAGAATGTTTTGAAGGGGGGGGGGGTACGGTTTTTTAGGGATTGACAAACCAGGGATTGTGAGGCAGACCGATCATCTAGCTCCTTGGTGTCAGGTTCGGGACATGCTCGATGGCCCCGAAAAAAAATTGGCGTCTTGGAGGGCAAATGGCGTCATTTGTTACGGTTTAGAACTATGATTCAGCTAGACGTTTTTCTTTCTTTCTTTTTTTTTTTTTTTTTTTTTTTTTGTTAAATTAAATCGAAGGGGAGGTCAGAGCGGTCTTGACCCCCCCCCCCCCCCCCCCCGAAATCGCCACTACAGTTTACCGTTTACCTTATGTAGTTGATAAAAACACAAAACGCTGATAGAAGATTTTAAATATCTGTAGAACGATGGGCCCGTTACTACTCACAAAATATTTGCTAAACATATAAGTAGATTTGGGCGCTTTTTATATATTGAGCTATGTTTATATGTTTCAAATAATCGAATTCACCACTTACATTTCCCTAATTTCTTTTTGGGATTGTCACGAAAAACACCAGCAAATATGCGGAATGGGATAGCCTGCCAGTGGCTTGACATGACCGTAAGGTGCTGCCGCCAGTCGACCAAAATAAGCACTAAAATGCAGCAGGGGGGGAGGGCATGTAAAACTGACTGGACATTGGGGGCCTGCACGTGCCGTTAATGCAATTTGAATTCATCATAAAGGTAAATAAATATTCTGTCAACAAAATCAAAAATTTTTACAGCTGTACAGAAATGTTAAAATATTAATTAAGAAGCCATTTAGCCACTGTTTGCAGTTTGCACCTCGAGACGAGAGAGCCTCGAGCGTTGACGGTTACAAACCACTATTAAAAATCCCATTCACTTCCATTGTAACGTTTAATTCTCTTAAAATATTTCCCATGCTTCAACAAACACAACACTTCAGGTTTGAATACTTTAACTCAAGGCCTAAACATTATCAAAAAATCAGGGTACATTAATGCCAGTGACATGACATGACCGTAAGGTGCTGCCGCCGGTCGGCCAAAATAAGCACTAAAAATTAGTGCAAGTAAAAAGCGTGTATCACTGCGTGGATGAGCATAGTTTATTACTTAAATTATTCTTTGTAATATTTGTATTAGTTAGAGAGCCTGTAAATGTAAACCATTACTTTGTGCTCAATAAATTATTATTATTATTATTATTATTATTATTATTATTATTATTATTATTATTATTATTATTAAAATGCAGCAGGGGGGAGGGCATACTGACTGGACATTGGGGGCCTGCACGTGCCGTTAACGCAATTTGAATTCATCATTAAGGTAAATAAAAATTCTGTCAACAAAATCAAAAATATTTACAGCTGTACAGAAATGTTAAAATATCAAGAAGCCATTTAGTCACTGTTTGCAGTTTGCACCTCGAGACGAGAGAGCTCGAGCGCTGACGGCACGCTCGGCTGTCACCTTGATTGGATAGTAAACGGTTGTCGTAAAATCGCTAAATGATATTAAAACCCGGTGCATAAACTTGAAAACCACCTAGGACCACCTTGGACTGCCACATTAATCCAATACAATTCAGGAAATGACGTAACCGCAGAGGTCGTATTGCCCAATGGCATGGCTTCTTTTTCGTAATTGGAGGTTAGAGTGGACCGAAATAAACATCAGAGGTGGAATTTTGATTTACGGTTTGATTGTGCATATGCCATGCACGGAATTTACAAACGAGCGACGGGGTGATGTAGCCTGCAGTATTTGCGGTAAGCGTGCCAAGTTTTAGGCCGCTCCGATGCCCGGCAGTATTTTATTTCGATTATTATGTTTAAAATGGTTGAGTTTTGTTTCACAAGCTTCCTCTATTTTATTGTCTCTATGGAGGTATATGGGGACTTTACGACATTCGGTTTGAAGGCTTTAACCGCTTGTTATAGTTTATTTTTGTATTGTATTGGATGAATGTGGCAGTCTAAGGTTGTCCTAGGTGGTTTTCAAGTTTATGCACCCGGTTTTTATATCATTTAGCTATTTTACGACAATCGTTTACTATCCAATCAAGGTGACAGCCGAGCGTGGGATAGCCTGCCAGTGACATGACATGACCGTAAGGTGCTGCCGCCAGTCGGCCAAAATAAGCACTAAAATGCAGCAGGGGGGGTGGGCATGTAAAACTGGCCACAGGCAGTAAAATTTCACTCTGATATGAAATATAACATCAAATTATGGTCCAGTCATTCACATAGGTCTGGTAATAGAGGAAATTGTTTCAAGCTATTCCTTCAAAGAGCCAATTAGACTTGAGAAAATACAGCTTCACAGTGCGTACAACAAAAATATGGAATAGCCTACCCGATCAAGTTATCAGGGCAAAAAGCCTCAACTCTTTTAAGAACAGATTAGGCAAGTGGTGGGATGACCAGGAACTCAAATATGACAATTATAGGTCCTAAATCAACATCATCAGAAGTCACAAGTTAGTTTTGTAGGAAAAGTCCGATAAATCCAGTTGGAACCTGAATCGGAAATCAACGCTAATCTAATCTAATCTAAAATAACACATCAAATTAAAGGTAAATGAACACATTTATTTCTAATATTTATTTCAAAATTTTCAAATGATCCAAAATTGAAAAATAAACTCATTTTTCTCTTATGTGCAAATCTTCTTGATTCAAACTTGCTAAACAAGAAAGGCCGGAAGTGCCGTATAACCTGAAATGCCCGTGCACCGCATGCGACTCTTTGCGGGGCCAGCATTGTGTCGGAGGTGACAGGCGATCTCGCCTAAAGCATTCAAATATTTTGACCAATGGCAAGCTAGCAATACTATTTCTTCAAGATGGCGACTTTGTTTAGGGCTTTGCCCCAGGTTGTAATTGTAATACGTTTGCATTTTTAGAAAGCTTCCAAGGAGGAATCTTTCTTGTTACATACTCTTAGCCTCTGAAGGGATATTTCCACGTCCTGAAATTACTGGATAATAAACTGAGTGATGTAAGTCTTGATAATTTTCATAAGAAATGCATGTCAAGATTTTTGTGAAAGTTAAACTCGGTACTACTACTATTGCTAAGTAACATCTAAAGGTTTTCCATTTAATGTAAGATTTAACGTATGCCGTCACTAAATCATTTTTCTCTTAAATGAGAAACGGAGGGTAGAGGGATGATGTGTGAATATGAACCTTGAACATGGAGCTCATTTCATTTTAAATGCAAGTTTGTCTGCTCCACCCCTGATAGGGCTTTGTATCTCTTCTGCTTCTGTTAAAACCTGTCATTTATTCAGTGAAAACGTACTCAGGTGCATTTGTGCCTCTAGTGATCTATCATGTAGCACTAATCTAAATCAGTTTGCCCCCTTTTTGCTTGGAAAAGCTCCCCTCTGGGTAAAAATTTATCAACTAGGTACATGAATGTTTCATAGTAAAAGGTCCACTTTTTCAGAAAAAGAACCCCAGGGGCGGATCCAGAGATATTTTCTGACATTCCTCCACATTATCTTTGTTGATCCAACATCCATTTTTGACCATCATCCGACAGAAAAAATAGATACCTGTCAATGTAAATTTGAAAATCTGCCATCTTCCGGAAGACCCAGAAGATGGCCTAAATCCGCCCCTGAACTCCCTTTTGAAATTGCTTGCAATGGACCTGATGTAGAACATCTTAGAGTCAGTATGATAGTCATATTGGGAAATAATACTTCTTTTGTAATTATTTGCCTAAATGTTTTATTTCATTCTTGTTCTTAGGGAGCCCCACATCCAAACCAACAGTTTATTGGCACCCACAGGTTCAGCCTCTCCAATACAGCACACCACAGAATTACCAGGCATCAGCAGTTTGACGTCAGGGTTAAAAGCCGGTGACATGAACTCAGGGTTAAAGGTCAATGAAATTGATGCCTCATCAGGCATAGGACAACACAGTATGCAGGGAGACCACATTTCTCAACATCAGTCAACAACTCATGTAAATATTCAGCAGCAGCAGCAGCAGGGAGAGCAGCAAGATCAAATTGTCATCACCCCAGATATGTTACAGCAGCTGACAACAGGGACACAGCAAAATCAGCAACAGCAAGTGCAACATTTTCAGCAACTGACAACGGGAGCTCAGCAGCAACAACAGCAACAGATCCAGCAGCATTTACAACAATCTCAGCTTGAACAGCAGCAGCAGCAAATACAGCACCTACAACAACTTACAGCAGATGCCCAGCAGCAGTCTCAACAACAGTATTCTGCTGTCAATCAAATGAATATGACAACTTTAGCAGGAACTAGTGAACTTGTTCAGCAGCCGTCGATCACCTCCCAATTAGATCAAGTCTCGATACTAAATACATCGTGCCCAGTTGGGTCCATTCAAGGAATGGACCAACAAATGAGTACCGGTCAGCCCTCTGTAGAGACCACCTCAACCCTTCAGTCTCTCCCTATGAGTGTGGTGACCAGTGCCTCCCCTCTTGCCATGGGTCAGAGTGTGATGTGTTATGAGCAGCAAGGGGTCACTATATACGTCCCAGGGCGGTCACTTCTCGGACAAAGTCCACCGCCGGCAGTCACTGCTGTCAACCCGATTAATCAAACTGGAAGTGGAAATTCGATCAACACCACTTCTTTTTATGCAAATTCAGGGGGTGTGGTGTACAATATGGGAGATACCAGTCAAACAGGGGTTAACAAAGGCCCTGAGAGCTTCTTGGGTGGCCAACATGGGAGTCTCACCATAGGTGATATAACCAGCGCTGTAGAAATGGGCGTTGCCTCAGCAACGGAAAGCATGGAAGAACAGGTGTTGACTCTGCCAAATGGCCAACAAATCCACGTGTCTGTGCTGCCGCGTGACGAGGTCCAGAAGTTGTCTCAGCGTCTGTCTCCGCCACCAAAGCAAGAGCTGCAAAGTAAACCACAACAGGAACAGGAAGTGGATCAGAAAAGCGCACCTGGGATTCAGAAACTACAACCCCCTCCCAACCCGAACCAGCAACAGAAAAAGTCACAGCAAAATTTGAAGGAAGCTCCTGAAGTGGCACGGCAGGTCTCTAAAAAAGTGCCCATCGACAGAGACGTGAAGCCAAGTGTCTCAGTCCAAGATGAGTTACAGAATTATGGTGGACAACTTGTTGATTTCCAGGATACATTTGAGCATTTGTGGAAACTGGGCAGTGCCAAGAAAGAGACCAAGGTAAGGTGGTTCCAGCCAAACACAGGTGATAAAATACTTAACTGATTTTCTAGTAGATTTTCATTCATTGTCTGAATGGTACTGGTTAAGTACTGAAAACATGAATGACTCGGATACTGGATTCCGGAACTTGCATTAGCAACTGACCGACGTTGAAGTCTTAACCTGAGACCTTTCACTTGGTTAGGTAAATGACCTGGTCAGACTGGTCACCTGAAATTATACCCCACATATTTAGTATTATGATGAAAAATTTGTCTGCTTATAAAGATGTGAATTTTGGACGTAAAGTCAGCTATGTTATAATTTCTTTTTGTTCCAGATATTTGAAAGTGTCACAGCCACTATCTCCAAGCAGCTGCAGCCCCTGATTCCCGGCTCCATAGATGTCCATCTCAAACACTTGCAAGAGACTCGTGATTTCCAAATGGATGAAACTGATGACAAGTACACCATCTCTACAGACCTCGACTCTTTGGTATCAATCCGTCGAGACCTGCAAAGATTGGTCAATGGGCATGATAAAGGGAAAAATGACCGAGGAGTGATGTGTGAACTGCTGAAACCTGTCACCGTGACGCGGTCTGGACGTCAGGTGAAACCAACAACAAGAGAAGATGCCATTGAATTTTTTGATGATTTTAATAGCTCCGACCATGATGACAGTGAAGATCTGGTTGTGAAAACCCCAGTACGTAGGAGAAAAACTAAAACACCTTTGAAAATCACCAGTGCTAAGAAAGAACCGAATCCTTCTGTTATCATAGAACATGATGGCGACATGTGGGAAGGCGATGGAACCATTGACGAAACAAAAGTTATTGTTTCAAATTCTGATATACGGGATGAGGATATCAATCAAGAAGGAGATGTGAAGCCAGAAGACAGTTCCAATGATGATGATGATGAAGAAGGAGAAGAAGAAGAGCCAGATTTCAGCAATGATAACACGGAGAACAAAGACCCGGATGACTCCTGTCTCAGTGATGCAGAGGAGGGCACCACACAACACAGGCGGTCAAAGAGAGATGCAGTAAAATGTAAATATTTTTAATTTTAAGGATTTTATATTGGATTTTGGACTTTATTAGTACCACCAGCGTGTACGCTGGCGGTACTCATGGTTTTAGTCCCGACCCGTCTCGTCCGGCTCCGCCGGCTCCTGCGGCTCCGTTGGCTCCGTTGGCTCCGCCGGCTCCGCGTACTGGCGCCGGATACAAGTCACCGTTACCGCTTCTCCTCCTAGACCGCAAGGACCCCTGTCTCCATCTCTTGGATTTAGGTCACATATAACCTCAACTTGAACCCCCAAGTTTTTTTGTCTCAGTCGGTGCATTGACCTTGGCGTGACACTCGTTGAATTGCACCCTTGTCAAAATTTTTGAAAATTCAATGCCAATTATCTACCCTACGGAAGGAATTATGGGAAAAATTTCTACAGACGACTGACCGAAAGTCATATGTGGAGATTTCAAATATGCCCTTGGATTTGACCTTTGACCTTTGTTTCAAGGTCAAATGGGCCAAAATTTTCAAAAAAACGAATTTTTTTACGAAAAAAAAAATTATTTTTGCTGTTATTCAGACACTACACAGACTTAACCAATAATATTATTGGAAAGTGTTCCCCTTTGGGTCATCTTTCATCTCCGTGAATTCGGGGTCAATCAGTGCATTTTCACGGGAGTAGCAACCATAAGATACCGAAACTGAAAACTGTCTATAATTCGGGAACCATTAATGCTAGAGACCCGTTCTTTTTTGCATTTTGTAGAGCATGTAAAGCCTAACACTGCAGATGGTGTCCGTTTTTTCGTATTCCATACATTTTTTGAGTTATGCTGTATCAAAAAGTACATTGTGGTTGTGAAAATTATAACATTTAGTCCCTTATATCTCCAAAACTGGCAGAGATAGGTCTATAGTTACTATTAAAGTTGAATAGGAAGTCACATACTGGCAATTTAAATGTGACCTTGAAATTGACCTTTGGCCTACTTTTCACCATGAATTGAACTTTGCAAATTTTGGTTCCTTTTTATCTCCAAAACTGGCAGAGATAGGTCCATAGTTACTATTGAACTTGAATAGAAAGTCATATACTGGCAATCTAAATTGAAATTGACCTTTGACCTACTTTACACCATAAACTGAACTTTGCAACTTTTTAATGCTTTTATTTTCATAACTGGCAGAGATACGCCCATAGTTACTATTGAATTTGAATAGAAAGTCATACGAGGCAATTTACTGTGACCTTAAAATTGACCTTTGACCTACTTTTAACCATAAACTGAACTTTGCAATTTTTTTTATGCTTTTATTTTCAAAACTGGCAGAGATACACCCATAGTTACTATTGAATTTGAATAGAAAGTCATTAGAGGCAATTTACTGTGACCCTTAAATTGACCTTTGACCTACTTTTAACCATGAATTGAACTTTGCAAATTTTGTTCCCTTTTATCTCCAAAACTGGCAGAGATAGGTCCATGGTTACTATTGAACTTGAGTAGAAAGTCATATACTGGCAATCTAAATGTGACCTTGAAATTGACCTTTGACCTACTTTTAACCATGAATTGAACTTTGCAAATTTTGTTCCCTTTTGAAAGTTTTCTCTCCAAAACTGGCAGAGATAGGTCCATAGTTACTATTGACCTGGAATAGAAAGTCATTAGAGGCAATTTACTGTGACCCTTGACCTACTTTTTACGATGAACTGAACTTTGATTGTACCATATTTAGTTTTTTTTTTTTTTTTTTTTGCATATTTTGAGAATTCTTGTTGATTGCATTTTATAGAGCTTGTCAAGCACAAGACTGGTGGTGGAGTCCCTTTTTTTGGGTGGGGGGTCCATACGAATGGGCTTACTCCAGCTGGTGGTACAATATCCGGAGGCGGTATCGCCTCTCTGATCCTCTAGTTTTAATATTGAAAAATTTAAGTTTTATTTTAAACGTCAAAAATGAGGCAGATGCTTAAGTTTTGTTTTCCTTTGGTTATTAAATTTTAAGTATGTTGTCTGAACTATTATTTATTCAGTATTTACAAAAGTAACCTGATTTAATAAACATTTGTGCATATTACTTTTCAAATACATTTTTTCAGGTGAAAAAAACAAAGAGTATGAGGATACTTTACCCTTCAAATTTTGGTGTAAAATGTGTTCATTTAAAACTAAAAGGAAAGCTCAATTCGACAAGCACATGACTTGCCATAAAGTCTACAAGAAGCTGTATGCATGCACAAAATGTACTTTCAAAACAATACGCCTCAGTGTCCTCAAAAAGCACGAGATAAACACCCACAGCAAAGAATGCAAAAGCTGCCCTAATGCTAAATGCAAGTATAGGACAGACAACCCTGTATTATTAGAACGCCATATCAAGTACAAGCATAAAGAGCATGACGAGGGAAAGAAGAAGGTCAACAGATTTCTGTGTCCAACAGAGGATTGTGGGTACTCGTCCCATAGTATTATGCAGTTTAAGCGCCATCTGTCCTGTCACGCGGACATCATAAACGGCACGGACAAAATAATAATGAGGTACCAGTGCGAGAAATGTGCTTACAGTACTAAGAAAAAGGAACACTATTTGCGACATATTAAAGACGTCCATACCAATCAAAGGCCATTTTTGTGCGATTTGTGTGGGACTTCTTTCAAGCGAGCGGATGCCCTGCGCCAACACCGAGTGATCCACATGGAAAAGAAATCTCGCATCTTCAGGTTTAAATGCTCCACCTGTGACAAACCATTCCGTTCAAGGGTAGGTTTATAATAACCATTGACAAGAGACCATATTAACATTTCAATCTAAAATCAACACAATTTTTATGTCGTAAAACTGGAATATTGCTCTCCAAGATAACATAAAAACTTGTAAAATTGCTGAAAACTGCCATATTGCTTGTATTCTTATTGACCATCTTTTTGGCACTTTAAAGGGTCAGTTGTCCTATTGAGATGTCTCTTTCAGTCTGATGAGTCAAAATCTACAAATTTGCTCATTGGACAGTGTTGTTTTAGGTGACTGTATGAGTGGTCAATGTACAATATTGAGTTTTAGTAGACCTTGAATTCCTTGATGAAATTAAAATGTTATTGTTTTTTCTTCTCAGGCGCACTTAGCAGAACACATGGCAATGCACACTAGTATACGTTCATTTCTCTGTGAGATATGTGGAGCTTCCTTCAAGACTAAATCAGTCCAACGAAAACACGTGGAGACCATACACAAAAACCCGCGAGCCTTCGAATGCGGTCAGTGCCCAAAACGCTTCAACACGAAGTACGCCTTGCTGAGACACCAGAGGACACACGACGCCTTAAATAATCAGACACAGGAGGTTACTCAGCAGGTCCAGCAAGTGATACATAGCCAAGCGACACAACTGCCCCCTACAGTCCAGTCTACTCAGATCCTTATCAAGCCGGAGGACTTTCATCAGACAGCAGACGGACAGACAATTGTTCATATTACTCATGAAGGAACTAACACCGCGGTGCCTGTGTCTGTTTCCAACGGAACGCCAGTGGAAGTGACTTTGGAAGGTTATGAACAAAATACTTTTATTCCTTCCAATGAAGCCACAACTGCATTGCTTTATCTTACTACGAACCATTTTCAAACAACTCTTCAGTGATGTATTTACTGTAAAATAATCTGTTTATACATAAAAATTGTTTTTGTGTAATGCCAAGCAAAGTGATATGCGCATTTATATCTGTAAAACAGAGGTTGTTGTAAATACATTTTTTCAGTCATAATTTACATTAACAAGGTATTTGAGATGATAATATAACTGCTTTTTAAGTGGATAAAACTTGCCTTTGGAAAAGGGGTAAAATTATTTTGATGTGGATCTCTATAATTGTGCTAAGTGATGATTATATTGTTGCCTAATTATTAAAGTTTTTTCAAAAGTTAGGAATTTTTTAATGCATAGACGGTAGTCCTGAACATATAGCCGTCACCTGTTTATAATATTTATTATTGGATTTTTTTTGTCTTTTATTTATCTTTTTAATTTAAGCTTACTGGTAACTTTTTTTCTTTCTTCTTTAATAGTTATGTAAAGTGTGGATTTTGTTGGGGTTTTTTTCCTGTGTGCACAAAAACTGTCTAGCCAACAGTCTAGCCCATTTTGAAGTTGACAATGTTGGTAATAATCAAATAAATTTTTGTTATTGCATATGTGAGTTTCATTTAGCTTATGGTCACATTTCATGCTTATTGTTCACTTCTTTATGAATGGTCAGAGATGAAACTCTCCATTTATGTGGACATTAATAAAAATGAATATTTTTCTAATGATATTTCCCAAACCCCCATGTTGATCTATGACATTTAACTTTTGCTTTATTAGTACCACCAGCGTGTACGCTGGCGGTACTCGTGGTTTTAGTCCCGACCCGTCTCGTCCAGCTCCGTTGGCTCCACCGGCTCCGCGTACTGGCGCTGGATACAAGTCACCGTTACCGCTTCTCCTCCTAGACCGCAAGGACCCCTGTCCCCATCTCTTGGATTTAGGTCACATATAACCTCAACTAGAACCTCCAGGTTTTTTTTAACAGTAATGGATAATAAATTTTGAACCTCTGGAAAATAAAACATAAGGCTTGGCGGGGCTGGTCAAAAGTGACATTATTACATGAATTTTGAACATCTGAACTTCTAAGCACCTCTCATTTCTAGAATTTCAACCAAAATGTCCTACTCTTTATTTCTATTAATTTTTTTTAGGAAATTTATGGCACATTATTGTAACTCCAAAATTGTAACATTTAGTCCCTTATATCTCCAAAACTGGCAGAGATAAGTCAATAGTCAGGAAGTCATATACTGGCAATCTTACTGTGACCGGCTTGAAAATTACAGAACTGGTAAATATTCATAATACGTAGGTCAATTTTGTAAAGCAGCATGATCGGGGCAATTTTTACAAAAATTAACCTGCTTTTTCACAACAGTGGCCGTGCAAAATCACACAGAATAATACTGATTTAAAGCCATGTAATTATGTGAGCATTTTGATTATCTTTGCTCAGAATTGTATAGTTTTTTGTCAAAATTAAAATGTTTTCAATAACTTTCTGCTTTTTGCAACCTATTATTACAGTAGCATCAAATAAAAAATGTATAATGCTACTTTTGAGTAAAATCTAAAATATTCTAAACTCGATATATCATATTATTAATATTATTTTTTGACGAAATATACCTTAAATTATAAGAACGCACTTGAGGTGAAACTTTAAATGCTGGGTATGAGTCAACAATGATACACTGAATGTTACTATAAACATTAAAAAAACAAGCCAAATGTATGCAATTTCAAAGTAAAATATTTATTATAATTTCAGTTCAATAAATAATCTTGTCCTAACAATCGTATTGCAACCTTGTATTTAATTAAACATATATAAAATGTATTCAACATAAAAATATGCCATTGTGAAATAATTATGTAACTCAATGTAACTATTTCTCCAGACTTTCTCTTTAAAATACACTATAATTCAAATTTTTAAATAATTTCATTGTCTAAATTTCAGTACATCACAAAACAAATTTCATATTACAAAGAAAATATTTTAAAATACATATAACTTCTTTCTTCTGCTTAATACAAATGAAACATAACCCATAACAAAAGATAAACAACACCTAGTAATCATTTTATAAATCGGCTTCCTTTTAATATAATCATATCAACTTGTCATCTTGTAGTTCAAAATTTTTAACATCAATTTTCTTTGCAAACAACTATTCACTTTCCAAAACAATGCTTGAACAATGTTCTCTATGATGTAAACTATCATTTATGATTGCACAAATACCCACTTCATTAAAAGTACATAATCAAAATATATTTCCAATTTTCATATTTTTCTAATCCTAAGAGCAATTAATATAGATTCAATAATACAAACTACTTTACAAACTAATTTTATATTATACTCTAAACATTATATACAACATTACATTTTACTCACATCTTACCAAAATTATTTATAGCAAAATCATCATCATCATCAAATAACGCAACGCATTTAAAGAAGTTCACAAAAAATTAGCTTTAAAAGTTTCATTAAAATACCTTTTTCATACTTTAGAACATAATATTCAAGTTGACAACATAAAAAAATGTTATATCCATCTTGACACAGAAAAAGTTTTTATATCCAATCTTCCAAATTCCTTTTGTCACAATTGCCTAAAACAAAAATATAAGTATTATGATAAGGTTATTTAGGTGTAAAGCTGAGGGACTGTGGAGGTATTCTATTCACACATACTTGAATGAAGTCAAAAATTGAAGATGTGCTGGCATGCATTAGGTGTGTGTGAAAGTTATCTTCCAGAGTTTCTCAGTGGAAAGTCAAAGAAATAAACATGAAACAATGTTATTTTGACTAGTAATCTGTAATAAAAATCTAAGTGAAATTCAATAAAGCAACTATTCTGATTTTGGAACTGGACGGTATTTCTGTTGTTTCTGGCTCATCGACATCGCCCGCTGATAGTATTAATATAAAGAGATCAAAACATCACATCATTTGTCACATAAGTGTTAACAATTAGATTATAAAAGCAATATACTACATATTTATTCCACTCATTGACAATCCATATAATAAATATGAACATTTGTCTTCAAATGTAATGTAATTAATGAAACCAACAAAATATCTCTTACCTCACAAAAAAAATTATTATAATGCAAAAAGTCATAGGTCTATCTTCTCCCATTTCCTTGAAACTTATAACCTTTTGAATTTCCCAAAGGTGCCTGTAAACATACAATAAAATTATAAATACATTTATACTTACTTAAACATAAAATCACATCTGTACGAAAAATCCATTAACTAAGAAAATATTACATAAGCATATACATATACCACAAAATATACACTAGACAAATAAATATTATCTATGCAGCTTAATCTGCCATTATGAAAAATTCCTACATTTCCAATACAGAAAAATACTCACCAAATAATTAAACAAATTTGTAATTTAACCAATCCTTTTTCCTCTACATGCAATGATAATCATTCCTAAGAAACCAGAAATTAAACAAAAATATATAAATAAAAAAATTACAAACAACATGTCTATATACCAAACACTCATCTCCACAAATAAATGTTATAATTATAACAAAAATACTCTGTCAGTTCAAATTGACTTCTATTTCTACTACAAAAATAATATTTATTCATAATCAAAAATCCAATAAATTATTCAATTAACTTTACATAAATTACACTAAATGCCACTCCATTACTCTATCAACAACCAAAAGCACATTTCCCATACTAAAAAAAATGTGTATGTAAATTTTCCCTATTAAAAATCACCATTTGTTTACTCTGAAAAATAATACCATGTGATTAATTAATCACTATACTGACCCTGCTCCCATTACTAATTCCATATTATTTCCTACATCATATAAATCTACCTGCCATCACTGCAAAAAATATCAAAACAACAATAAGACTACAAAAGTACTCTAAGAGCGCAGACCTCAGCCAAGACAACAATTTTTTTTATTATTAATAATTACATGATTATTGATCCAGAACTCCACCAAAAACTAATCCTCTGTTCCTTAGCCCACTTCTTACAGTTTCAGAAAATTTTATCAAAAACAATCCACAATTTTTTCTATTTATCTTTATAACAGAGAAAAACACAAACAAAGATATGTATAAAAATAACCTCCCTGACAGAAGTAATAAAAACAATATTCTAGCATTGCCAAACATGCTCATTAATTTCTTTTACAATACATTCCTCCCACTTCTATCATTACATAAATCATTTCAAATATACATTTTATGAACCTCTATAAACCCCAAACATCAGACAATTTTCCACTTACTTTTCATTAACTTTAATACAGATTGTTACATCATTGATTGATTAATTGATTGATTGATAATAATAAAAAACAGTACCTTCACAAAATTAAACTATCATATAAATCTTCATTACTATTTATATTTATTACAGCCAAAATACAAACCATTCCACTCAATGCTCTTATTTCCCTTCACTCTGAAAACTCAAAATATATATTAACTCACCTTTCAAATATAGCCTCCTCTCCTTTGTCTCCTCCACCCCAAACCATGGGTTTTAACCTCCACACATAACTATGAAGAGACTTCACTCGCAAACAAAAAACTATCATTTGAACTAATACAACTCCTACCCTTCCAACTAAAATGAACATTTAACAAAAAAATTACACCAAAAATTGACCATTAAAGAGCTATGCCATAACCGAATACTATCCCTATTCCCTAAATAATACAAGAAATTTACATAAATGATACCTCCTGAGCAGAAAACAGATCATGAAAAAATTCAGTGGCTGCTCAGTCCAAAAAGTGAATCGTGTTTGAGAACAATATATCTACATATAACTGAAAGTTTGAAAAAACGACACACCCACCAATAGCAAATTAATAGTCGTTTTATTCTGTGCTGCTTCCCAGTAATCATTCAATAAGTATTTGTATAGATTTGTAAAATTATTGCTAAGTTGTTATGACTAGTGTAGAGAGCCTGTAAAATGTAATATGTATGCATTTTAGTGCTCAATAAATATTATTATCATTATTATAAACAGTTTAAGAAAATAACTTTCTGTGATAAAAAAATTCACTGTAAATAGTACTTGTTTCTCATAAAATATAGTAAATTTAGACATTGTTTTCTGTTTATACTATTTTCTCTAAGTTTTCAATTAACATTTCTCTTGATTTTGAATAAAAAAAACGTCACATCTGCAAATATCAAAAAAATACTGCCACAGAGGTATTTCTTTTGTGCGATAACAGCAAAACATTTTCTCGCCAAGTGTAAACTTCACACTTTCTTTTGTTATATTTAAATTTTACGTCAACCTTACTTTCTTCTAACAACCAATCGTAACCTCTCTAGCGAATTCTGATAGTCTCTCCTCTTTCCATATCTGAGATAAATATTTCAAAATAAATGAATCAGCAGGTTTAGTGCCCTTAAATTCCAACATTTTGACTGACTCTTCATGATTAAGTTTTGTGTGGGGTCTCCACCCAATCATTTCCTTCATCCAACAAGATCTCATACATGTTTTGGCTTTCCATACCTTTAAAATAACCATTTTAAAATTAAGTAAACAATTAATTTCATCATTCACAAATCACGTACACAAAATATATCCTCCTTTATATTTCTTCATTACATACAACAAATTAAACTTGCATTAAAATACTGTCACAGACCAAAGGTTTTGATGTCAGAATATCACTGAAAAGCAACCATGCCAAACACTCAAATGAAACATGTTTCCATAATACATGTAGAAATCAGTTGCACGGTGATTCACCCTATTACACCTCAAACATTACTCCGTCATCTTAGCTTTCTACACAATTGCCTACATATTACAAAATTATTTAAAACATACCTTAATTCTTCTGCCTGAGAACCTTAACTGATATATTGTCTCCACACACCTTTTCAACTACACCCTCAAGAGCAAATAATTTAAATGGCTTTTTTACTACCATGATATTTATACCTACAGGTACTTAACTCTGATATATGCAAACATATCACTTATCATCTCAATCTCATGACTTACCTGTGATCTGTGCATTTATCAATAGGGGGCGTCTCGATAGTCCGAAGGCTCATTGGTCCGAAAAGTGGTAACACTTTCATCAATTTTTTAATCAAGGGTTCATTTGTCCGAAGGTTCTATAGTGAATATTCGGACCAATGAACCTTCGGACTTTCAATACACAGCTTTAATGAATAATTACCGTCACAAATTTGATCACTTCAAAGCTCATGCATATTCTTTACCTAATTACTCATCAGACAAACAAATTAGTGCAAAACATCTGGCCAGACAGATATATATTTTTTAATTATATTTGCATCCACTTTCATTTATAGCAATTAAGAAATTTAATAATCTGCTAAAATTCACTCACAAAGGGACGACATAACTTATATAAAATAAAGTCTATATTGCGAGCAGAAAGGCCGTTAATGAAGCTTTTAGAAAAATATATAAAATCGCGCGAAATGCAACTAATGTTTACACAACGAAGCAGGATCAGACCTCCAGGGAGAGGAGACTGCCTGATCATGTGACCAGACAAAATGGCGGACGAAGCGATGGTAGACGGGGCAAGCATCGTAGCTCAATCGTTGAAGGCTCAGGTTAGTTAACCTCATTTAAAAGTAAAGGGGAGCATTTGATTTCAATGTTGAGCTAAGGTCCATATCTTATATTGAATTTGAGTTGGTTATTTAACGCAACTGAGCGCTATATATAAATTGCAATTAATGAATTATATTCGAGCTCACAAGAGTTTGCTTTTAGTTTGTACCTAGTTACTGACCTGTCACAAACGCATTGGATAACAGTGAATTTTTTCGACTTCCAAATTTAACATCCGTTTTTCAGGTTTTCACTGCAATAACATGTTTGTCCTTATGTAGTCTATAGGTTTTATTAAAAAAAAAAACTGAAAAAAGAAAAAACTAAAAAACATCAGGACTTTTATTTACACTGGTACACTGTATCATGTACTGGTACATGTATTTTGAATGGAAATTAAAACTGACATTGGTTATTGTTATAGATCTTTTTAACTACTTCATTATTTTGATATGCCTTGCATTAATAGAGCGTGAAATACTTATAATGAGCTTGCATAACCTATTGCTAACTATAACACAGTATTGTTATTTATTTATTTATTCAACTCTGGTTTATCTATTCTAGGGAGTGGAGTACATATTTGGGATTGTGGGCATTCCAGTAACAGAGGTGGCTATAGCATGCCAGGCAGAAGGAATCAAGTTCGTAGGAATGAGGAATGAACAGGCAGTAGGTATTCTCCCAATGAAATATACTGTTTAACATGTGAGGGTGTGAGGGAAAGTGTTTTCAAATGTCATTAATGATCATTTAAGTTACTGTGAGTATTCTTTTGATGGTTAAAAAGATGCCAAGAATAGTGTGGTTGGTTTGTTCCTGGCTCTTGACTTTAAAATAAGATATTTTATTTAGTGCATAAGTCTTGAGCAGTAACTGTTGTTGTTGTTTTTTTTTTCTTCTGTGTGTGTCTGTGTGTGCATGTGAAATATTGATATTTGTAAACGCATTCAGTTATTGAATGGCAAAACTTTCATTTTATATCCATGGTCAATGCATCATTTTTCAGGCATCTTACGCTGCTGGTTGCATAGGGTATTTAACAGGAAAGTGAGTATTTAAGTCATTTGGAGCATCATTCATTTTATATTGTACATTTACTACAAGCAACTCTGAATATCAGTCTAGTGGGATATAAAGATAGGAGAGAATGGCTTAGATATGGTATTTCATCATGTCTTTTTTTTTTCTTTTTTATAAAACTCAATCAAAAAGATTGTTCATGATTCCGAGGATTTTTACTTACTAACACTATTTGAACAACCAGCCTCCACTTTAATAGGGGTTACTTGCTAAATTGCACTCAGCTTAAGTGGATCTAATGTCTGGCATGCCTACTGAAGCTGTTAGCGGGTAATTAACTATCCTTTAGCAGCTTTACTATGCATGCCAGACATCTAAGCCGCTTAAGCTAAATGTAATTCAGCAAGAATCTCCTGGGAGATGGGACGATCTTGCTAGATCGATCTAGGTCTGGGAATGGGGTCTATGACTAAAATTTAAGTAAATAACAGCATTTTGTTTTTTCTAGGCCTGCTGTGTGCCTTGTTGTCTCAGGGCCAGGACTGGTACATGCTCTGGCAGGGATGTCCAATGCCAATGAAAATGGCTGGTGAGTTATCAATACAGTACTAGTAACAGGCCCGTAGCCAGCTATTTCAAAAGGGGGGTTCTTTTTCTGAAAAAGTGGACCTTTTACCATGAAACTGTCATGTAACTATATAAAATTTTACCCAGAAGGGACCTTTTTTCCAGCAAAAGGGGGGTTTTGAACCCCCCGAACCCCCCCCCCCCCTGGCTACGGGCCTGAGTAATGACTCAAACAAAACTGAAAAGCAGACTACTTCATAGTTCCGTTCACTGCAGCAAATGTACTACGTCCATTTGCAATAAACTTGCTGCAAGTTTTCAAGAACTTTTGCCATGCAGATGAGGTCTAAAGACTTTTTTGCAAACTTCCCAAAAATATTAGTCTTAAAACTTGCAGCAGATTTGCAGCAACAGCAATGTTGCTTGCAACAATGTGCAAACAGTTGCTTGCAAACTGATTAGTTTGCTAACTGATAAGGTTTAGGAAATAAGTGCTTCACTTAGTCTACTATAAGTGCAATCCTAATTGATTATTCTGACTGAGGATCTGGTAATGATGATGTCATAACTGGCTTGATAAAGGATGATTTTGTAATAAATGTTCAATATTTCACCGTTTTCACCAACTTTATTGCTGGTGTTTATTAATAATCAACCAATCAATGAAATATTATATATATATATAGCATATATTATATATAGTATATATTATATAATTATATTTATAACATGTGTTTTACAGGCCACTGATAGTAATAGGTGGGTCTACTGATGCTGACCAGGAGGGTCAGGGTGGATTTCAGGAATTTCCTCAGGTAAAGGCATACATGTTTGTATACATTCTGTATCTGTAACTTTATTTCTTTCTTTGTCTGTGTTCAGTTTAGAAGTTATTGTATTAGTGATTGTATTCAAGAACGACTCAAAACCATGAGTTTGTAAGAAACATATTGTTTATTTGCCAGACCTGGACGTATGCGACACATGTGAATAGGCAAATGTGCCTCAAAATGAGACAGGGCATGTTTTATACCTAAATGAACATACAGGAACACTAACAAAAAGACATGAACACACTACACTAGCACAATCACACCTCACACATACACACATGTTACACAATTTTCTGTGATCTATTTCACAGGTGGAAAGCACACGTATCTTCAGCAAGTTCTCTGCTCGACCAAGCAGCATTGAGAGAATCCCTTTCTATATTGAAAAGGTAAGTTTAAGTACACATTAAAGTCAACCATCATGAGATTCAAAGAATGCCAGATGCATGTACCCACCTTTCAACCAACATATGCTGTATACACACATTGAAGAACTGATGGAATATGTATGTTGTTGGGGGAAGTACCTTGAAACTCAGCCTACAAGTTTTTAGTACCCTGACACTCAGCCTACAATTTTTTAGTACCCTTACACTCAGGCTGTGATTTTTTAATACCCTGAAACTCAGGCTGTGGTTTTTTAGTACCCTGACACTCAGGTTGTGATTCTTCAGTACCCTGAAACCCGGACTGCAAGTAAAAGTGAGCTTTGATAAAAAAATGTTCCTGTAAAAATGTATACCAGTGCCTTAGAGTTGTAATACTATTATTATTAACCTCCTTTTTTTCACATTTTCAAGGCAGTACGGTACAGTACCTATGGCAGACCAGGTGCTTGCTACATTGACTTAGCTGGGAATCAGATCAGAGGAACTGTGGCAGAGAGCGCAGTGTGGTAAGTGTGTGTGTGTGTGTGTGTGTGTGTGTGTGTGTGTGTATGTTGGCACATGCATGTTTGCTGCCAAAAGTGTAGATTTACCAAATTAAAACAAGAATGAAATCTTGCACTATAAGAGCATAAAGGGGACCTTTTATCTTAGGCAAATCACCTGTATAGACCTTATTTCCCTGGTAGTCCCTAACTGACCTAATCAGTACTAAGATGACCATACAAGTAGTTGTAATACCCAAAAAAGCTAAAATGCATTGCAAATACCTAGATTAATGTCATAGTTAAAACACCCCATCCCTTGGTTTATAACCTCCATCACTTCAGCAGTTAAAGACGTTATATTGGACATTTCAGGCAGTTGACTCCCTGCCCACCACCACCTAAAACCCTGGCTGACCCCAGCAGTGTGAAGACGGCCATACAGGAGCTGATGAGAGCTAAGAGACCACTGGTCATTGTAGGAAAAGGTGACCACAGTTTTAAGGTCTATTCCCAATGAAATTATTATTCTACGTAGATAAATCCAGCTCTGCAGGGACTCTCGCTGAATGTTATCAGATTTACAGATTAACATGCCTCCTCTTGTTTACAGCTTACTTGTATAATCTAAATCACCAGTTTTTCTGTATTCTACTCAATGCCAGGGGGGATACTTTCATTGGGAACGGACCCTTAGAGTGTTCATCACTGCTTGATGGAGCATGACACATTGCATTAGTGTTTATAAACCTATAAACCTAAATTTTCTGCTGTCTGCCTTTGTCATAAGTATCTAATATGCAAATATGTTAACTGTATTAATTGATACACTGCAAAAATACATTTTATATTTTTTTTGCACTTGTAGCACTAAGCTTGTCTGCAGTGTTTTACCATACTGCCTTTTACTGGTATGTTGATATCTGTTCAAGTGCATTTTTCTTATAGATTTTTTTGCATTTGGGATGTGAACTAGTACATGTATTTTGCATGTATAAATATGGGCATAAGTTTATAAATAGATAGGAAAAAATACCTGAAACATGTTATTTGATTTATTTTAGGTGCAGGATACAGTGGAGCAGAGGGCTCTATTCGTATGTTCTTGGAGACATGTGGGCTGCCATTTTTACCGACACCCATGGGAAAAGGTGTGGTAGCAGACGAACATGAACTTTGTGTCAGCGCTGCAAGGTCAAGGTCAGTAAACCCACAGTAATACATGGTCGGATTCATCACCCTCTAGCTTTTGTTAGACAGATATACAGATGACAGATGTACAGAAAAAAATAAAAATAATTTAGGTTCAGATTGATACTCTTTGAAATGGATTTGGTATGTGCATGGAAGTTCAAATATCAAAACTTTTCTGATTGAATCCAAGTGATGAACTTGCTCCTCATACAGTATTTTGTCTTCTCCACTACTTGCCCATACCAACACCTTGCTGCACTAGATATGTTACAACTAACACACTAAAGCTGTCAAATCAGAGCATTTGATGGTTGTGTCACATTCATACTAGACAGTATATGCATACATATTGAATTTGTCACACTCCTCCTGGAGAAATTTAGAAAAAGAAATGTGGTGGCTAAAAATATATATCAAACAACATTCATGCACTTCAGTGGTTGCATGTTCATGGAAAGTTACACTGACGTAAAATGAATAAAGGTGTTTTGAAAAACTGCTTCATCACACCAGGGAATTATATGAAGATAAACTTCCATGATCACACGCAAAACATAAGAAGCTTAGGATGATTTTATTCTTCATGAAAAATGTCAGATTTAAACATATATGTGTCATAAGATACTAGTATGCTTGACATTTACAATTTAATTGATATGTATAATTCAGGGCTCTCTTACAAGCAGACGTTATATTGTTGTTGGGTGCCAGACTGAACTGGATCCTTCATTTTGGAAAGCCTCCCAGATTCAGGCCAGACGTTAAAGTCATTCAGGTTTGTGCAGGGTGGACGACCAATATTTTTACTGTTTTTTCATTCAATCACTTTTTTCGATTCTTCTTTACAATATCTTGTAAGTAATTTTTAAAAATAGGATATAAACATTAAATGTGCTCATAAGTGTGGGGTTGAAAACCATTGGTGCTGTAAAAGTGGTGCATGTTACTCGATCACTAAATTCAATCCAATAATTTTATTCTTCAAACCAATATCTTGTTACTAACCATAAAAAGTATAATTTAAACATTCCAAATTGCAGGTTTAGTGCATTTTAAAAACATGTAGATTTATAATACCATCGACTCAGGGCATAAATGTGTTATATCCCATAGTTAAAACTTCTGTTCCCTGTTTTAGGTTGACCTGTGTCCGGAGGAGCTTGGAAATAACATACGTCCAGTTACGGCCTTGCATGGTGATGTGGACTGTGTGGTCAGGCAGGTTAGTATTATGGGATGTAATGGTGGTCAGGTTCCTGTTAAACAAAAATATGGGTGAACAATGAATGCCCCCATGACAATCTCAGCTCAGACTTGCTTCTGTACTAAATTCTGTAAAATTTCAGACCAATGAATCAAGGTAAACAGCCTTTAGATTATGTGCTGAAAAACAACTTAGCCAGTGGGGTTTTATAACCCAAGATTTTAGCCAAAAAGTAAACTTTTGACATTTTTGTGAAATTGGTTTTGGGGCAGTTTTACAAAAGAACATAAAAACATGAAAAAAATATTCAAAAAAATTGATCTTCATTTTTAAAGAAAATAATTTTGGTTTACTTTAATAAAGGATGAATCCAAATAGTTCACTAAAATAAAGTCAAAAATTAGCTATTTCTTTCTTTTTAAAATGAAATGGACACAATGTTCCATATAAGTAGACACCTACTATGATGTAGGGTTCAAAAGTTTATGCCATCTTTTAATTAGAAAATTTTTGTAAAACTGACCTATAGTATTCGAATTGGCATTAAAGGAATCATGCATTCAACTTCTTTTAATGCCAGTCCCCCTCACCCCCTTAGAAATAGGCACTGGTAAAAGAGCTATAAAAAAACATTAATGGCAAATAAAGAAGGATAATTAATTCTTATATGAATGGCTTTAAATTACGTAAACATGTAAAAAAAATGCAAGATCACAATACTTGTTTGGTGAAACTAATGGGAAATGAGATTTTTTTTCAGTAAGGTAATTACTCAGTATTTTCAGTTGGAGGAAATTGTGAATATTAAAGGCACTTTTATTTTTAAGTCATAATTTCTTAAAATAAGAACATTCCTATTGATGTTAGTTACAAAATCAGAACATTCCTTTCGAATGTTAGTTACAAAATCAGAAAGCAGGCTACTCCATAGATCTATTTTAGGCACTAAAAGCACCATAGATGCCATATAGATATATCATTTTTGTGATTATAAAATTATTAATCTGAAACTTTGTTATTTTTGCCCATTTAAAAGATTGAGTCATTGCTGTATACCTGTTGAGACAGTCACTGTTGCACTTGTCAAACCAAAAACATTTTAATGCAGTTGCTATATCCAGAATGCTCTACTTTATATTTTTACATCTCATGTAATGAAATGAGTCACCAATCAGTTTCTGTCTATTATATTGGTATATCAGATTTCTCTTACCGTTTTGATGACGCAGATGTTTGTTTTTAACCTTTGGCTGTGATTCCAGGAAACCTTTTTTTAGGAATTTCATTAGATATTGGCTTCCATTTCAAGTTGCTGAGGTCATAAATCTTTTTTGGGCCTCAGCTGAGTAATTAAGGTTTAATTTTAGTGAGTAAATACAAAAATCACGGACAAAAACATTTAAAAACAATCATCAATTGGAAATTTGGTCTTTTTTTTTCATTTTCTATTTTTCGTGCATTACAAACATCCAATGGCAAATATATGTATACATTCAGAAGGCAAGACAAATCAGAACTGTTTAAGGTCTTCAAATGTCACCTAAAAGTGAATGAATATTTTCAGACCTAAACAAGCAGAATTGGTTTTGGATGATGTTTTGAATGTTATCAAAGTCATGAATGGAAGATTAAGTCTGAGACAAACGTCACTGAATTACATGTAAATGAACCTGAATCAATAAATGCTTGTAGAAATTTCACTTTTAATTCTGCAGCTGTAGGATAATTACCCCCCCCCCCCCCCCCAAAAAAAAAAAAAATAATAATAATAATAATAATTGACATGTACACCCTGTGTCATCAAATTTTATTCAAAATATACATCTCAATATAAATTAAGTGTTGCTGGATCTTTCATATTTTTTTTTCAGTTTTTGGAAGAGCTGCAAAGGCTGCCCAGTGGTTTTAGATTTGACCCCAAATCTGAATGGTGGACCAGCCTCAAACAGAAGATTGAACAGAACAAACAGAATTCCAATGTAAGTTGTTTTTTTTTTAATGATGAATGTTTTAAGGAGTCAGTGGAATCCCCGTGGAAATTTTTTTGCTCAACAAAGATGGATCCTTTGTTGTTTGTGCATTCCTGTCTACTACATGTAGTAAACACATTCACAGTGAACTAAACATGGTGTGTTTTCGATTTCCCTTAAGCCATGGTCTTCATTTTATAATACTTTCAATTAAAATTGAATTTAAATCACACCTTTCATAGAAAAAAAATTTTTTTTCATAGTTGAGAACAGGGAAAAAATAACCAATATTCTTCAAAAAGGCATCGATAGATGTCTGGATAATGGCTTATGTTAGAGCGCATTCAGAAGAGCGGACTAACAGATCCACGTATTAAACATCATCATCATCATCATTTAGAGCCTATAGTGTTCCACTGTTGGACAAAGGCCTCAGCATGAAACGTATTAAACATGCTTACTGTTTAATTCTCGATTAGGCACTGAATAGATTCCCCTTGGGGATTATGCAACGAGCATTAAAGTGGGCCGTCCATATTTGATCCGCGGATCTGTAAGTCAGCTATTCTGAATGCGCTCTTATATGTTTATACTTTACTTTCAGAAACTCATCCAGGACACAGAGATTCCTATGAATTACTACACTGCTTTAGACAGGGTAAGCAGGGCTGGATTTCCCACATCCACCTTAGAAATTAAGCCAAAGGCTATAGACTGAAATTAAGGCTGGCTTTCCCAGAAGCACCTTAGAAATTAAGTCAAAAGTTATAGACTGAAATTAAGGCTGGCTTTTTCACATCCACCTTAGAAATTAAGTCAAAATTTTGTTGTTGTGTATAAGCTATAGAGTGAAAATTTTGAGGATTTTAACTATGGGCCTGTAATAAGTTTTGATATACTAGATCCATTAGCAGTAATCCATATATAATGTACGTATATGAACATCCATGTATTGGGAGAGAACATATACTTATAAAGCAGAACAAAGGAGATGTATCTGTCCATGCAGGCATGGCATTGGCATTAATATGAAATGATTACTGTGCATTTGTCCATTTTATTTTATTTTACATTCAAAATGCAGAATATATAATTTAAAACATGATGTCTGGCTTTGAAAATTTAAAATTTTTGTGTTTTAGATCAATGCTCTCCTCCCCAAGGACTGTATCATAGTGAATGAAGGGTCCAACACAATGGACATAGGAAGAACCATGTTACCCAACACTTTTCCCAGGCACAGGTAAATTATTTGTTTGGAGACATGATTTTTGTCACATTCTAGAAATTTTTGAAATGGCATTCTAACTTTTTAAATATTTGATATTGGGTGGGTAGCAGAAATTTGTATCAGATATGTGGTTTTTGTACAACGTATACTACTTTATTGAAAAATTAGATGCAAACTCTGAATAATGCTAACTCTTTGTGTTTTTCATTTTGCGTATAAAAATGAGATTGAGTTTTTCATTACAACTATATATATTCATTCAAGATGTACGTAGCTTTTTTGCATTTAGTTTAGTTCCTTGATGCTATTTCAATTAGGAAAAGTAATAAAGATGAAAGCACAAATGTTAATACAGAAAATTGTTTAAAAAAATGTGTATTTCAGACTTGATGCTGGCACTTTTGGTACGATGGGAGTTGGGGTTGGGTTTGCCTTGGCTGCAGCCCTCTATTGTCGAGACCACCAGCCTGGAAAGCGTGTCGTCTGCATTGAGGGTGACAGTGCAATAGGGTTTTCTGGAATGGAAATGGAAACTGTCGTAAGGTTAGGAATAGAACTTTTATCATTTGTTATTGGTTAACAAATTGTTATCTTGTGCAAAAGTTGTTTAATATGTTGCTTAGGGAAAATTTTTCCAATGTAAGAAAATTTATTTCTGAAAATTACAACCCACAGGTTAAAATTCTGAAATGGAAAATGTTCAAGCAGGGGTAGACCAACCAAAAACATTTTTAAATCCTATAGCTGCCGTGTAGACAAAAGTTAACATATTGCTGCAAATACAAATCTTGTAATTTTGATGACATATGTGTAACCTTTATTTCCTATCTCCACAGGTACAAACTGCCCATCGTCTTTGTTGTCGTAAACAACAGTGGTATTGGGCATGGCATAGACAAAGAAACGTGGACTTCCATGACAAATGAGGAGGACCCCTGTATTGCGTAAATATTACATTATCTACATTTATCTGTGAATATTCCCTAGAACTGATGGGCCTGGGAAGCAGGGAACATGAACAGATTTGTGCTTTTGCCTTGCGTCACTCCACATGTTAGTAAAAAACCATTTATAAACTTTGAAGAGGAGGCAAAAATGGGCAAAGTAACTTAGAATAGCCATTATGTCTGGTACATGTAGTAGTATATATCCCTATATCTGAAATGAGGGAGAAAACTGATTTTCAAAATTATGGTACATCACAACAGCCTTATTGCAGTCCTTTACATTTTGAAAAGATGAGACACATTTAATGAGAAAATAAAAGGGAGTAAAATATATATAATTTGCTAAACCTCTAGAAATAAACATGCGTGCACTAATTCTAGGAGTCCACCATTCTCTTTATCTCCCATGGTACGCTACGATCAGATGATGAAAGCGCTGGGGGGTGAAGGGTACCTTGCCATGACCCCGGATGAAATCACCTCGTCTCTGAGGAAATGCCTGGACGATAAAGTGAAGCCGTCCCTGGTGAATGTGATCATCAGGGGGGATGCTGCCAGAAAACAACAGGTGAGGTGGTTTACCTCTGAACAGTGGCAAATTTTAGTAGGCAAATCTGGGGTATGGGGTATAGCTTCTGAGGAAAGAGCTCCACTTATAGGGGGCGCCACTGTTAGGATGTCAGGTGTTGAAACAGTTTGGCAATTTTGGTTTGATGCACCCCAGTGCGTACCAAAGAGGTCATTGATTAGATAATTTTTGGATGCTTCAATTCATGTTTTTTTTTTTTTTTTTTTTTTTTTTTGTTTGTTTGTTTTTTATTTATTCTATTTTTTTTTTGGACAACTTTTATGCAAGAAGATTAACAATAATACAGATGAAAATGACATGGACTAATAATGAAAACTATCAAATATCATCTTTTAGAATTGTTATTCATTTGTTCTTTTTTTTTATTTATTTGATTTCCAGGATTTCAACTGGCTCACCCGATCCTCCAAACTGTGAACATGCAACAGATCACTAGGGGGAGCATGTACAAGATGGTGCCAAAGAGCATTTTTCCATAAATGAATGAATGATTTGATTCAATATGCACAATAATTAATGACTTTTGAATAGGGAATATTGACTTATATGACTACTGTAATTATATAGAAGTCCCTTGTGAATGTGATCGTCATTAAGCACAATAGCACAAAATAGTATGTAGTATTAATAGAAAATTGATATATTTTTAAGGCTTTAGACATATGCATAAAGGAAAAATCAAATGGCATTTATTTTTTCAAAACAATGGTTTTGCATTCCTTTAAAGGTAGTTGATAAACATTTTTGTCGCAGATATATATATATATATTTTTTTTTTCTAGACAGCAGCAAATGTGCCTATTTCTTACCTCATATCATCAAAAATGGTGATGTTTTCCTTGTCTCAAGTTAAAGAGCCAAAGTGGAATTTTGTCAACACTTATATCAAAGGAACTTTATACAGGGTTCAAGCTTAATTAAATTTTTCCACTCCAAATTTTGCTTAGCTATGAATCATTGCTTGCCCCACCCCTGCACTTGGGTACAATGATTTATACCAAGTCCAAAGCCAGTAATTTCAAAAGTAGGGTTCCTCTTTTGAAAAAGTGGACCTTTAACCATGAAGCCTCACCAGAGGAGCTTTCTTCTGTGGAAATGGGCGATTTGACCATCGCCACCACCCTTCCCCCCTCCCCTCCCCTCCCTCCCCCCCCTTCCAGCTACTTGCCTGCACACCATTTCTTATTAAATAATTTAGTTCTACATGTCTGGCCAGGTACTTAAAATGCCATGTCTTCCTAACACTTCAAAAGGAAATTTTACAAATTAAAATAGGAACCTTAATTTATAATTTTTAATGTCTGGATTGGGAAAGATGAGTAGCTTTGCAAGATATGTAGGCATAAAAAATTTCATTTTGTGACATTTTCAAATTATTTTGAGAGGGAAAGGCTATGGTAACTTAGGATAAAAGAACATGGCTAGTCAATAATAAAAAGCAGTATTAGGAATGGATAAACAGTCAAACACTCATTTTATTTCACTTCATATCATTTCTTTTGAGAGTCTTGTTTATGTGAGGCTATTATTTAATGGATAATTTGAAATATTCACCATTGTCTGTTGTTAAGTAGCTGTCATGAATGAATCATGAATTGTTAAGTAAACGTATATTGAGCAAATGGACCAGACTTTTATCAAAAAACCATCATGGTAGTATTAGTGGATCAGGGAAAACAACAGTATTTTTTTCCTGCATTGGATAACAAATTCTTGTGTGATGCATAATTGATGATAATATTACAATAAAAGGTGCTGCTTTCATCTGTTACATGTGTTGTTTTAGTATTCCTTAATAATTCATCATCTACCCCGCAGGTAGATCGACAAATAGCATTTCTTCAAATTAATTATTCGCGTTTCTCAATACTCCCACAGCGTTAATCCACGTGTCCTAATCGCTGCAATTAACTACTTACTTAACCTTGCGTCATGTTCAAATTGGTGTAGTTCTTTGCACCAAACGCTGCAACTACAGCATAATCTCTTTGATAATTCATGATGTAGTATAATGTAGACAAAGTGGAACGTAATTTTCAAATAGCACACTTTCTTTATTTTCTAGATAGAAACATATGACGCATTAAACCTTAATCTTATCAATATTAAATCATGATTTTCCTACAGGCAAGTTGTAGCTGGAATAAGATGAGGCTACACTGTATTACGCAAAACGACCATTATATTGTCACTTGTGCCGCCTCATCCCCTTCTCCTTCGTATTAATCGGTTCCTTACCAGGCCCGTAGGCAGCGATTTCAAAGGGGTGTTTCCTTTTTCTGAAAAAGTAAACCTTTTGCCATGAAATCTTTGTGTACCAAAATAAAATTTTACCCAGAGGGGACCATTTCCCAGTTAAAAGGGGGGGTGGGTCTTTTAAACCCCCGAACCCCCCTGGCTACGGGCCTGTTTACTTTGGTTAACCTTCGAAGGATGGGCGGAGCGGCTCCCAGAGTCCACTCTTCAGACAACGCATCTACTGTCGTCTTTTTTTCCTTTCGTGAACTTCAGATATTCGCTGCTTCCCAACTTCTTCGTTTTCAATACTTCACATGCACGTTTTGGGCGATTCTCATGCCACACACACACACACACACACACACACAGTTATCCAGATAATCTGTAAGAAGGGGAACCCCAGGGTATTTTTTTCTTTCATCCATTTTATCACTCACTTCCTACTTGGACATAATAACGTTATTATGTCCAAGCTTCCTACAACTTTTCAATATCATGTTCGTTTTTCTCTTATTTCCAGTAAAGGAAATCTGGCGTTAATCTCTTAATAACGTCTTTTAATAACGTGACTTCTATATTCAGCGTTCTTATTTTATGTACGAACTCCGCGCCAAGTGATTTGTGTTAACAAAAATCTGTTTTAATAGCTGGCGACGATGATCTGCTAAGTCGAAATTAATGACACTTTTGCTGTAATCGTCTTCACCATATAACTTTACATTTTTACGCTTTTTCCCCTCAACAGTTTTCATACATTTTTGTTGATCTATACGTGGATAAGATTTCGTTATATGTCCAAGATATATGTCATAACTACTCAAATGAAATATCACAATGTTTTTGGCTTTACCTGTGGTCTTTTCTAACGTGATTCGTGCATTGAAAGAAACATGATTCCAAAAACCGTGATTTATTTCAGAAAAGGATCTCTATATTACTGAAGTTCATAAGAAAGTTCAATGTATGTTTAAAAGAAGAATTCTTGGAGTCAGATAAATCAGGGGTTGCTGTAATGAGCGTTAAAAAATTTATCAAACTAAATATTTAAAGAAACCAAACTAAATAAGAAAAGATCGCTCAGGGAGACTCTGAGTGGCAGGAAATTTAAAAAGAGAATATTGATTCGAACTTTTATCTACTGAGTGCCGTTTTAGTTTTTAAGTGTGGTCGGCCATATTTAGTCGTCGGGTCCAAGTTAGTCCGCGGATCATCTGTTCAGAATGCGCTCTATGTCCGATAGCATAGCAACCAGCGTGAGCCGAACTCTTCATCGTCAGACGTTATATTGATGACGAACTGAAATAATGGTGATATTTTTCCTGTTTGCGTCAGAGATTGTTATCTTCGGGAAAAAAAAAGAAAAATTTGCGATGAGTCGCATGTGTAGATTAATGAAAAGCAACGAAGAAATGAGACTTTGGGTCCTGACATTTTGTAGTTGATAATCCATACTCATGCAAAGCGAGACGATCTTAAATGCCAGGTTCTTATTTTCTAAATTTTGTTGACCTTTCCCATACTTTCATATTTATCATCTTATCTATATTAATGCGTCTCTTTGTGGTAAGAATGGACGTCATGGCCACAGTCGCAAGAATTATATCTAGACCACTAATCTACCCGACAAGGACAAATCGGAGAGGGATGGATGAAGACAATCATGAAATTGAATATAGATGTGCCATATTTGAGATTTCGAGCACTTTTTAACCCGCCAGTTTTGGCAATCGAGAGAGAGAGAGAGAGTTCCCAGCTACCCCCCCCCCCCCCCCCCCTTTCCCGGTATCTGCCTGCAGGTGACGAATCTAAATCACAACACGGTTCCAATCAGTATCGAGATAAATGGCTGATCCAGTTAAGTGTCGCTGGGGAATTATTGACACGCAAATTGATTGTCCTACCTGCACCCTGGCTCTATCCTGAAGGTATGGGTATCTGTTCAGCGTCCCCGACGGAGCCACCCTGTTTTTCAAGGGGCAAATCTGAACAGCGTGTCTCCAAATGGCGAAAAAGAGTATTCTCAGAGGGTATAACATTCAGAAGCGCATGACGTCTGCATGTAAAATGGTCTTAAGGCTTTTATTTGTCCAGGCTAGTTAACAAGACTTGGAACGTTCTCAATACTTAGACTCAGTTTTAGTACTCTAAGGCTCTGACTTTTTGGTTAACTTCAATCGAAAATACACCAAATTAAAAGGACTGAGGATCGAAAACATTATCCATTTCCTTACTTTTTTAGCAGTGGGATTAACATCCTTAATTCAATCGGACAGCCTTGAATTAAAATAGACTCAATCTATCAGTTTTAATATTGGGACCTTCTTTCGACGAGAGTTGATTTGTAAAATCCAGTCATGGATTACGCTCGCGATCATCCTAAATCCACAGTCCTATACTATTAGTAGTAGTAAGAAACCCTTGGTCAACCTCCAAAAACCTACACTCTCAGACCACGGGGTTCGCTAGTCGTCTGTTACAAAATTATTGTGATACTTTAATTTTGTATACTATTTTAGAAGCCCCTGATATCAGAAAGGTACCTACACAACGCAGGGTGTCCTGCCGTGCGTTTCAGTACTGGTGATAAATCATTTTGAATTTTTCATACACGACATTGGACTTATCCCCAAACAATTAAGATTCGGTAGTCTTGGGATGCTGAGTTGTATGAGTGTAAATACTCCTTAAGGAATTAAGCTGATCTTAGCCCGTATAAGACCCCATACCCATAGACACCACTGGTCGCGAGGGACTCTCTGCGGGGACTCTCGCTAAGTGCAATCAGCTCAACTGAATGACGCGCCTGCTTTTGTTTCCAACATACTCGTATAACCGCCAGCCTTTCCGTATTCTACACACAATGGACGATAGAAGTGTCACCCCTTGAATCAGAGTAATCAAATAATAATCAAGTAATCAATAATCAAAGTAGGCAGATCTTAAGTAGTTATAATGCCTGGTCTACATTTTTTTTATTCTTATTTATTTATTTATTTATTTTGTTTTTTTTTTGTGAAATTTGATGTTAATAAAATGATATTAGGAGTATATCATTCCACAGTCATTTATCTCCCCCAAAGTATTGGTTCAGTAGGGTTGACACTTCTATTGTCCAGTGTGTGTACTTGACGCCAGAAGGAGGCGTGTTCATCAGTTAAACTGACTGCATTCAGCGAAAGTCCCTCCGGGGTTGGGTTGATCCACTTAGACTGATGGTGTTTGTGGGAATGGGGTCTTACACCAAGAAGAGACTGGTTCTATAGGCTACTTAAACGGTTAATTTCTAATACTCACCTTTGGGAATTTGTGGCAGATTATTCCATGTTTATGAATATGCTTTGCCTTGTTAAAATCACTTGGGGAAGTAATCTGTTGGTCGTTGCCCCTGGCTTTTATTTTTTATTAGGCCAATCCTTTTATTCCGGCAACGAAATAAAAATTTGTGTTTATAGATATATATTTTATGTTCTGAGACCTTATTTGAACTACTCTTTAGGCTATAACTTCAAAGGAAAATACACCATTACAGTTAAGAGCCTTTCCAATTTTAAAAAGTTGCAACATTTAACACCGGAGAACGAAGTTAACATCGAGGAAAAACTTTTCATTTTAATAAGTGTAAAAAGAGACAGGTATATATTACCAAAAGTCACGCCGATCAATAGCAACACGGAAGTGTTTGGGGATATTTAATGACGTTCGTGCGTCCTGTACCAATCTAATAACGGAACTCACAGAACGCGTAAAAAGCACACAGAAAGAATGGCATTTGCCAGAGCGTGCAGTCATGCAAACTTTTATGGGACATCATGATCAATTAAAAAGGCAACGACACTAGAGCCCGTTTCAGATTCTACAACCACATACATATTTATATGAATTAAATTTCAGAGATATCTGTTTTGTAAAAATGCACGTGGCCATTCCGCATTTCCAGTGCTGTTTGATGGCTTAAGGTAGGACTGCATGTTGGAGATTTTATCTTAATTTTATCTTTATGCTTGAAACACAGCTCCAAATTCATCGTGTGACGTAATATCGGGATTTTTGGTCAAAGACACAATTTTCATGGACAGCTATTAACATGCTTTTAATAATATTATAACACTTAAACAAAGTACTACAAAAGGGGCTTGGGGATTTTTCTTTAAAGACTTACTCTTGATTTTATCTATAAAACCATGATATTTAGCCCTGCTTAGGTACAGTTCAACCTTAATTACCTCCGCCAAGGAGGTTATGTTTTCACCCCTGTCTGTCTGTTTGTTCGTTTGTTTGTCATCAACATAACTCAAAAAGTTATGGACCAATTTTGATGAAATTTTCAGGGTTGGTCGGAAATGGGTTAACGTATAGAAGTGATTAATTTATGGTGGTGATCCGGATCAATAATCTATCAATAATCACTAATAATCAAAAGGTCTGCGCTCTCGGAGTGCTTTTCTAGTTGAGCTGTGTCATCATACAATGTGATTGCAATATCGCACCTTGAGCAATGACATTGGCATAGGTGGAACCACAAAAGGATAAGAATGACAACCTATATGGTTAGAAATCGTAAAAAGGCGTCTATCTGAAGCATTGCGCTCTTAGGTAAATCGATCGACCTCCGAAGTAACCGTCCTATTGACTTTTTATTTATTTTACTTATTGCAGTGGTGTTTATTGTTCTTCGTCGTCCCGTCTTATTTTTACATACGGACGCTAATTTTTTCTGCCTATGTTTTGACCCCTGAGTCCGTTTGTACCGTCGCTTCCGAGACATCTATTGTTATAATTGCCAACACATAATTGCTTACCCGTATTTCTTGTTTTACTGATGGGCTTTGTAGCATGATTGCTTATTTAATAGGAAAATTATGTTACGTTTTGTGGTATTTTGTAATCCTGTTGTCCAGCGATCGATTTCTTTAACCCGATATGTTACAATTTGGGCTGTGTGTAGGGGTTTTGACATGTAAAAATTGTATCAAAATATTTCGTTTTTTCCAGGATATTGATCATGCATTAAAGTAACCTTTTTGTGATGCGACTTATAGCTCATGCTTGTGTCGCTATAAAAAGCAATATACATCCATCCTCGTTAGGCCAATAAGAAGCAAACATATGCGCCATTATGTGTAATAATAAATGAACGGGGCGGTGTTTTCAATATTTATTTTCAAGCAATCATAGCTCTGTTTTAAGCTATTTCTGCAGCTATTTGTCTTTTTAATTCGAGGTGGGTAAAGGTTTTTCTATAGTTGGGTTGTTGCGTGTCAGAATTGTACCATTAACGATTTTATTAAAGTTTACTGGAAGTAATATTGTGGCTGCAGCATTTCTTTTATCAATTGGAATTTTAAATCAAGAGCTGAATCCGAACACAGGGTTTAGAATTAGACTGATAATTTGTGTGAGCCAACAAGTTCAGTGCAATAGGAGCAGTCATGTTTTGGAAGCCAGGCATACGTACATACCACGAAGTTGGTCATTGTTAACATGAAATAATAATAAAAAGAAATATTTTCGATATTTACTGGAACGTGCCTGCCTTTTTTAAACTTAGCATCTGAAAAGTCAGTGGCTGATTTAGAGGAGGATGGGTCAGGACTCCCCTGACCCCTCCTCCCCATCTCTTTCTGAATATATATCACACCAGTGGCGGATTTAGAGGGGGGTCAGGTGTTCCTGCCCCCCCCCCCCCCTCGATTTCTGGTCTCCTCTTGAAATTAGAATTTTGACTAGCCGCATCATTGTTCTTAAGTTAACCGTACCAAATGGCACTGTTCGCCCTCTAAAATACCAAAAGTGGAGAGGGGGTCGGCTTCGCATCTGCGGACCCCCCCTTCAAATAATCCTGGATCCGCCCCTGATATTTGTCTCTTTTGCTTCCTATTTTGCCCTAGTGTGTATATATCTACATTGCCTGTAGACTTGTACCCATTATTTCTAGCAAGGTTTGTGAGGACCGATTTGACTAATGCCAGTAAATTTCTTATAACCAGCAGATTTTGTTTCAACATAAACGGCAGTTATACAACGGGGCAATAAGTGCAAACAAATAAATACACACTAATAAATATTCTCATTAACTTCTTTCTTTTGTATAACAGTTCTTAAGAAAAAACGTTAACTGCAAGAAAGCCAACCGCCAATCCTCTTTGAAAGTGTGCAAATAAAATTTACTATGCCAATAAAAGCGGGGGGTCGTTCAATACCAAATAGTCATAAAAGCCTGGATCATTTTTTGTGCGTAAAATGTAGTAAATACTAATGATTGGCTTACGTAAAATTAGAACAAATAAACAAACAACTGGATATTCTTTAAAAGTTTAACCCTCGGCTAGAACAGGTGGCAGCCCCGAAAAGCTCCCTTTCTCTCAACACAGGCCACTGCATTGTTGTTTATCAGTTCTATTTATATCCTCGCGTGCGCTCGATTTACGCCAATGAATAGAGTGCCTATTTTTAGAACGGATTGACGACAATTATCACGTGACTTCGCTTGCAATGGCGACTGTTTGTGAGGCCTGAGCTCGATAGCGATTGAATTTCGGTGAGTTTTCACGCTTTTATCATTCATATCTGCTTGTGTATCAACAGTGCATCAATTAACAAGATATTGGAGGTGATTTGGAGTGCGCTTGTATGCGAGTGTGCATTGGGGTTAATCTGAAACGTGGATGTAAACACAACGTGTGCGGTGCATTTGTAAATTTCAATATGTCGATTTCAGGGCCGAGTTTCCTTGTGTGTTTAATCGGGTTATTATGACAAGTAGTAGCGTGCACGTAGGACTTGCAGTCGCTCGGCTGGCTCAGCTGCCCTGGAAAGTTCTGTCGTAATTTATTGCGAAGAAAACCACACCCAGAATCGAAGAATGTGGTTGTCATTCCTATCCCTTAAATTAAATATCTGGCCCCTGTGAATCAGAACGAGCAAAACAATCAGATGTAGGTGATAATGTGTCAATGAGTGACTCCAAGACACCTTCATAGACTTTTTGGTGATTCTACCCTTGGTGATTGACAATACTGAACAATGATTAGAATCACACCTGTATCTCCAAATGTAGGATGTAAGTCTGGACTATTTAGGTCACAGTTGACCTTCGGTGGAAATAGCCGTGCCATCATTGTGATGATTTAAGATAGAAAAAACATATGAGTCATGGCTTAGGCTTGAATTTAACCAGTAACACAAGGTAAAGAAACCTGTATTCCCAGTGGCTACTAGGAGTACATTGGTGACATTTAATTTAGGTTTGGATTATAAAGTAGTACTAGTGGCAACACTTTTGATGTCAATAATGTGTTTGCATTTAGCTTTTGGGTCAGAAAGTGGCAATTTAGAACTGCTTCTAATAAACTTAAAAATAAAGGCTTATTTACATAGTCTCCTCGGTCTTTCTGAAGACTGCCAGTATTTTTTGGTCATTGTTATAAGTCAAAATGTGTAATTGTTTAAAATTGTTTTGTGGAGAAATACTGGCACCTAGCCTTTTTATTGAAAAAAAAAAAAAAAAAAAAATGCTCAGTTGGAATGTGTAAAGCATAGATTTGTTCTTAGCAAATTGAGTAGTAGCCTCTGTAATGTATTGTATGCATGCATTCACTCAGATCTATAAAGAGTAAACCAGTCCTTAGACTGCATCTCTCCAGATGCATTCACAGGACAAATGGACATTTGATTGCATTACATCATGCAAATACGTTATTAGTTGACATATGCTTTTCTTCCAATCTGGCTTGTTATCTATGTTTGATTCACTTTGAAATTGCTTAACATACCTAACTTGGAGAAAAAAAAGGGGTTAAAACAGACAGCAAAAATTTATTGTGAAATTTATGTCAAAGTATGACGTAAAAGAAAATCCACAGACTACAGTGATATTCATTAAGATGAAACAAATCTTTTGTTTCACAAAACTTGAAGGGGAAAATGTTTTGGAAAAGTATTTTTGTGTTATTACTCACTGTAGCAGATTAACTACTTTGCCAAGTCATGTTGTCCAGAACCTGTTAACTAGAACATTTCTCACCACAAAGCAAGAGAAAGCAGAATTTTATAATTTGTATAAGAAACTGGATTAATTTGAATACTAGCACCCTCTTTATGCATGTTAAATTTGATGTCTTTTGACTTTATTGGAGGCAACACAATGGTGAGTGCAACTGAACCAACATTAGCCTTAACCTTGGGGAAACCTTTTATATGGCAATCAGTGGGACATTGCAGTTTTATTTATTGTGACTGCATGATTTCATAGCAAACGGTTCAGTGCCTCAAGGCTGCCCTCTTAACGGTTTAAAGTGTTTCTAACCTGAATCGGTTATGTAGGTTTTTAATGTTAAAACTGCAATGCAGTGGACAGGCCCAAGTGACAATGTTTCATCTTATCTCTGTCTCTCTCCCCTGCCCCCCTCCTCTCCCTTAGTCCTATAACATGTTTATTGATTGCAGAAATTGATCAAAATGCCCCTTCTGTTAAGATCAGTTCAGGTTAGAATCCTGTGCAACAAGTGTGAACGCAGTCACGGAACAAAGTTTTGTCTAGTGGCTTTCTCACCTCGGGCCTTGCACGTAAATACCTATAACTGCAATTAAAAGCATGTTGAATGCATTAGTCACTGGTAATGTCTCTTAGTTTTATACACTGCTGCATTGTTTGAGGACTGATCTGCATTTTATGCCCTCCCTTCCTGTCGTAAGGCACATTCAGAAATATTCTGATTCCAGTTAGGTGAAGTGACACCATTTCCTGCTATGTGCACGTAGAAATAATTTAATTCATTATTGATACCAGTAAACCACCTAAAAGTGCTATTTAAAAAAGTTACAAGGTGTGCTGAAGGCTTTTGTGTGGTCTGTTTATTGGTGATGTAAGTTAACTACATCTGGATCAAGCTAGACTTGGTATGAACTAACCGCATGATCCTGATTTTACGCCCAACCCCTGACCCAGTTAGCGACTGTCACTGTAATCCTTCTGCATTTGACCAGGAAAAATTTACAATTAGTATTAATTTTCTTTATTGTCCAAATATCCAGGCTGTTGCTTATAATAAATATCTTCTTCACACAAGGCAGTCGTTGTTCTTGTTTTAAATTTAAGCATAAAGGAGTTCAACCAGCAGTTAATCTTTAAACAAAAAATGTTGATGATAGCATAAAAACAGAAAAAATTGGCTGATTTACTGTACTTGCATCATGAAGGCAACACATCAATGCTTTGATTGTCTGAGTTATGATGGGATGTCTCTTCCATGTCCTCCCATTGCACTGAGTTTTTATAACGGACAGGTATATTTAAAACCTTTAAAATATTCACATGCTGCTATTTCAACATGATCAACTTGTGCAGAGAAAAAAATTTGCTGTATGATTGGTAATGTCCGAAAATGATTTATCTAAAAATATTTTTGCGGCTTTGATCCGAGGAGTAAAATTATATTGCATGCCTCATCGCTTTATTGTCGAGAATTCCGCATATTTTTCAGGTGTTCCAGTACTTTAATAGTTCACAGTGATTTTCATTTACTTAAATAGTTGGAGGTTCATGGTGATTTCCCCCCGAAGCATCTGAACGGGAAATGTCAGCGATTTTGCCACCTGTTACTAATGACCACATTGCATGCCTCTACCTCATAGGGCTTTTTCCCACTGAAACTGATGTTCTACGTAGTTCGATCCAACACTGTGGGGACTCTCACTGAATGCAATCAGATAAACATATTAACACTCCTCTTGTTTCCAATGTTTGTATTATCACCAGCTTTTCTGTATTCTAGTCCACCAAGAGGAGGTGTGTTGGTCTCTAAATCTGACTGCACCCCCATAGAGTTGGATCGCTTTACGTAGAATGTTAGTTTTAATGGGAATGAGTTCATAATGTCACCCTGTGTTTCAGAAGCAACTGGAAAATTTCCACTTTTTTTTCTTGGCTTGTTTCAGGCGACCTCTGAAACTTAAGGTGCATGATGACCAACCAATCAGAATGCCTGTACCAAACTATGCAAGGTCTCATGCATGCTTAATAGCCAAATATTTTCAACGAGGCCAGAATTTTTTGAGACAAAGCACAGTGATGAAAATGCAATAAATGGGGGTAGAGGGGGGGTCAAGTAAAGGAGGCATTGTCCCAACTCCATAGATGCTTTAGGGTTGTAATGAAAGTGAATAAGAAATTGAAATATCTGACGAGGCAGGGAGACTTTTCGAAAGGCCCAATCCCTCATCGAACTAAATGAACTGCCTTCAAATAGAACCTGGTAAAAACCTAGTGAAAAATTCATATATATGCGTTGCATGAAAAGCAAATGAATGATGATCCAAATTTAGACTTGACATCCATTTAATTTGAAATATGTGCGTTAAATATTTCTTGACAGAAGAGGGATGATAATGTCCTGCTTACACTTAAATAACAGAGGTACTTATTACTTACCTTTTTTTGTAGCTCCTTGAAACAGTTTAGAATTTAAATATAATTAATAGGGATTCCCTTCATTTTCTAACCCAGAACTTTACAGTAACTTGAATTGTAATGATCATAATTAGGAGTCCAGGGTGAGAATCTATTGGCAACCTTTGTATGATTGTTGTTAAAAAATATGGTGAAAATTTGAGGATTTAGTGTCTTCAAAATTTTGTCAGAAAACCATTCTCTGCCTACACTATTATTTTCACCTTTAAAATCACATCAAACTTGAAAATGGACCTCTCCATAATTTTGTAAAATTTGTCTTGTAATATGGGTTGGTCGGATTCATGCATTTAAAAATATTAAATTTTTAAGTGACGAAAATTTCCAAGTTTTTACCGTACACTTTGTGAAATATTCAAGTACCTAGACATTTATTTAAAAGCAGAATGTGCAGGTAGATGCAGGGAACATGATTATTGTGCAAAAGCCAGCACAACACAAATTAATGTGTTTACAAATAAACAATATTCACATACTGC